>NC_132914.1:14556174-14868103 GCF_047675955.1 Chlorocebus sabaeus
AATTAACAGAGCTATAGTTATAGGATGAAAGAAGTAGTTTAGAAACCACCATAATGGCTATCCCTTGAAGCTCTCCCAGACTGGCCTGTGGGTCCTCAGGAAATAAAAAAGGAGAAGATGTAAGTAAAAACCAAAGGAGCTTTTTCATTAAAACCTTTAGGAGATATTGTGACATGAGCATCCAGCTTTGGTGCCTAACGTAATTGGGGATAAGAATCTCTCTCAAATACTTCATCCCAGACCCTGTTGAAGCTTTAACTTCATGAAGGCTTCAGTGTACCTGAGGAAGGTGACTGGTGGGAAACTAGTATCTACAGGGGTCTGTGCTCTCAATGGGAAAAGACAGCAGGGTCTGAAAGAGACCATGGTGCAAGGCAGATGCTATGGCACCTGACAGAAGCAGCAATCATGCCTAACACAGACAGTGGTCCCCGCTGCAATTAGAACAACAGGAAATGTCAGCAGCATCCAGGAAAAACCAGGAAACACACAGGAAGTGGCAGCCATTCTCAGCAGATATTGCACCTGAGCTGTCTGTGAATCTGTAATAGGCCCTCCTGAGAAGTCCCCACAGCACATCAGGGAATAGTGACTTTGTGGGGGATTGCAGTCTTAAATGAGTAGGAAGAAGCAAGAATCAATGAGATTTGGATTCTTAGTAACATTACACACTCACAAAGTGGTGCAGCCTGGGGAAGTCTGTGTTACTCGTAATATTTCCAACTGCATTTGTCACGTCTGTAATTCAGATGAACCCCAAAGCAAGCCTGAATGTGCTGGATAAAGTTATTCAACTCAGGGCAGGCACAGTGGCTAATGCCTGTAATCCCAGTACTTTGGGAGGCCAAGGTGAGCAGATTGCATGAGGTCAGGTGCTCGAGACCAGCCTGGCCAACATGATGAAACCCAGTCTGTACTAAATATCCAAAAATTAGCCAGGCATGGTGGTGCATACCTATAGTCCCATCTACTTGGGAAGCTGAAGCATGAGAATCTCTTGAATCTGGGAGGCAGAGGTTGCAGTGAACCGAGATTGTGCCACTGCACTCCAACCTGGGCGACAGAGTGAGACTCTGTCTCAAAAAAAAAAAAAAAAAGTTATTCAACTCACAAATCCTTAGTTCTCAAGAAAATTGCAGGATGTGCTTATCCTCTAACCAAAGATGTGTTCAGTACCCTTCCTCCTTTCTGAACAGAATCAAGTCAGCCCTAATGGCCACCAATTGTGATTCTGTTTTTCTCACACTGTTCTTTGGCCTATGATTCCTAATTTGAATCCATTCCTGATCAGTTCCCAAAGGGCTCTAATAACCTATCCTTAGCACTTTTCCCACTGGCTACAGGTTAGAAAAGCCTTTCTGGCTATTGCTATTCCAGCTGCGTTCTCCATATTTTGACCCCTTATCTGAATGGTGTGTTCAAGGAGAATTCTTCACACTCTGTCTTAGCCTCTGAGCACAATCAGTAAGTCATCTCTTCAAAATCAGACTTTTTGGAAGAAGGAAGTTAGAGAGGGTTAGGTTTTCAAATCCTTTAAAATCTGTGTCTTCAAGTCCTTCATAAAAGTAGATAGAAAGGGCCTAGTGCAGTGGCTCACACCTGTAATCCCAGCACTTTGGGAGGCCAAGATAGGCAGATTGCTTGAGCTCAGGAGTTAGAGACCAGCCTGGGCAACATGGTGAAATCCCATCTCTACAAAAAAAAAAAAAAAAAAAATACAAAAATTATCCAGGTGTAGTAGCATGTGCCTGTGGGAGGCTGAAACAAGGAGGATCGCCTGAGCTTGGGAGGTGGAGGTTGCAGTGAGCCAAGATCACTTCACTGCACTGCAGCCTGGGCAATAGAGTGAGACTCTGTCTCAAAAAAAAAAAAAAAAAAAGAAAAGAAAAAGAAAAAGAAAGCATAAAAAAAGTTAAAGCAAAGGAAAGCATAGTAGTTTTCCCACGTCTACATTCCTACATTCTCGAGTCAGAACCACCTCCATTCCTATGGCAAGATGCCAGTATTCTCCAGCAGCAGATCCATTTCAGTGCATTTGCAAAGGCACCGCTCTACTAAATTAAATGTCCAACGAGAATGAGCTATCACCAGAACACACTATCATGCCTCAGCTACTTCCATTACTGTGACCCACTCCCCACTAACCTCCCCCACCGACCCAAAATACCCAAGAGGTCACAAAGATCCAGTGGCATCTAAGAAAATAAAATATTTTTACATCAATATATCTCCAGCAAGAAATCCCTCTACCGTTGTCTGATAGAGACATCATTTTTCTCATGAACTTGTTCAAGACGATTGAGTAATCAGAAGAAATGAGACTAAAAATAAATAACGTTATCCATGGAATGGGAAGATATAACTCAGCAAAATGCTGGCAAGTGCTTCTCTACTCGCCAAGCCTCAGAATGCACAATACCCCTTTCTGTTCAGCCATGACAATCTAATTCAGGTTTTGTCCTCCCAGGAGGTGATCAGTGAGTCCAGATGGACACCAAGCTACCTCATTGTCCTGGGCATCGAAGCCAGACTGCACTGCAGGTGTGTGCTGAAATTCAGTTCCACTTTTCTATTGCCAGCAAGCCTCACCATGAGAGAAGCTGCCACATGCCTAGAGCCAGCTCCTGGGATGGCTGGATAAGGCCAGAGCCCCATGATTCTTTGGACCATTCTGATGTTTCAAGACTTAAAGGAGCAATTAAAGCCCAGCTCGGCTCAATCATCAGAATTCAGAATGACTGGGATACATAATCATGGCATAATTAGAACCAAATAAAAAAAGTTTAACAAGAACAAATGAGCTTAGTAAAAATAAGATGTGTCCATCTATATTGGGTAGAGAAAAAATCTCTAACAACATTTGGTGGACAATAAGCTAACTCAGTTAATACTACAACAAGATAGAAAAAAAGTTAACATATCAGGGTATCTAAATTTCAGGGGGCAAGGTAGATATAAGAAGGCAGTTATTAAAACATGGCTGAGATCTTTTCTAGAGAAGGAAGTCAGGTTGATGCAGTGGCAAAAAAAAAAAAAAGGTTTTACAATGGGAAGAACTGAACTTGGTCTTGCCATGCACTTCCACTATGCTGCTTGGCATTAAGCTCTCTGAACTTCTGTTTTCTCACCTGTAAGATGGGCATATTGATAACGCATAATCGTATTGTGGCATATGTTGTAAGAATTCAACTAGCTAATGCAAAGAAATACCATTTGACCCAGCGATCCCATTACTGAGTATACACCCAAAGGATAATAAATCACGCTAAAGACACGTGCACACGTATGTTTATTGTGGCACTATTCACAACAGCAAAGATTTGGAACCAACCCAGATGTCCATCAATGATAGACTGGATTAAGAAAATGTGGCACGTATACACCATGGAATACTATGCAGTCATAAAAAAAGATGAGTTTGGCCAGGTGGGTGGCTCACGCCTGTAATTCCAGCACTTTGAGAGGCCGAGGTGGGCAGATCACAAGGTCAGGAGATCGAGACCGAAACCCCGTATCTACTACAAATGCAAAAAATTAGGCAGGTGTGGTGGCAGGTGCCTGCAGTCCCAGCTACTAGGGAGCCTGAGGCAGGAGAATGGCGTGAACCTGGGAGGCGGAGCTTGCAGTGAGTCGAGATCGCACCACTGCACTCCAGCCTGGCAGACAGCCAGAATCCGTCTCAAAAAAAAAAAAAAAGAAAAGAAAAAAAAATAAGGATGAGTTTACGTCCTTTGTAGGGACGTGGATGAAGCTGGGAACCATCATTCTGAGCAAACAATCGCAAGGTCAGAAAACCAAACATCGTGTGTTCTCACTCATAGGTGGGAATTGAACAATGAGAACACGTGGACAAAGGGCAGGGAACATCACACACTGGGGCATGTCATAGGATGGGGGGATGGGGGAGGGATAACATTAGGAGAAAAAACTAACGTAAATGATGAGTTAATGGGTGAAGCAAACCAACACAGCACATGTATACATATGTAACAAACCTGCACGTTGTGCCATGTACCCTAGAACTTAAAGTACAATTTAAAAAAAAAGAAAGAAAGAAACAGCTTTCCAGTGTTTGGCATGCAATAAGAGTTCAATCGTTGGCTATGAATGGAACATCTATTTCTGATATAACCAAAGAAACATGAATGAAAATGTAGAAGGTTTTTGGAGAATACCACATATTTTTAATGTTGTGAAATATGGCCTTTCCTGAAAACTTGACCAATTGCAGACCCACAAAGCTGAGGATGGGACCCTCTGATTTTGGGCCCCCACCCCAGTCTCTGAGGCTCCACCTGGGTCATCAGCCAGACTCCTTGGATATCTTTCTTTTTAACTTCACTTTGTGAGTGGAGGGAAGAAGGCCAGAGGGCAGCATAATTGGGACCACAAGGCACAGGCATGATCAACTATAGCTTGGGTTTACAAATCACCAGACAAGCCCTTCCCCAATTCAGAGAAACTTTTAGGGCCATTTGAAATGGAAATATCCATTAACCTTGAAAGCAGACAATGAGTAATGCAAATATTAAACCATCTTATAAAGAAAAAAGAAAATGATCAACTCATTTAAAAACACCTTTGTGAGATAAACTGACTTTATGCTGCATATCTAGTGTCTTCCATCTGGCCAGCGAAACCTTTCCATCCATCACTCTAACACTTGATGTGCCATTCCCCTGCAGGCTTGGGAGCATGAACTAAAAGACCTGAAAGTCTATCCAATCCAAACTTCTCATTTTGACAGATGGGAAATTGAGATCTAAAGAAATTAAGATTTCTTTAGATCTAAGAACACAAATTTTCTAAGAACACAAATTCGGTGGCAAAACTGGTACCAGATCCTAGTTTACCTGTCATGCCTGCTTTGTTCATTCTCATCTCAAAGATTTTATTTGACAAGGAATACGATTCTTTTACCTGTATCTATTTAGATTGTGATCCCTTAAAGGAGGCTAAAACATCTATCTTTTGTATTTCTCACTCAAAGCAATAAATAGATGATTAAAAATACTGTTTTAGTCCATTCAAGCTGCTATAACAAAATACCCATTGACTGGGTAACTTACAAGGAACAGAAATTTATTTCTCATAGTTCTGGAGGTTTGGAAGTCCAAGATCAAAGTACTAGCAGAATCAATGTCTGACGAGAGCCTATTTCCTGGTTTACAGATGATGTCTTCCTCACACGATGGAAGGAGCAAAAGGCCTCTATTGGATCTGCTTTATACGGGTCCCATTCATGAAGACTCTGCCCCCATGACCTAATCACCTCCCAAAGGCCCCACCCCCTAATACACCATCACCTTGGGTGTTAGGATTTCAACATATGAATTTTGAGGGGCCACAAACATTCAGACAATAGCAAATACTGTAAGTTGCGCTTTTACTAAAATGATAAAGGAAAGTAGAGAAATCTGTTCCCATTTGGGCAGGGACTAGTTTATTCTGTTTATAGTTTTGCTATAAATCAGACCTGCTTATAGTTTTGAAGAACCCCTAATGGTTCTCAGAATGTGGGTAGGACCTGCTTTGCCATTTTCAAATAGGTCTACTTTCATGCAAATAGGTAGGAAACTACATACTGTTTTGACTAATATAACAACCAACTGGTCTCCATTTCCTTATAGGATTAAAAGCTATTAAATAAACAAAATTCAGCAAGGGTTTCATGATCTATGAGGTGGAGGTAATATTCCTGTTTAATGGACTTAAAACTCTATAAACAGACTTTACATAATCTTTATCCTTAGAAATCTTATAATGTTGTCTAACTTGGAGGGTTCAACTGTTCTCCCTCATGAAAACACAGGCTGGACAGAAACCCTTCTGTGATCCTTTCTCTCCCCACTTACTTTCTGCTCTTATTACAGTGATATTCGAGCAATATTTAATTCTCTCCCATCACACATCTCCTACCTATAATCACTTGCAGATTTCAGTTTGTAAGAAGCATTTCTACCTGCTCAAAGTTAATCTTTAAGTCACAACTATGATTCTGAAGGTCTGAAGTAAAGCCTAAGATTCTGTATTTCTAACAAGTCCCAGATTAACACTGATGCTGCTGGCCCTTAGACCATATTTTGAATAGCAAAACTCTAGAATGTATCCCATGATCAACTATATGGATCCATTAGAACCATTCCTGACCCATTCTCCTTCCTCAGTAACCTCTCTACTAAAATACTAAAATGTTTGAAATGGCTTTTGTGTGTTTATTTAAAAATGCATATATGATTGTAGAGTTATGAAAAAAATAAAATGTATCATTCATTCATTTACTAAAAAAAAAAAAAAAAGTCAGTGTTGCAATGCATCATACCAGCCCCTAGGGATTCAAGTATGAATAACACACAATCATATTTGGAGTTAGATGTCTTGGTCTCACAACTCACTAGCTCATTAACCTTGGAAAAACCATCTAATCAGTTTCTGCGCTAATTTTTTCCTATATAAACTGAAGATACCAATGTTCACCATATAGGGTAGTATGAGTACAATATAGAATTATGTAAACTTACAACATACCCCAAAATATACTATAAAATGTTTGATATGCTTATTATCATATGTATTTATTATTATTTGTTCAGGTTCCTCTCTTATATTGTAATCTGCCTTAGGATAACAAACGACACCACCCTTATCCCTTCCATCAAAACTAAGCATTTAAAATACTTCTTTACACTCTACAGAATTTAAATTGTTTTTCATTAAATGTCTAATCTCTTTTATTCCCATGCTTGGACAATCAGTTCATTCTAGAACATTTCTACAGGAAAAAAATCAAACTAGATGGATCTTAGAACATGTCCTCATGACGATCTCTGTTCTGAAGGGTCTGTCATTCCAGCATTGAAGGCCTCCTTACATTTAAAAAGGTGTCTCCTTTCCCTGTTGCTCTTTTCTTCCATTGATCTGAGAACATTTTCCACAACCACTAGTATTCAATATATGTTCGTTGAATGAATTCATTAATATTAATGTTTGACATTTGTTAAATCCAAGAAAATACTGACAAGTTTGGGTACTGGGGATACAATTTGTAGGCATTTTTTTCCTTCACGAACAATTTCATTGCTCTGGGTCAGAGCAACCGCCCATTGCATCCCCTGGAAGCTGTTCTGAGGCCTTTATTTTGCAACTTGGGAGTGCTTATTATTTGTACACCTGTTCCTTAAGAATCATGGCCACTGATGTAACTGACACTAATTAGCCCTTCCCCCTGTAGGCCCCCACACAGGGCCAAAGGCTAAATAGGACCAAACACATTCTGTGTCTGAGTGGCAAAGGATGAGTGACATATTTTGGCAGAAGGTGGGGAGGAATTTTAAACTTTCCTTGTGGTTCCCTGAGTCTCTTTTGCCCTGGTATTCCACTGTGCTCACGTTTCTAGGGACTGTTAATCTGGCACCAAATCCACTTAAGGCTGAGGCACAGTCACCCACGAGGCTGAATCCAAATACTTTCAGATCACAGGACACCTGAAAGATTGCTAGACCTGATCTCAGGGTAGAACCCCAGGGCATCTCTTGCCCATTGCCTTCTCCAGGTGCTGTTCCTGCTGCCGCCACAGACAAGATTAACAAGAAGGTTATATTTAAACTTCCAAGAGGCGCTGCTGTGCCATTATGGGTCTATTTAAAATCCTCCGGGCAGCTGCAGTACATAATAACAAATCAGCAGGAGGGAGTGGGGGAAAGGAGGAGCGGGGAAGGAGGACTGGGGGTGGTCAGAAGCATCGTGGATTGTTTCTGTGAAAAACTGACTGTCAAGAGATGGCAGGGGGTACAGGCAAGTGAAGGATGCCACCCAGGGTGAGAGTGAGGGAGAGAATGCATCAGGAGAATCTGCTGGGCAGGGCCAGGCAGAGAACTCAGGATCCTAATATGAAGATCTGCCAGACCTAAAACCTCGCTGCCTGCCTGGAAGAAACCGCTCCATATTACTCTATTTCTCCCAGGGGACCCTACTGAACAATACCAGCCATTCTTCAGTGTTGATGAAAGATCAGCACCAGAATAGAAAGAGTTCTAATAATGGGAACACAAAGCAGCTCCCTCAAACCCAACCGATGTGTGCCATTTTCCTCCTGGAATCACTGATAATTCACCCCATGGGAGGTGAATTATCGCTATGTCACGTTCCCTTAAAGACCATTCTCTAGTGCAGCAGTCTTAGAACCAGATGACTAACCTACAGCTGTGCTCAATTTTGACGTTAAGGACCTATCCCAGTCTCTGGTGTCTTTGCTGAGTTTGGGCACAGTGTTTCTTAGCCTTCTCTTATCAAAGTTCTGTGGGTACGCTGGAACATTTACAATGTTCCCTCAGTCGTATGCACAATCACATTCATTTTCATCTTCCAGCCCCTTCTTCACTGATAGTGTTTGTTAAACTTAGTTTAACTGACATTATCCAAACTCCTGACCATTTTTATCACTCTTTGCAAAAGTGGCTTCATAATTATTAATGTCTCTCCTGATTTTTTTTTGCATGCACAAATTTACTTAAATTTACTTAAATTTTGTTATTAACTACGGTTTAAATCTCCATTAATTGTCTAAACTGTCACCCCTTGGGGCGTGACAACATCTCTGAACTCACAAGCACAGAAATTACAAGACAAATGAACATGGCATCCTTGTTCAGCATACTGTTGCAATGAAAAGAATAGTCTTTCATTGCCTGATTAATTTTGCTTCTATGGAGGACCAAACTGGATGTCACAGGCTAACACATTTACTATGAATGTAAGTCATGACTTGGATGTTCACAATGATCTAATTAACCAAATACGTATCAAAAATTCACTTTCTATTGTATGGAGATGTCTTAAATGTCTTGCTATATTCTGATGTAAATACATAAGAAAATGATATAAATGATGTAAAATGCTAGGTCTATATACGTTGTTTACCTGAAAAGAAGATCGTAGTAGATCAGCAGGTGTTAACAGTTTATACACATTAAGAATAAATTCCTCTACTATGCAGCCATAAAAAAGGATGAGTTTGTGTCCTTTGTAGGGACATGGATGCAGCTGGAAACCATCATTCTTAGCAAACTATCACAAGAACAGAAAACCAAACACCGCATGTTCTCACTCGTAGGTGGGAACTGAACAATGAGATCACTTGGACTTGGGAAGGGGAACATCACACACCGGGGCCTATCATGGGGAGGGGGGAGGGGGGAGGGATTGCATTGGGAGTTATACCTGATGTAAATGACGAGTTGATGGGTGCAGCACACCAACATGGCACAAGTATACATATGTAGCAAACCTGCACGTTGTGCACATGTACCCTACAACTTGAAGTTTAATAATAATAAATAAATTTAAAAAAAAAAAAAAAAAGAAAATGCAGAAAAAAAAAAAAAAAAAAAAAGAATAAATTCCTCAAGGGGATTTATCTTCTCTTTCTTTTGTTTCTGGTTGAATGCCTGATACACAGGAGATTTATAAAACTGTCTGCCCTTACTGCAGGAACAGTAGGCAAACAATACGTACAATTTGTAATAAACGAAAACCTGCCATATCAACATGTACTTATTGATTGTAAATACTGACTTAAAATTAAGTTCTAGATAATGAGAACAGCACGCGATCATTAAACGCACTATGTGGAATGTATTGCGCAAACGTTACCAACATACATTGGCTGTGTAAAACCCTCTGCCACATATTCAGATCACAGTTTGTGACCCCTATATAAAAAACTGATCAATGATTTATTATCTAGTGTCAATGCCCTTCCTTCTTTTCATCCCTATATCTTTCTCTACAAATATTAGGAGCTCAAAAGATAAGAATTTCAAAGAAAGAGAGCAAGAAGTCAAGAGAGTACATCTAGGATGTACAACACCACAGGTCCAGAATAGAGAAGGACAGAGAAATTGTACTGTCCCAGTGGGGCCTGTAGAAATGGTTTCACCATCTAATATGAACACAAAGTCTTGGCCAAACAAAAATGACCTTCTCAATAAAAAATACAGCAAGGACCCTTGATTGATACTCCGAAGAATTCCTTCTGGGTGAGGTGATCAATGAGGAAATCAGACATAACGATCCTAAGGTGTCACTCAGGAAAAATCTTGACAAAACCAAAGAAAAGCAGCCCTGTGTCACTGAGTTGTCCTGCATTAGCCTTTATCTGAACTTTTGGAGACCACTCAGTTCATTTCTGTCTTCATTTACTCACTGTCTTACATGTCGTCCATCTCTTGTTGGACTAAGCACTTCAGTCTGGTCCCTGAGAACTGCTCTGAGCTCTATACACTTGGTTTAGACAAGATGAGTTACCTACACTCCAGTGACTTCACTGTCCGGGTAAGCAGACAGGGACACTTACCTTGGTTCACCCTTCCTTCTGTTTGTTTGGTACCCCTCCATTCACACACCCACCAGATGCTTACTGAGTCCTTCTTTCGTGCTTGGGTGCTCAGGATACAAAAAAAAAAAAAAAAAAAAAAAAAAAAAACATATAATCCTGCCCTGAAGGAGTCTGAAGTCTAGCCAAAGAAACAAATATGAACAAAGAATAATACTTTACTAAATGAAATCTTGAAGACAGACACAGGGGAAAAGAGCTTCCATTTGAAAGTACCAACCAGAATAACATACTATTCACAAAGGCAAAATTAAAATCGAGTGGCTAAGAAGTATATTTGAAAAGTTCAACTTCACTAGTAAATCAACTAAATAGAAACGTAAACACAAATTTTGTTTTCTATATTGCAAAGGTGGGGGAAGTGGATATTCTCACATACTATTGATAAACACACACACTAGTTTAAAATTTCTGGAGAGTAAATTGATAATAAATATTCAAAGCCACAAGATGTTGATACTGTTGGACCAAGCAAGTCCAGTTCTGAAAATTTATGCCAAAGAAATAATTTAGGATAGACAAAAAGATTTATCTTCAAGGATGTCCATCATTATATCATTTGTAAAATCTCCCAATTTAAAAATAATATAAAATACTGAATAGAGAATTGGTTAAATTGCAGAATTCTATGCAGCCGTTAGAAATCATGTAGAAAGATGTTTCTTGATGGGAAAGGATAATCATATATGAACATACATAAATTTAAATTTTGTACATAAATAGAAAATGACTAATACAAAACAGTGCATGCAGTATGACTTTATTTTTATTTTATGTATTGCACATTGAGAGATGTTCAGAATGCTAACTACTATCTGGTGAGTTGAACTATCTGGTTAATTTTTTCCTTGTCTTCCAGCTTTTCTCAAACGTTCATGCATTGCTTTTGTAACAAGAAAAATTATTAAAGTGATACAGTTGACCCTGGAACACACAGGTTTGAACTGTGCAGGTCCACTCACACACAGATGTTCTTCCACCTCTGCCACTCCTGAAACAGCAAGAATGGCCTCTTCTCTTCCTCCTCCTCCTCAGACTACTCAATTTGAATATGACATGACGAAGACCTCTATGATTATCCACTTCCACTTAATGAATAGTAAATGTATTTTCTCTTCCTTATAATTTTCTTAATAACATTTTGTTTTCAGTAGCTTACTTTATTATAGGGATACAGTATAATAATACATGCAGTATACAAAGTATATGTTAATTGACTTATCAGTAAGTCTTCCAGTAAACAGTAAGCTGTTAGTAGTTAACTTTTGGGGAGTCAAAAGTTACACACGGATATTTTTAATGTGTGGGAGATTCATCCCCCTAACCTCCACATTGTTCAAGGGTCAACTGTACTTAACTTTAACAGAAAATAATGTGCCTGTCACGCACCAGGTACTGGGTTGTGTTCTGTGCATGCAAGATCTGTTATTCATAGCACTGCCAAGTATTACTGAGATGAAATGACTCAGCTAGTCCAGACAACTAGAACCTATAGAGATTAAAAGTCAGTTCTAAAACTCCTGTTCCCCTTGCCATCTAACTAGTCTATAATATTTGTTTCCTAGAATTTCATTTTTTAAAACTCTATGTTACTATGTTAAAAAAGAAGTTTTCCATATAAATCAAACCAAAATACTTTTTAAACCAATGTAAAAACTATAATAACATTTAGGAGATTGTGAATAGGCGCAGAAATACTTTTAAAAGGCTTCTTTCACGTTCTATTTGAACACACAGCAAAATACCCTAAACCCTATGGTGAGAGGGGAAGGTGATGGGGACAATGGAGAGCCAAAAATGAAGCAACACACATGTGGAAACGACAATTCACATGGGGTTACCTGCAGCCAAGTCTAAGCTGCTGTAGGGAGTCAATCCAGACGGACATTTGCCTTTCTGCCTGTGAACGTGCAGTTCTGTTTGTCCCAACCAGCCATTTTATGCCCCTCTGTTTCTATTTAAAGTACAGGACAAAGAATGATAGTGTGCTCAATATGAATTGTCACTTCACCAAGTGCTTTATTCACCATTTACCCATTTTCATCTTTCTTTGAACTTACCAAATTATATCTTTTCACCAGACTCTGCATTCCTGGGTGATCAAGTATAAACCTGCCAACTTTTGCCTCTCCTTTCTGATCTCACTGTATCTTGTCATTTCTGCAACTCTCTTTTCTTTTTGTTAGTGAGATATTATTTTTAGGTAAGAAATCTTTTAGATGCTCCTTGGACTGTTTTTTTTTTTCATCCTACACTGCATTACATACATTTTATTAAATTGATTTTCACTCTGCTCTTCTCACATCCCAGGGAGATCAGTGCTTTGTTAGTATTTTAGACTGTTATTCCTAAAGTTTTTACTTTCATATAGTCTTACACCTTTTAGGTTCTCCACAATCATTTAGGGTTCACTATGATCAGCTCCCCCTATTTTTAGTCCTGTCTCTTCCATCTGTTCAATGCAAATCCAAATGTAAGATATCTGAACACCTTCATTTTTAAAAATTGTAACACTTTCATATTTGGTTATCCTGTTCCCTCCACCTTGACTGCACCCTCTTTGCCTTGTCAGTGCCCAAGGGAATCTACGGAATTCAAATATCATCTTCTCCAGTGTGCTTTCTCTGGCTATACTAATTAAAACTTCTCTCTGATCTCCTATATAACACTTAGCTTTTACAGTTCCTGCAGTGTTTCTCATAGAGATTTATATTATATACATTGGGTTATGTCTTATCTCCTCCAATACATTCTAAACTCCATGAGGTCTAGAAGAGTGTCTTGTAGCAATAATGCCTTGCCCATAATAGGCACTTACTAAGTATTTTTTGAATGAATGGGCAAATGGACCAACCAGGTTTCTCTAACATCCTGGTCATGAGGGCTTGGGTTAGTGTGTACAGTGGCATCTTGATCCGTGTATACCTGACAGTGCTAACCCAGGGTTCATGGATTTACTGGTCATTAAGTTTTTTCCTGTCATATTCCCAATACACACTCAGACACACACAAAGCCCTGTTGCTTTTACTATTAGTTTCAGCCTGGTCTAGCCTTGATTTAATTTTCCCCATTTTATTTAGAAGTCAATTTATTTCATTTTTTAGTATTTATTTAATACTTTGTGTTTGAAAAGAGCTTTTCAATCATTGATTAGTTATTCTTCTGTGAAGTAGATCTGTATTGTCATCTGTATTTTACAATTAAGAAACCAAAACACAGAGAGGTTCAATGACTCACTGAAATTAAAGACAAAATTAATAATAAAACCCGTAGCTACCTAGCTTCTTGCCCACAGATTAACCTCCCTCACCATATTTTCTACCAAAAACCAGAGTTTATGGATCCACATAAGATAATCTAAACAAAATTAGATCTAGAAAAGCCTGAAGGTCAAAATTTCAAATAATTATCCAAAACTACAAAATGGTACAGTTTTTGTCCTTGAAAGTGGTGCTCTTCAGCCTTAACTACAGCACAAGAAAAAAAGAAGATTCTTAAATCCCCATGGTAAGGTGTTTCATCTTTCTAAGAAACAATAAGCTGGCAGGCTATTATTATTTGCGTTATTAAAAGTCTACAAATATTGAATTCAAATTATTTGCATTTATTAAATGACAAATAAAAATTATATGTATTTATAGTGTACACCATGATGTTTTGATATACGCTTACATTGTGGAATGTCTAAATAAAGCTAATTAACATATACATTACCACACATACTTATCATTTTTCTGTGTGGAGAAAACATTTAAAATCCACTGTTAACAATTTTCAGGTATATAATATTTTGTTATCAACTATAGTCGTCATCTTGGACAGTAAATCTCCTGAATTTATTCATGTGGTCTAACTGGAATTTTGTATCCTTTGATCAATATACCCCAATTCCTTTGACTCCCAACCCATGGTAACCATCATCCTATTGTCTGCTTCTATGAGCTCAACTCGTTTTAGATTTCATATATAAGTGAGCTCACACAGTGTTTGTCTTTCTGTGTCTTGCTTATTTCACTTAGCAAAATGAATCCTCTAGATTCATCCATGTTGTTGAAAATGACATAACTTCCTTCTTTTTTAAGGCTGAATAGTATTCCATTGTACACACACACCACATTTTCTTTTTTAAGGCTGAATAGTATTGCATTGTACATACACACCACATTTTCTTTATCTATTCATCAACTGATGGACACTTAGGTTGACTCCATATCTTGGTTACTGTGAATAATGCTGCAATGAACACGGGAGGGCAGCTATTTCTGTTATACTGCTTGCATTTCCTTTGAGATGCCTAAAAGTGGGATTGCTGGGGTCATTTGGTAATTCTACTCTTAGCTTGAGGAACCTCCATACTATTTTCCATAATGATTGTAATAATTTACATTCTCACCCACAGTGTGCAAGTTATGTTCTCACCCATCTCTTCATCACCACTTGTTATCTCTTGTATTTTTCATAGTAGCCATTTTGACAGGTATGAGGTGATATCACATTGTAATTTTGATCTGCATTTCCCTGATGGTTAGTGATGTTGAGCATTTTTCCATATACCTGTTGGCTTTTTGTATGTCTTCCTTTGAGAAATGGCTTTTCAGGTCTGTTTCCCATTTTTAAGTCAGGTTATTTGTTTTCTTGCTATTGAGTTGCTTGAGTTATGTATTTTTAATATTAACCCTTATTAGATGTATGATTTGCAAATATTTTCTCCGACTCTGTAGGTTTGTCTCTTCACTCTGTTGCTTGTTTCCTTTGCTGTGCAGTTACTTTCTAGTTTGATGCAATCCCATTTGTCTATTTTTACTTGTGTTGCTCATGCTTTGGGGATCATATTTTAAAAAAATCTTTGCCCAAATCAATGTCCCATTGTTTTCCTCTAGTATTTTTGCAGTTTCTGGTCTTATGTTTAAGTCTTTAATCCATTTGATTTGATTTTTGCATATGAGATAAGGGCTAAAAAATCCATTTAAATTCTAATTTGAGTAATACAGTCTGCCACTTAAAATTACTCAAAGTGCCGTGACAGGGCAAGACTCCATCTCAAAAAAAAAAAAAATTACTCAAAGTGCCTTGTCAATTATAACACTTTGTACAAACATAAGGTCCATCACGATGTTACTGTTTATTTTCCTTGCAAATCTCATTAGATTGCTTAGCCATTTCATCTGTCTTGAAATTTTGCTTGGTGTTAATGAACAGGGTGCAAGTTCTTTAATGCTTTTGGGAATGCTTTATTAAAAAAAGGTAGTTACATTATACAATTTCTATGGTGCCCTTCTGCCCAAACCTGCTACGGCCGTATGAGTCTAAATGATAACCGTGCTCTGATTCTACTGATGGAAATATTTCAGGACTGTGAGTAGTTGCTGTGTGGACAATTGCATAAAGTCCTTCACACCACTTCATATAAGAGGGCCTAGAAAAATTCCCATGACTTTGTGCATTAGCTCACTCGTTCACATTTCACTTCACATAATGCTCTTCTTCTCACCTCCCTGCATCTCTCTGACCACGTTCACCTTGCCTCCCCTCTTCTAGTACCAGTAAGTAAGCTTTCCTAGGCAAAGACAGAATCTCACTACAGTGAAATTTGCCTCAATTTCAATCAGCAACAGAGAGAGATAAACTGTCCAAATTAAGCTGCTTGATTACGGAAATTAATCTTGTCATTTAGCATCCCTGTTCTGCAGAACAGGGCCTTTGATTAGCCTCCTTGTTTCAGAATATTACAAGCAGACGTTTATTAAGCAGAAGGCTTTTTTTTTTTTTTTTTTTTTTTTGTAGTCAGGGAAGTCAGAGGAAAAGTAAAGGTAGCAAGAAGCTTCTTAAAAAGGGCACCAAGTCAAGGACCATCAGTCTGCTTCTGAGTCTGTCTCACAGAGCAGGACTCTCATAGAATCAGGAACCTCAACCAACCCACCCAGCTTTGGATGGCTCCTCTGATGGAAGTTTAAGCAGCAGCAGAAAGATAATCCATAATCTGTTACACTTTTAGTAATGGAATGAGCCTTTTGACCTAGAAACAAATGATGATTCTAGATGACATTATGCGCTGTAAAGTAAATGCAAATGTGTGGGACATCTGCTGCCTTTCTAAGGCCATACACTCTGGCAGTTCCGAATTATTATGTTAGTGCCTAGATTGAGAAAGCCATAAAGATTGCATGACTGCTCTTGGGAGTGGGGGACAATCGGGGACATTCTCTGTTTCCCATCAGTGTGCCTCAGCATTTTTAAACACTGAAGGGGTGCTAACTGATGGGCAATTTGCTTCCTAGCCCATATTCTAAATCTCAGAGCTTCTAGGGCCACTTTGAGTTTGCTAGTAAGAACAGAGTTAAGTATAACCTGTTCCCAATTCACACAACTTTCTGGTAGAAGGGCTCTAATAGCCCAACTTACACCAGTCCAGAGGAAACCCAGCACAGAGTAATGGAGCAGTTCAGGGCAGATTCCCAGCACATGATCAAAATGGCTGAGAATGCCTGAGGGGCTCCCGAGCCCTACAGAGTTCAGAGCTCAGGCTATCATGAGCCAACAGATAAAGCAATGCTAGGAGAAAACCAGTCATGACAGAAACAAAACCAAACAAACCAAAAACAGCTTAATAACAGATTCTATCCTCTTTAGCTGGACCTAAACATCTTCTTAGAACAAGAGCAAAGAAACATAATCAGGGTGATGACCTAGAATACAGTGGAGGTGTAAGAGAATTTCTCAGCCATGGCACTATCAACACTTCGGGCAAGACAATTCTTTGATGTAGGGGCCTGTCCTGTGCATTGTAAGATGTTTAGCAGCATGCCTGACCTCTATCCTATCGATGCCAGTATCAACCCCAACCCAACTTGCCAAATGTCTTCTGGGAGCGAAGTTACCTCATCAAGAACCACTGCTCTTGAATATTACCAGTCCCAGGAAAACCAATTTCCTAATTTCCCAAACAAGCTCACAATACACTTCAACTCTTTATGAGACAACAAGGTGTAGTAGGAAGACCAGGAGGTTTAGTGGCCAAGAGGCCTATGATCAAGTCCCAGCCACTTTGTACTAAGCATGTGGATGTTAACTAAGGCAGTTGATCTCCGTGAGATTTCATGTCCTCATTTGTAAAATGAGAACAATAATAACCCTATTGCTGGACTTTTATGAGGATTAAAAGAGATAATAATGTGTGTCTGATGCTGCTTATATAGGAGATATTTGAAAATAATGTTGTTATATCACTCAAAATCCTAAAATGCTAATCTAAGACAGAGAACCACTTGCCAAAGACAGAACTCATAAAGTAAAATATTAGCCTGAGAGATGGTCACCGTGAAGATTTGTCTTAAAAGGGTTTAAGGAGGAAAAAAAAAAAAAGAAATAAATCAGCAACACCCACTAGAAGATGAGTTCCTCAAAGGCAGGAATAAATTATAACTAGCAGTACTAAATGAATACTGAATAAACGGATAAACCTATCTGAATTGGCCTTTTGTCCCACTTTTGTGCTCCCGTCCCTACTATCTAATCTTCATCCAGCAATCATCCAGTACTTCATCCAGTACTCTTTTGTAAACAGAAGCTCTCCAATTTTTTTCTATATGCTTAGAACATGACCCAGAAATGTCAGGCTGGTCTATGGGGCCCAGTCTGCCTCCCTGACCTCATCTCGTGCCTCTCTCCCCAGCCTTTCTGCTCTAGTCAGGAGGTCTTCTCGCTCTTCCTTGAACTTCCAGAATCATTCCTGCTCAGGGCTTCTCTGCTTGCTGTTCTGAACCTAGAGAGCTCCCCATTCTTTCCTACCCTTCAGGTTTTTGCTCAGACACCATCGCTTCCAAGAGACCTTCCCTACCATACTGTTTAAATGAACCCCCCGCCCCTCACCAACCTCCAATATTCTTTATCCTCTTACAGTACTTACTTTCTTTATAGTACTTAATTCTGCCTCAAATCATTCTTTTTTTCAAGACAGAGTCTTGCTCTGTTGCCCAGGCTGGAGTGCAATGGCATGATCTTGGCCCACTGCAACATCTGACTCCCAGGTTCAGGCGATTCTCATGCCTCAGCCTCCTGAGTAGCTGGGATATTTGTGTGTGTGTGTGTGTGTGTGTGTGTGTGTGTACATTTGGTTTTCCATCTGTCTCCGCTACTAAAAAGTTTCATTAAAACAGGGATTCTACTGTGTCTACTCAGTAGCTTCAAGGTCTATCCTATAATGGGCACTCACTAAGTATTTGTTGATTGGATGTAGTTGTGTGAATATGCTAATGACCTTGTGGTTATTCTAAAGGGCTTTATTATTTGTGAGCGGAGCCCGTATATTTTTCCAGCAGCCTGCCTCCCTTCATACAGGTCCCTGAGAAATGGAATAATCCCATTAGTAGTGAATGAACCATCAGTTTGTATGTCTATATCCCACTCCAAACTGAACCTGAAGGCAGATTCTATGTCCTTCTTCTTAATAGTTATTGCACTTCTAATGCCTATACAGTGTCTGGCAAAAATGTTGATTTCTCTTAACTGTCAGATGAATCAGAGGAACAAGAAGTCATACTCTTTGCTACTGTCAACACATTCAAATCGTGGGCCAATTACTCCTACTGTATCAGAAGAGGGCCACAGAAAACCTGTCTTCTCCTCCTTCCAATACCCCTAATACATCTCCACAAATAACCATCTACCACCTGGTCTGAAAGTACCACTCTCTGAATTAAGGTGCCAATGAGCAATAAAACATTAGCTACATGTCACATTGAGAAGGATTAATTTATTGGGTCCAGTAGTGAGATTCATTTATCTGATCATTAGCCACTGCCACCTATGGCAACTGACCAAAAACAGAGGCCTAACTTCACTGAAATGGACATCAGGTATTGATAAGTGTTCAGGAAGCGGATAATAAGAAAAATGCCAAAATAGAGTCGACAGTATGAAAACCAAACACTCTCTCTTCCTATTCTCATTTGGTAAGGGTCAGGCTTTATTCAGAAATGACCTAGTCTTGTAAAGAATATAATCACTCAGCTGAGCACTGTGGCTCCTGCCTGTAATCCCAGGTTTTTTGTTTGTTTGTTGGTTGGTTTTGGTTTACTTTGGGAAGCTGAGCCGGGAGGATCGCTTGAGTCCAAGAGTTAAAGACCAGCATGTGCAACATAGGGAGACCTCAACTCTACAAAATAAAAACTTAGCTGGGCATGGTGGCATGTATCTGCATTTTCAGCTACTTGGGAGACTGAGGCAGGAGGATCACTTGAGCCCAGAAGGTTCGAGGCTGCAGTGATCCATTAAAGCACCACTGCACTCAGCCTGGGTGATAGAGTGAGACTCCGTCTTTTAAATAAATAAATATGGTCACTATTGCCACAGAAAAATCAAGAAAAGTCCTTCCTGTGCCAGTGCGATGACATTCTGGACTCTATTATTTATCTGAGGGCTGCAACAGGCATTTCCCGCCTTTCCCCTTATAAAGTAGAACACTCCAGGCTTAATATATGAAGCTGTGGGATCAGGCAACTAACACACTAGCCTGATTGGAGAGTGGAGAGTGGACAGTGATAAAAGGCTTCTAGTTTGGAATTAGGCACTGAGGTCATCTTTTAATGGAGATAAGGAATGGAGGAGACATTAAGGGAAATACATGAAAATGTAGTAAACATACAAAGCTTGGGGTTTATGAATGGGCCTCAAGGGATCCTTGAATTCCCTGAAACTGCAGGCAGCATTTGGTAAGTGGATACTTTTCCAGAAAAGGGGTCTATAGTTTTCATTAGATTCTCAAAGGGCTCCATGACTCATGGCCAATCTTTTATAGAAGTCTCAAAAGAAAAAAAGTAATATATTCTGTATTCTGAAGACATACTGGTGTTCACAGGCAGGGTTAAAGTTTTGAGTCAATCAATCCCTCCAACATCCATAAAAATCAATCAAACAAACATGTACTCAGCCCCAAACTATATAAAAGACACCGTGCAGCCCCACTTTTAGGTGTATGCCCAACAGAAGAAACTGTTAAAAAAAAAAAAAAAAATTAAAAAAAAAAAGTCAGGATTCTTTTCTTCTACATGGGAACAAAATTCTTAGCAAAATGTTGACTGAAATAACTTCTGGGATTACAGGCGTGAGCCTACCATGCCTAGCCCTGAAATAACTTCTGGGATCGTGCATTGAGACTGAATTTTATTTGCCTATTACATTATCCTTTCCCACTATGTATTCTCCCTAATCTCTGTTTTCATCTGTATATATCTTTTTTTTCCATTTTTCCTCTTCTCATGTTCAACTAAACCTATTTCAACTGTAGACATTTTCCATGAGCAAAATTCTGCTACACTACTTTGCATTCACTGAAGAAATATTAGTACAATATTCAACAAATGAACACTGCAAATGAAATAAATTAAGAATTAGTTTTTTTAATCTATTAAGTCTGAGAAAGCTGTAAGAGATTAGAGCATAATGTCTGAAAGAAATGTAAGTGAGGAACAGAACTAAGAAAATGAACAGTAAGATCAGATATGTTGACTCAGGGTGTTTATTATAGACACAAGGTATTTAAAATCATGAAACTATTTGCATTGGAAATGCAGAGATAATGGACTTGTCCTTAACGTGACAACTGTAGACATCTGTAGAGGCATTTCATGAATCATGGCAAACTTGTAACCAGATATTATTACTTGCAACAAGGTAAGTAATTGGGAAGTTTTGGGAAATTTTATATAAAACTGGAAATCAAAAAAAGTAAAGACCAAGCAATAAAGCTATTTAGAGTCATCCCATTTGAATGCTAAATATCAGAATTATGATATAAGGGCAGAATAAGAGTGAAGCAAAAATCGGAACCAGATGGCAAAGGAAACATGTGAATATGTTGTAAATTCCAAACATTACTACAGTTCTGGGACGCTGGGTACCAAGAATTGGAAACAGGATGAGGAGAAAATGTTTGGTGGAAGCAATAACAACAAAAGCAGTGCAGGAACATCCAAATAACAGTAATAATAGTAGCTAGCATTAATGAGCCCCTACTATGCTCTAGTGCCTCACACATATTCTCACTGCATCCTAATGACCACTCTATAAGATTCTACAGCAGATGAGGAAGCTGAGGTCAGAAAGATGAAGGCACTTGCCAGAGGTCGTTTATACAGGACTTAGAGCTAAGCCTGCCTAATGTCAAAATGCTAATTCATTCAATATGATATAGGCTAAAAGCAGTGAACAATTTTGAATTCATTCCTTTTTTGAAGTGAGTCCATACATGTCAATATGGGTGCGTCCAATCTCACAAAACAAGTATTAAAATTACCTGTCTTGAGTTGTTTTCTTTTTTCCTTGCCTTTCATTAAGTTGAACAGCCTAACCTTTGGAGATATTCGAAAATCACAAGACTAATAGTCTGTATGCTTCTGTGCACATGTATTCTCATGCATCATCAGTGGATTCTTCAGATCAACATGGGCAATGATTCAGAGGTGAAAATGATAAATGTGTCACCACTTGAGGATTCCCAAAACTGATTCCTTTGGGGGGAAATAGGAAAGTTACGATAGACAAAAAGTCATCAGAAAGGAAGCAGTGGAGATTTAGAGTTGGGATTAAATGTTCAGGCTTCCAGGGAATCTGCTAAGTGTTTAGATTTAGGAACTTAATGCCTAATATACAAAACTCTTACAAAAGATGTGAAGGCTGGCAAATGATCACTTTCGTTGTTAGAGTATTCCTCAGTGTGCACTAATTCTCAGCTAGAGGGACCATGAAGAGAGCAAAGAGCCAGGCCAGATCTCACATGCTATGTTTAGCCAATAGGGTTGGCTGGATGACCAGCAAAGGAGAGAGTCATTAAAAAGCAAGGTTTTGTTTGTTTGTTTTAGTGTAATGCTTATTTTGTATGTTTTGGGATTTATGACAAATTTCACTGGGCCACTAACAGTTACAAAACAGCCTACAAATCAGCTCAGTACCTAAGAAGAAAACCAATGAATTTCAGTGAATTTTGAGAATTGCCTCCAAGTAACAAAACCTTTTCTCTACCATTACAGATTTTCACAAGGAAATTTAAGTTCCCTTAACCTATTTTTTCCTCCATTATCAAATTATGGACATGAACAGCTTTGCAGCACTGTCCAACAGAACTTCCAGTGATGATAGAAATGTTTTACATCTGTGCTGTCCAATATGATAGCCAATGGTCCCATGTGGCTATGGAGCATTTGAAATGAAGCTCATACTACTGAGAATTTAATTTTAAATTTATTTAATTTTAACTAATTTAAATTGAAATCTAAATAGCCACATGTGGCTAGTGGCAACCGTACTGGTCACCACAGGAACTTCAGAGCATTGAGAGGGCCTAGATTCTTATTTTCCAGTTCTTCTTGTCTATGAATGTTATTTTCAACCCTTCCCTTAAGTTTCATCTCTTTGATTTTTTAAACCTATCTTTAAATGTTGATCTCGTTTTTCTAGATTTTGTTTATACTGTATCTTTGTTTTAGGTTAAGATATCTAAAATTAACATTTTATAGGTCAAAAACAGTACAATATCAGCAATCTTACATGATTCAACTTTATATAATGTGTCATAGGCTTCTTCAATATGACCTAGATGTAGCACAATGCTATACACATAGGAACCATCAGTGGTCAAATAAATGAAAGAATAGATGACTAAATATTGGTTGAATAAATGAGTGACAAAGTCAGATAGGCAGCAAACACCTGAGAAGTACTCAGGGTACTTTTCCTCAGATGACTTCAATTTATTGGTATTGAGATTTAGCCATGAAGCAAAAACCTCTTAGAATATGTTTCAGTCCTGAATTCAGTAAAGGCATCATTCAGAACAGACAAGAAAAAAACAAAAAGACATATAGGAACTTCTGACACCATAACAATAAAACAGTCACAGAGTATCAAGAAATTCACAAATTCTTTGAGCAAAAAATGATTTAAAATAATAAAGAGTGGGTTGTTTATTGAGGAAGGAAATGGAATCATTAGAGATGGAAGATTTGGAGATATGTGCTAGAATAAAGTGTTTCTGTGTAATAAGAGAATCAGAGAAGCTAAAAAAAAAGATTGCTGGTTTTTAGTTTAACAAAATAAGCTATTGCTGCAGACAACCTTGCCTAGTGTTGTTCATGGAAGCTCATTATGCCTAACTTTGAAGTGAAAAGGTAGGGTTAAAATGCTCATGTATTTTCTTTCTCCCATTCTAAAAATGTGCTTATATACTTTCACATTTCTTCTTCTTGTACTTACATTCATGGTTTTCATTTGACGTCATTCCTTACACAATAATCTTTCCATTAAAAGAACACAAGTAGGTGATAACTGAAAGTGTAAAGCAGCATCTCATGTCAAGAGAACCAAATACATGCACATATGCATACACACACACTCCCCGCAGTTCCTCAGGTATGAAATGATGCTACCAACCCACTGCTAGCAAGACATACACTTGAGAGGCATTTGCAGAGTGAAAAAGAATTTACAATGACTCATCTGTGACCTTTCATCTAGTCCACATGTGTGAAAAACAGCACATGTGGACAAGTCATATGAAGGATGAGACCACCCTATGTGGCTAGATATTAGAGATGACAGGTCTCTAAAGGGACAGATATTGCAGCTCTAGTTCAACAGATTAAAAAATAGGTACAAGGACCTGTCACCTACAGTACTATGGGACTTAACAGTAAGACCTAGAAAAGCAAATGGTTATGGAAATGACAACTGATAAGACAACATAACTAATATTCTCCCCATCCTTCTGAAAAATGTCCAGAAAATCTAAGGTTCAGGCTTTCTATCAGTGTTTTGAACGAAGGTCCTTTTTTCCCCTCATTTTCCTGTACTTAAAAGAGTCTAGAATAATAGGTTACAATGAGATTTCAATGATAAAGTCACAATTTGGATAAGATACCAGCAGGCTTTTTTGGAGCCCATGCTATAAGAAGCATGGAAATTCCACTCTGGGAAGGAGTGAGCAGCAGACCTGGTTTCCATAGCACTGCCATGGAAACAGCTCTCTGTGACTCTGTGCCTCCAGGCCTTTTGAAACTAAAGCATCGCTCCAACACCCACCTCCATATCACATGCCCCCAACCCCCTCACAAATGATTAAAGAGTGTCTTGAGAAAGTGGGGTCCTAACAAGATAATATATGTTATATATGTTATGTGTGTGTACAATAATGTCCTTCAAAGATTTTAAAATTCAGATGTTTCTTCCTCTTTTATTGGGGAACAGGCTGGTAAAGAAGAGAAAAATAAAAACCTAAGCAATCTAAACCTATGTCAAAAAACCCTACACTTGAAATTGGAAAAATACAAATCTTGCCAAGCAGTATATTAAAGAGATGGGCCTACTAATCCCATGCATTGGGTTCTTTTATCTTCTTTAGTCTGCCTGGAATGCCAGTATACAAATACAAAGGACTTAATTAACTGTTAGAGCCAACAAGAGGCTCTTTCCTATCTTTATCATGGAGGGTTTGGTACAGGATTTTTTTTTTCTCAATTTCTATCCCTTGGTCATAATTTTGCAAGAGCAAAAGTTTGGAAATGGTTTTCTAGAATCAGAAAAGTCCAACAGAAGAAAGCATGGGCTCTTTAGCTAGCTTTGTAGCCCTCGTGCCTCCTTCTCTGATGTCTCCAAGAGGGTAAATGACAGCCAGACAGCGGTGCAGTGGTCCAGAATCTGGCTCCACAGTGTGTACTCTAGCTGGGCTGGAGCAATGCCCACTGACCAGGAGCAAACCAAAGGTCAGGAAGCCTGTTAGTCAGCAGATGCTTGGGAACTCAACGGGGCATATCAGAAAGGCTCTTAGACCAGCAGCATGGTCCACACACCAGCCACAGGATTGTAGATAGAACCTTTGAAATTCCATTCCTGTTTTCAACTCTTTCTCCACCTGACAAAATAAAATTGAGATATTAACTCTAGCACATGTGGAATGCAAAAATGCACAAAAGCATTATATCCGAGAAGAACCTGTCGCTACAGTTGCTGGTCAAATTGTTGAGAGGAAACTTAATAAAGGAAAGTTTCAAAAATTTGCTGACTGGAGAATGGTTATTATTTTTTTAAATGTCTCCAGAATAACCCAATGATGAGTAAAGACTAAGGAGAGCCCACATACACAGGCAAAGACATTTCAAGTCAGGCCACGGGTTTCCAACAGCTCAGAAATGCTTCTTCTGGGTCAAACAACTAAAATGCTCTGTCATTATTTCTATACCCAACAATTCTCCTCTGTCTACCTTGCTGAGTGCTGTGAAATGGAAAGCAAAGCTGGGATCAGTCAGAGTTAGACAATGGGGAGTAAAATAAGACAGGAGTTCTGAATTATTCATTTTTATTTATGTATTGTAGTGGCAATTGTTATAGCTTTTTTGTTTCTCCTAGATGTTGAGATTGTAAAAAGAGGACTGAATAATTCAGCGTGACTCAAGAAATCATAAATGGAATGCTGTCTGGGCAGTGAATGCCTATGAAATAGGCTCATTTTATTGTTATTCTTAACATTTGTATGCTACGTTGATTTATAATTTAATAACAACCTATGATGGCACTAATGAATGCAATAATATTTGCAAGGCATTTCAATATTCTAAACGTGAAAAGGACTGAATCGTCCCACTCCTTTTATTTTTACCAAAGAGCAGGAAGGAGCCAGCGACCCGGTGGGAAAGAAAAGGGGACATACTGGAACCAAAGGCCATTCCAAGAAGAAGTCAGAGCCCACACATGCCACAGGCACATTTCTGGGTACTAATTCATGCCCTGGTTGGTTGAGCACTTGTGCTAAGCTCTGCACGCAATTTTATTTCATACCACTGCAAGCCTAGAGGCAAGGCAGGATTTATTTTTTAAAAGGGGTATTTCAGTATAAGAGTCACAGGTAAGTTGGGGAAACACAGAAAGTATAAATTTCTCATTATTCTTAGAGACCGAGAAGCCAAAGCTCCAAGTCAAACCTCATATAGTTAAATCTCTTTGTTCATTATACCTGTTTCACAAAGGCCGGGAATGCTGCTTGAGAGAACCAAATAAAAATGAGTAAAGAAGAGAGAATAGAAAGTAGTTTTAAGAAGAGAACATCCATTCTCTTAAGATTTCTAGCCCTCAACTTTCCACCAAAGACAGAACCATCATGACAGCGCCTATCCCAGGGACTGATCCAACCCTTTCTTTGGAGCCTTCATGAGTGTTTCACACCAGAGATGTTGACGGTCTTTTGTGGCAGACAAATCATCATATAGGGGTGTTTAGCACCCTAAAAGCTGTTTAGCAACCCTAGCCCTGCCCATGAAGAGAGAGTAACACTCTACAGCCACATAACCTCTAAAGAATACATTCACACATTTCCAACACCTATGACAGCTTTATAAGCTCAACTGTGTCCCTCCAATGTTTATATGTTGAAGGCCTAATCACTAGGACCTAAGAATGTGACGGTATTTGAAGGTAGGGTCTTTAGGGGGTGATTAAGTTAAAGTGAGGCTGTTAATCCTAATCCAATCTGACAATCGTCTTTATAAAAAGAGGAAATCGGGATATACAAGAAGACACCAGGACACAGATGTTTAGAAGAAAGACCATGTGAGTGAGGACACAGAGAGAAGGTGGCCATCTACAAGCCAAGGAGAGGCCTCAGGAGAAACCAAATCTCCTGACACCTTGATCTTGCACTTCTAGCCCTCCAAACTTTGAGAAATAAATTCCTGTTGTTTGCACCACCAAGTCTGTGGTATTTTGTACTGGAGCCCTAGGAAACTAAAACAGGGACAATACCTCCTCCAACTAAGAACCAAAACAAGGTTCTATGCATCTTCAAGACTCAGCTATACTCATCTTGTCCAAAAACCCCTACTAATCCCTGAAAGGAAATATATAATAAATCCCCACTTCTTTAAGATCCTAGGAAGAAGATGTGTTTCCTAGTTCAAAAATTTTCAGATTTTAAAAAGGTAATAGGGTGTATTTACCAAATACTACCTAGCACTATCCTAGGGGTGTCTGGGGCAAGATACTATAATCAAACACATAAATATTTCTCCCACAAAACATAAAAATATGAGCACTTTTAAGATTAAGACTACAAACAGTTTTACATCACTGTATGTCAGATTTTGCTGTCAAATGCATTCACATTTGTATTTTAATGCTAAATAAACTACAAAAAAAATCCTTTGCTTTTCAGAACTTGTTGGATTTCAGAGTGGCAATTAAGAGACTGTGGACTTGGTCAACTTCCCTTAACAAAATGAAATCCAGAAGGTCTAGGGTTCATACATAAATGGAGACTTCCAGTGAACAGGAGCAACCAACAAACAACCTAAACTTTCCTATATTGAGGTTTCCTTTTCCTTATAGGACTCTCCTACTTGGTTCCTGACCTGAGGTGAGTCCTACTCTCCTTGAATCTCTGACCCAAGTTTAGACAAAACCTCTCCCTTAGTTTCCCTTATCTCTGATCAACTAAGGTAAGATTTTCCAAAACATTGTACTAAATTCCAAGAAATGCCAAAGAGAAAACAAACACAGCCATGCTGACCCTACTCTTGCTAGCTAACTCTGAGACTTACAGTCCCGATGGAGCCCACATGAGCCCCCAAGAGAAGTGAGACAATCAACAGCCAAATACCAATGCCATCCTAATCTCTACCACCTGGGGACACAACCCTATATATTTGATACTTCTCTGCTCTACAGTAAAGTGGAGAAGAAGTTGTCATTTCTCTGACCATGTATAGTCACCTACCCAAGCTCATATATTTATTCAATAAATATTTATTAAGCACCTATTAGTTTCCCCAAGTCAACTCTTAGTTGACTAATGATACAACAGTGAGTAAAACACTGAATTTATCCTCATGGAGCTTCTTAGAAATTGTTTTTCTCTGTATTCTGACAGCACGTATTGTTCACCCCTGTTATAGTACTCAATTCATTTTAATTGTTAAGTGTCAGCTTTCCTTACTAAAGCTTGAGCTTGTTATGGGAAGCAACAGTGTTCTATTTATTTTTCAAGCATATAGCACAATGCTTGGCCTACATTAGGGAGCTAGATAAATGTTAATTGAATTAATGAAAAAATTAACTGGGATGAGGGCAAACCTGATTGCTAAATGCTATCCATTTTCTCTTTTAACTATCTGAAAGGAAATCCTTCCTCCTTTTCCCCACTACTGAACCTTTGCTATCTCTTGGCTGAGTTGCTTTAACAGCCTGGTAACTAGTCTCCCTGCCCACAAAATCCGCCCTCCACACTGCTACCAAGAAGAGCTTTCTATAATAGGAATTTGATTCTTCCCCCTTTTAAATTCTACTGCCCACAGAATGAGGATTAAACTTTGAATAACATACATGGCCCTTTACAGTCTGCCCCAACTTGTTTTTTTCTTATTTTCCAATTTCCTTCTACTTCCTACCATACAAAGTTTGCCCCAGTTACCGAGAACTACTCAATGTGCCTAAAATACCCTCTGCTCTTCCATCTCTGTACCTCTGCTCATGCTGTTCCATTTTTCTCAAATGCTTTCCTACTATTTCTCTCTTCCCACTCTGTCCCCTACCCTAAACCACCTCCCAACCTGAAAAACTCAAGTATTGTTCAGGGCCCAGCTCAAGTGTCATTTCTTACATAGAGT
Source organism: Chlorocebus sabaeus (assembly GCF_047675955.1). NCBI lineage: Eukaryota > Metazoa > Chordata > Mammalia > Primates > Cercopithecidae > Chlorocebus > Chlorocebus sabaeus. The sequence goes on from NC_132914.1 coordinate 14,585,213, forward strand.
TTCTCTAATTCCTTAGGCAGTCATCTTCATCCTCTGAAACCAAGCAATAGAGTAAAGGTGGATCCTAGGACAGAGGGCTCTGTTCAGCCATCACACACACACACATACCATACAGCTCAGAGGAGGTAATTCTTGGCCCCAAATCTGAACTGTGAAATGCATCCCTTTGCCTTTAAGAGGCAGTGACTAAAATGCAAATGTCTGAAAGATGCCTCATATGCAAAGGCTAACCTGATGATCCCTTCCATCTTATCAGGGTTTAGTTAATGGCCAGGTGAGCAATAGAACAGAACTGGTATTAAGAAGAAGGCAGAAGACAGAAAGGAAGAAAAGTGCTACATAAAAAGAGGTAGCATAAAACAAACTTTCCTTATTTCACCATTTGTCTAGGATCAATCCTGGCTCTATGTAGTAATCTTGATCATTTTGTCATTTAGAAAAATTGTAGCTCCAGGCACTGGGCAATGTTCCTTTGGAACCATATATGATTGACAAAGACATGTCCACTATTCTCAAACAGCTTATAACCTAGTGAACTATTGAATTCACAAGAATTTCAAGTCCATCATTCTAACCAGGGCCAGATGTTCTTTTACCAACCAAACTTAAAGTGAAGAAAATAAATCCCTTGAAGTTTTCCCGACTTCTAAACATTACTTTCTCTATTACACAGAATAAATATGGGAGGCAATGAAGCAGTAAGAATCCTGCCATAAATATTCTCGATCTCAGCCATGAAATATGTCCTAATTCTAATATATATAAAGTATCGAGTCAAATCAAAATCAGGGAATGATGCTGAAGACAATTTAATTTCCTCTGCTTTTCTACTCTGCCTTCTGAACTGTAAGTATTTCCTAAAGGGCTGGTCCTAAAGTCTTATGGAATTTTTAGCACAAGAGCTTCAAAGGGAATTTGGATGTGCAAAAAGAGAAGAAGACAATACCTCTACAAAAAAATGATGGAATCACACTTTTAATATATTTGGTTAAAAATAATGTTACCACTCTTCTAATATATTAGGTCAAGAGAAGCTGAACAATCTAACAGATTCTGAAAGGTATCTGTAAGGTAGGTCCACCCTCTCAGTTAGGCAGTAGTAAAAGATCTAAACATAATCAATCGGGCACTGGAATGAAGCTGTGAGGGTTAGAAGTACAAATAACAGTCTATGCACTTACAATCTATTTGGTAAGATGCAGTATGCCAATGAAGAAAGGCAGATATGATAGAATAAGACAAAAGGGTAAAGAGATAAAACAGTTAAGAAATGAAGGTATGGGGTAATACTAAAAACTGTTCATTGAGAAGATTCTACATGCCAAGCACTTTACAATACCTCGTTAAGTCTCACAAAACCATACAAAAACACAGTGATAAAAAGTTATCTTACCTGACAAGATTAGGACAAACAAGAAACTTTGGTTAAGCAAGAAACATTTACTCTTTACACATTTTAAGTCAAAATATATAAATGTGCATATATCTGCCAATCTTTTGATATAGGAACAAAGCCTTCTTTTGATCACTGATTTGATGACTGGCGTTCCAATCTTTCTTATATAAATGACACCCAATCCTAGTTGTAATTCCTTAAAGATACTTCTAATGGTTGAAGATCATTTCTTTATTCCATATGGATAGCCAAATATTTCAATATCATTTATGGAAAAGCCTTCTTTTTCCATTAAATTACCCTGGCATTGTTATTGAAAATCAATTGAACGTATAAGTATAGGTTTATTTCTGAGCCCCATTCTGTTCCATTGATTTGCATATCTGTTCTTATGCCAACACCATTGTCCTTTATAGCAAGTTTTAAGGCAATGTAATTCCCCCAACTTTGTTCTTCTTTAAAACTGTATTGACTATTCTAGGTCCTTTGTATTTCCATAAATTTTTTATAATGACATCAATTTCTACCCCTATGTTGAAAAAACTCCACTGGGCTTTTTATTAGGATGGAGATGAATCTAAAGATGAAGGTAGAGAGTTGAAATCTTAAAATACTGATTCTTTTGATCCATAAGCACAGTTTAGTTTTCCATTTATTTAAGTCTTCAATTTTTCTCAGCAAGGCTTTATAGTTTTCAGTGTAGGGGTCTCGAATATGTTGAGATATATATATATATAATTTTTTCCATGGTTTTGATGCTACTGTAAATAGTATTTTATTTAAATTTTTTAAATTGATAATTCTCCACTAGTATATAAAAATACAATTGATTTTTGTATATTAACTTTGTATCTTATAATCTTCCTAAATTCATCTAAGTTCTAGTGATTTTATGTAAATTCCTTAGAATTTTCTGCATAGAAGATTATGTCATTTGTGAAAGAAGATGGTTTTACTCTTTCCTTTCTCATCAATATTGTATTTCTTTTTCATACTTTATTCCATATGCTACAACCCTTTGTATAAGGCTGAGTGGAAGCAGTAAAGGCAGACATCCTTGCCTTTTCCCAAGCTTGGGGAAAATATATTCACTTTTTCACTATTAAGTATGACGTCGGCTATAGGTTTTCCATACATATCTTTATCAGGTTGAGGAAGATGTTCTACATTTAGTTTATTGAGAATTCTCACCATGGATGAGTGTTCAACTTTTTCAAACTGTTTCCCGCATTATTGAAGTGATCATATATATTTTTCATATTAATATATTGAATTACATTAATTTTCAAATGTTAAACCAACATACTGGGATAAACACTTCTTAGATATGATGTATTATCCTTTTTATATCTTGCTGGATTTCCATTAACTAATGTTTTTTGAAGATTTTTGCTCCTACGTTCATGAGAAATATTGGTATATAATTTTCTTATAATATCTTGTCACTTATTAGTACCAAAAGAATACTGATAAAAAGTTAGAAAATGTTCCCTCCCCTTCTATTTCCTGGAAGAGTGTGTGTAGAATTGGTATTGTTTTTTCTTTATATGTTTGGTAGAATTCACCAATGAAGCCATTTGGGCTTGGCGTTAACTTTACAAGAAAGATTTTACCCAGGAATTCAGTTTCTTTGATATATAATGACTTATTGTTTTTTTCTTCTTGAGTTAACTTTAGTAGTTTTGCATCTTTCAAGGTTATTGTCTATTTACCCAAGTCATCAAATTTATTGACATAAAGATGGTTATAATATCTTTTATTAGCCTTTTAATTTTGATGTGATCTATAATGATATCCCCCTTTCTTGCCTGATGTTGATAATTTACATTTTATCTCTTCAGTTCTGAGCCAGTCTTGCTAGAGATCTATCAATCTTATTGATCTTTCCAAAAATCCAGCTTTAGGCTTTATTGATTTTCTTTAATTTGTCTATACTCTATTTCATTGATTTTCCTTCTTCATTTGTTTTCCTTCTGTTTATTCTATGTTTGTATTACTCTTCTTTTTCTAGATTCCTAAGGTAGAAGCTTCAGATCATAGATTGTACATCTTTCTTTTCTAATATAATCATTTAATTTTATAAATGTCCCTTGAAGCTCTGCCTTAGCCATATTGTACAAATTTTACTATGTTGTTTTTCATATATTTCATATATTTCAGTCCAAAATGTATCCTGAAGTCCTTTGTGATTTCTTTTTTGACTCATGCATTACTTAGAAGTCTAATGTTTAATTTCCTAAATTTACGTATTTTCTAGCTATAGTTCTGTTTAATTCTAATGTGGTCACAGAACACATTTTGTGTAATTTCAATCAACTTACACTTGATAAGACTCATTTGATAGAATACTATAAGACTTATTCGATAGAATAGTGTCTATCTTGGTAAATATAACATACAAACTAGAAAAGAATGTATATTCTCTCTCCTGTTGTTTGATGGAATATTCTAGAAAGGTCAATTTGCTCAAGCTGATAGATTTTTTATATATATATATACACACTTTTTTTTTTTTTTTTTTTTTTTTTTGAGACTGAGTTGCTCTTGTAGCCCAGGCTGGAGTGCAATGGTGTGATCTTGGCTCACTGCAACCTCCACCTCCTGGGTTCAAGCAGTTCTCCTGCCTCAGCCTCCCAAGTAGCTGGGATTACAGGCACGAGCCACCATGCCCGACGTTAGATTATATTCTTTAAGTCATTTATATTCTTAATATGTTTGGACATATTTATTCTATAAATTATTGAAAGAGAGTGTTAAAATCTCCAACTTTAAATGTAGTTTTGTTTCTCTTTTCCATCAGTGTTCTATTTGTTCTATCAGTGTTTGCTTGAATCTTTGTAGTCAGGTGTACACACATTTAAGAAGATTACATCTTCTTGAAAAAATGGCCCACTTTTCATTATGAAATTTTCCTCCTCATACCTTGTAATATTCCTTATCCTGAAGTCTATTTTGTCTGATACTAACATAGCCTATTCAGATTTCTTTGGCTTAACACTTTTACAGTATCTTGATTAATCTTTTTTTTTTGTTTTTTTTTTTGAGACATAGTCTTGCTCTGTCGCCAGGCTGGAGTACAGTAGTGTGATCTCAGCTCACTGCAACCTCCGCCTCCCAGGTTCAAGCAATTCTCCTGCCTCTGCCTCCCAAGTAGCTGGGACTATAGGCATGCACTACCACGCCCAGCTAATTTTCTTATTTTTAGTAGAGAGGGGGTTTCACCACATTGACCAGGATGGTCTTGACCTCCTAACTTCGTGATCTGCCCGCCTCAGCCTCTCAAAGTGCTGGGATTACAGGTATGAGCCTGGCCAATTAATCTCGTAATCTCTTTTAACCTATCTATGTATTTATATTTAACATGGATTTCTCATAAACAGCATATTTGGGTCTTGCTGTGTATCCAATCTGTCAATATATGTCTGTCAGTGGCATATTTCAGCCATTTACACTTAATATTATTATTAATATGTTTGGCTCTAAATCATTTTGCTATTTGTTTTCTTTTTCATCTAATCTTTGTTTCTTTTTTTATTTTTTGCCTTTTCTTGTTTTTTTTTAAGGGTTGTGTATTACTTCCACCATTATTAGCTATACTCCTTGCCATTGTTTTGATGGTTTCTCCAGGACTAATAATGTCCTTCTTGAAACTGCTACACTCCTACTTCAAATAAAATTACACCAGGCCAGGTGCAGTGGCTCACTCCTATAATCCCAGCACTTTGGGAGGCCAAGGTGGGTGGATCACTTGAGGTCAGGAGTTCGAGACCAGTCTGACCAACACGGAGAAACTCCGTCTCTAATAAAAATACAAAAATTAGCCAGGTGTGGTAGCACATGCCTGTAATCTCAGCTACTCTGGAGGCTGAGGCAGTAGAATCACTTGAACCCAGGAGGCGGAGGTTGCGGTGAGCCAAGATCATGCTATTGCACTGTAGCCTGGGCAATGAGTGAAACTTCATCTCAAAAAATAATAAATAATATTTGCCACTCCATAGATAGTATAGGACATTTCCAACAGTAAATTTCACCCCTCCCCCATTCTTAGGGCTACTTATGACTGTTTTTAATATTTTTCTGTTTATTGCTAATTTTCAGCAATTTTATTTATAATGGTCCTTATTGCTATTTTCTTCTATTTTTTTTTTTTTTTTTGGTTTGGGATTTACTGAACTTATCATATGTTTTATTTCAATATACATCATAAACCCCACTATACATTGTTTAGGTTTTTGCTTTACATGGCTAGTTATTTTTTCAGGATTTTTAATAATGTTTATAAATTCCCACCAATTTACTATGTCTGATGCTCTTCAGTCCATTTTGTAGATCTAAATTTATATCTGATACCATTTTTCTTTTGCCTGAAAAACTAATAATTCTGAAGTACAAATGTACCATTGACTAATTATCTCAGCTTATTTTTCCTCTGAAAGCCTTTATTTTGCCTTTATATTTAAAATATATTTTTGCTAGGTGTAGAGTTCTTTGTTGAGAAGTTTTTTTTTTTTTTAATGTTTTTCAGTTTTTTACAGACATCGGTCCATTTCTCCTGACTTGTATCAGTCCATTTCTCCTGACTTGCATATTTTATGATGAGAAATCTGTTGCCATTTTAACCTTTGCTAGTTTGAATATTGTATGTCTTTTTTTTCCCCTCTGGCTGTTTTAAATATTTTTCTCTTTATTGCTAGTTTTCAGTAATTTTATTTATGATGTGCCTTATTGTTGTTTTCTTTTTTTTTTTAGTTTGTGATTTATTGAACTTCTTAAATATGTTGATTTATAGTTTTTATAAATTGTTTTCACCAAATAATTTCATATAGTTTTAATCAAATGTGGAATTCTATTTTTATGCATTAATTCTTCCAATATTTTTTCTTTGCTTTTCCCTTTTGGGTCTCCAATTATACACATGTGGACTGATAGATAATTTCCTATGAATCTCTAAAACAGTTCATATTGTTCTTTTTCCTCTCTGTGCTTCATTTTCTTTTCCTATATTCTAGATCCTTCAGATTTTATTATAATGCCTAATCTACTGTTAATCTCATCCAGTTCATTTTTAGTTCAAATATTTTTTCCTTTAAGTTCCACTGGGTCATTTAAAAGATGTCTTTCATTTTTCTTCTTCATCATGTTCATGTCTTCCTTTACATCTCTGAACATATTTATAATAGGTTTTTTTTTGTTTTGTTTTGTTTTTTCTGATTGGGGGCATGGAGTTTCACTCTGTTGCCCAGGGTGGAGTACAGTGGCGTGATCTTGGCTCACTAAAACCTCCACCTCCCAGGTTCAAGTGATTCTCCTGCCTTGGCTTCCCGAGTAGCTGGAACTACAGGCACATGCCACCACCCCTGGCTAATTTTTCTATTTTTAGTAGAGACGAGGTTTCACTATATTGGCCAGGCTGGTCTCGAACTCCTGACCTCGTGATCCGCCCGCCTCAGCCTCCCAAAGTGCTAGGATTACAGGCGTGAGCCACTGCACCCAGCCTATAATAGGTCTTTTAATATTCTTTACTAATATTATGAATATCTTTGTTATTTCTACATCCATTTCTACAGAGGGGTCATATTTCCTACTGTGTATGTGTGTATGTGCATGTGCACATATTCATGTGTGTAATAATTTTTGAAACTCCTGTTTAAAATGTGAGACCTTTTTGGCAGGGAGTAGCATTCAGGTTAGTTTGTTCCTTTTTACGGCATTATCGAATAACCTTTATTTTAGCACTTATTTATCCCTGCCTGTAAGATATGGCTCTTCTGAGATCTCTATTAACTCTCAATGAGTTTTTTCTGCTCTAGCTTAAGACAACTAGAATGGCCTCTGGCCCAGTGGGAATTCTGGGAATTGTTCTTCTTATGGCTCCTTGGTAATTGTTTTTTTCCCCTAGAAAGTAACCTTGTCCAGACATGGGATTTCACCTGTAATATGCACAGATTTGAGCAAAAACTCAAGAGGAACCCAGTGCATGTTACCAGAGCTCCTTCTCACCTTAGGAATTCCATCCCACAAAACTCTCATGCCTTATCCTCCCTAAATGCTGATCTCTGTCTCCTCAACTCAGTGAAATTGCTGAAATTTGCTTGGGTTACTCCTCATTGAACCTCAGTCTTGGAATTATCTCCAGGTAAACAGCCTAAAAAAAACCTTACTTTTCTTTTCTCAGGAATAATAATCCTATGCTGCCCATGGTCCAATGTCTAAAAGTAGCCATTTTCTTTTCCACCTTCCAATTTTCTAGTTATTTATGGTGGGAGGGTAATTTCAGACTGCCACAATCCCTCAAGGCTGGAAGTGAAAGTATCATAATTTTTGTCTCTAATGTGCAAATCAGATCATATAGTTCCTGCTTATAAACCTACAGTGGCTTCATATTACACATGAAATTAAATCCAAAGTCTTTACCATGGCCTCTAAAGATATACATTATCTGGTGCCTGTCTTTTTTTCTGACCTTGATTTCTACCAATCTTCCCTTACTCACTATATTCTAGCCACATTTGCTTTCTTTCTGCTCTACACTTCCATCCTGGAGCCCTTCACCTTGCTGTTAACCCTTCCTCGGGTACTTCTACCATAGAAGAGGCCACATGGGGGCATCCTCTTGTCATTTAACCACAATTCAAATTCACTTTACCTTCATTAGTAATGGCTTCACTGAACACACAATACAAACTAGCTACTCATCCAATCACCTTTCACTAAAAGATCCCATTTTATTTTCTTAATAGAAATTACTGCTGTCTAAAATAATTGTTTATTGATGTGTGTTTTATCTGACCACTCCCAGAGCAGGAGATGTAAGTTCCATTAGATCTAAGATATGTCTATTTACCCCTGCATATCCACCACCTAGAAGAGTGTCTGCATATACTAGGTACTCAATATTTGTTGAGTTACATATTGTTTATTTTTCATGAAAATTCAGAACATAGAGATAGGCTGGTGACCTAGATTGACAAGAAAAGATGGTGCGGGAATTGAGTCCTTAACGTTGCCGCTGCCCTGTCTTTCTAATTGTTCTTTCTTTGCTGTCACTCCCGCTTTATCATCTGCAGTCCTGGCCTAAGAGCTAATTTGAGAAGACCCAATGATAATGCAGGTTTACTAAGTCTTGGTTGAGTATTTGGGATTTATCTTTACCCAAATTAAAATTGGAATCCTCTTCAATGTCCATTTCTAAGAGGATGATGTGGGAGGGAAGGGAAGTCCTAGGAAGTCCACCTGTTTAGGTTCAGAAAACCTTTCTTTTTCTTTCTCAGATGAAGATATTCCTGAGTTCAGAGGGAAGGATAGAAAGATTACTTTTAGCAAAGCTGTTGCTCCATGCTTATACTATGGCGTCCCTACGACAGCTCTCTGACTTAAAGACAGGACCCACCTCAGAGAGTCTTCTCCTTCTTCCCAATATGTTGCGAGACGGTAAAGGAGTGAAGTGGTAAAGTGAGCTGGCAGGTAAGGCAGTAGGGGTAGGAGGGGCTGGAAGGATGGGACAAGGGTCTGTGTGGCAGTTCTAATCCACTCTTTAAAGCACCTGGGACCCACTATCTGGCAGGCAGAGATAGCAAGTCTGTCACTGTGTCATCGAAAATGAGTTCTATTAACAAGCTGAATCGTTTTAGACTCCCATATATGAGATATTTGACAAAAGCAGGGGACTTTAAAGAAGGATATATCTAAGGTCAGGGATTATAACTTGGGGAGAAACCCAAAATAAAAGCAGGGCACAGTTAGTAAACTCATTCTTATACTTTTTGTTATGATTGAATAATATGGTTTTTGTGAATTGTATTATAACCTGTTAGTACATAGACTCTTTCAGATAAGTAAACTATCAGTACTGCAAAAACTGAAACAAATAAAGTTAACGTACTCATGCTTCTACTTTGAGAAATAAGTCTTTTTCAGCACGTGACTTCTAGATTTATGATCCTGCAGAAATACCCAGATATACCATTTCTTTCATTTCTTAATGAACATGAGAGTCATAGAGAACCTATAACAAACATAATAGGAGAAAAAAAAAACAAATATCCTAATATTCGCTGGAACAAACACAAGCATTAGCTTTTCTTTCACACATATTAGCTTATCTTTAAAAGACTTATCAGAGGAAGAAGGCCAAATGTATGTGTGTATATATATTCACACACAAAATATGTATATGTTCTATATTATATTTTAGATAAATGTTCACCCTCTCCAGCTAAGAAACTAAGCCACAGGATAGCATCAGGCATACAGATCAAAAGCCCTGTTAAAGCAGGCTTAATTCACAGGCAACATTTCTGACTGAATATTCCTTCTTAAATAATCTTTTTTCTGCAAGAGAAGAGGAAATAAGGCCTAGCAGGAAAATCTCAATGCATATAACATCGTGGTCATCTGCCCTGCCTTATCACAGGTATATATGGAAAAATGCAGGAGCTGTAGTTTGACCCTCCGAACCTCATGTTGAAATGTGATCCCCAGTGTTGGAAGTGGGGCCTAATGGGAGGTGTTTGTGTCATGGAGGTGGATCTCTCATGAATGGCTTGGTGCTCTCTCCTCAAGGCAATGAGTGTGTTCTCAATCTATTAGCTCTTGTGAAAGTCCCCCTAAGAGCTGGTTGTTAAAAAAAGTCTTGCACCTTCCTGCTTCCGCTCTCCCACCTCGTGGTCTCTGGACACACTAGCTCCCCTTCACCTTCTGCCTTCAGAGGAAGCAGCATGAAGCCCTCACTAGAAGCAGATGCTGGCGCCATGCTTCATGCACAGCCTGCAGAAGTGTAAGCCAAATAATCCTCTTTTCTTTACAAGTTACTCAGCCTCAGGTATTCCTTTATAGCAACATAAATGAACTAAGACAGCAGGCAAGTTTATTTTCTGATTCTCCACAGAACCAGTACAAGTAAATTCTAAGTTGCCCCAAATGACAATGACAGAGCTGGGAGAATTCTCAGTGTTTATTAATGGCTGGTGATCCTCCCTTCTAGATCAGGAGCCACTAGAGATGCCAGCTTAGGCCCAACAGGCATGGAGTCACAGGAGAGGTTACTAAAACTAAGGGCTATGGAGAGTAAGATTGGTATAATGCCAGACTAAGCAACACTCAATAAATGTGATGGATTGAAAGGGACTGAAATTGAGTAGGAGAAAGGGAACATGTTAGGAATAAGCAAGGACAGTAGAAGGAGAAAAAGAGGCTCATGTGGGGGAGCCCGGTGACTGCCACCCACAATTCCCTCTAGACCAATATCATAGGCCCCTTGTCTGCACCAGGACAGACCTGGCTGCCTCTTTGGTGAAAGGTTTTTAGTCTCTTTTCTTATTCAGCCATATAAACACTATGTGCTGACATATCCAGAAACAAAAATTAATCTGACTGTTCTTAACAGAAACAAATCATCAGGCCCCAAATAAATACAATAAGCAGTACTCTGCATTTCGTTAGTGTTCTATCATCTTTTCAGGGGAAAGTGCCTTTGGAACAAACACTTTCATATGTCTGTTCCAAAATACAGGCTTCCATAGATAGATGGGCTTTTCTTTCTTCCCCTGGTGGGGTAGGGCAGTGGGGGGCAGTGCGTGGCAGTATGTTTTTGTAAGTTTATTTTTTTTTTTATTGGTGCTGGCTAATACAAGTAGAAGGACAAATTTAAAGAAAGGTGGTGTTTATAAATGAAAATAGAATCCATGAAAGTTTAGCAACGTTCTAAGAACTATGCTTCTTCTTACACGTATTCTTATTATAAGAACATTATAAAGCATGCTCATAAATCAAAGAATTATTAAAAAGATACAGAAGAACATTTACATCATCTGTGCTACTTTTCATTCAGATATAACATTATTTTGGTGACTATATGTAATCTGCTTTAAATGCTCATATCTTCATAGTACAAATGTGTATTCCTCATCTCACCCTCACCCTCTGAAATACACCACATTAAACAGTGTTCGAGAGTACACCCTCCACACCACTACTGGATAAAACCTCCCAGAGTATAGACCCTTCATGCCCACTGGATGGGAATTCAGAGTCTAGAGTCTGTCTGTCTGATTTGCCACTCTGTTCTCAGTGTCTAGTACAGTGTCATGAACACAGTAGGCACCCAATAAATATTTGTTGATTATAATTTTAACCTGCCTTTTTCATGTATTTATAGAAATGACATTTTCCTATTTCATTATTCTTCTCTTCTATAACATGATTTTTAATGGTTGCTTATCATCCATACCATAATTTAATTTAACCAGCCCTTCACCACTGAACATGAAAAATGCTTCAAATTACTCACTGTGATAACTAATGCTATGATAACCACCTTTCAAGTAAATATTTTTACATTGTCATAGGATCAATTTCTATAAGTTGAATAGCAGTAATGGGTATACATATGTTTGAGGCTTTTATTGCCAAACTGTCTTCCACAAAGGTCACTCCAATTTATATGTTTACCATGAAATTATGGAAGTCTCTATTTCCCTGCACTCATACCAACATTATATATTTTAATTTAAAAAAACAGTTGTCATTCTGATGGATAAAATATATCATGAATAAATAGTATGGAGGAACAAATGGGATCATGTAAAAATGGCTCTGTATACTGGATGATATACAAATGTTCATTGTTAAAGTAGTTATTACTGTGGTTGGAAGCTTCTTGAAAACAGTGTCTAGCACAGTGCATTACATGATATGGTATTAAAAATTATCATCCCCTGAATTGAAAGTAGACAGAGGATGTAAACCTGTATTAACCCATGGGCATATCATCAACCTGAACTAGAAAGATGTGTGATCACTAAAACATCTCACAATTTCAATCCTTCCATTCAGAAAGCTGTAGGTACTCAAACAGGAGAATTGCTAGGTCCATTGTCCAAGCCTGGTCCTCACGAGGAAATGAACACCCTAGAACCTGGCGTAGGACAGTCACGATGGGCCTCAGAACCTTCTTCCTCTCCATCTCCTCAGCATATTGGCCTTTTGCTTATTCCAGTTTTGCTCTCCAGCCCTTCCCTGATTCCCAAGTCTGTTTCTTTAAGTTAACTGAGAATGTGTTCTGTTACAAATTCAGGTGCGTTCTCATTAGTTTTTCTGAACAACCTCTGAGCCCAAGATACTCCACATCTCGAATTCTTATTATTTGGCTTATCTCCCACCCTGATCTTAAACGAAGCTGTCATCATGTTGTCACCTGATAGGTAAATTTTAACAAACAGCAGGTGCACACATGGGACTGATGGAAACAAACAACGCCCTTGCAACCGAAGGGGGCTCAACAGCCCCCACTCCACTCCCATTCCTACCCCATTTTACAGATGCAGAACTGAAGTCCCCAGAGCATAAGGGACTTTTCCACAGTACCACAGATTGCTAATGGCACAGCAGGTATCACAGGTCCTTCCTACTACCCCAGGATTCCTCCCTAATGAAGATTACAGACAAAAAAAATGAAGGTCATTCCAGTGATGCTTTCTGAATGTGGTCAAAAGTGTGTCATTTGAAAGCTTGCTGCCTCTTGCTGTACTCATGCCCGCTGCCTACAGAAAAGGCGCATGGTGAAAACACAGTTCTCTTTGCTAACTTCTAGAACTAGAAGAGGCCGTTCACAGGAAGTTCCACCACCAGCTTTAGGTCAAGCTCCAGCAGCACATCAAAGGACCACGTCATGCTTCATTTACAATGCAATGTGTCATCTTCGACCTACATGTGACTTATTATTTCCCACTCTGGGCCCGTGCATTATCAGCTCTGACACTGCCTGGGTTCCCATCTTGTCACTGTCTGGCTGCAGTGGACCTCGCCCCTGGGTCAGCTCTTGTCTTATTTACCTGGCTAATTGTCTTGGTGCTCTCCCTTCGGCCGTTTCACAGGTCAAAGAACAGTCACGTTTCCTGAGGTCCAGGCAGTGACCTTGCACTTCCCAAAAGTGATATGTGGGGAACAGAAGGGAAGGTTTGAATGAACTAAATCTGAGAAGTTTGTGCCTTTTGTCCAAGGATTTCAGAGATAGCCACTTTATAGTCAAACATTTGGAAGCCATGACTTCTGTCTTCTAAAAGCAATCACCATCTAAGCCAATAAATCTCAACTTCTGTTGTATGTTAGAATCAACTGGAGAGCATTTAAAAATAATTCTAATCCCAAGCTGCACCCTGAGACAATTACATCAGACTCTTTATGGGGGCGACCCAGGCATCTGTATTTTTTAAACTCCCCAGGCAATTCCAAAGTGCAGCCAAGTTTGCACATCTCTGCTCTAAGTGTGGGCCAAGGAACCTTTTCTAATTGGCCTTCATGTGCCAAGGACAGAGCACCAGCAATTAAAATAAGAAACAGGAGAGTTAAATCGGTCTTGCTTTTCTCATTCTCTTTCTTTCCCCATTTTTATAACAGACTGTAATTCAACTGGCTCACAGAGCTATCTACAAGCTACAGAGCAGAAATAATCCTGAAGGAAAGAAACGCCTCCATCCCACAGCCTTCTCTTTTTCTTTTTTTAAAACATTGACCAGTTTTTGTCCTTACCCTCAGATTACAGAGCTTTCTTGATTTGAAGTTCATATTTTCCTGGGATCCTAAAATGAGTGGTACAGAAAAAGCCGAGGCGCACGCACCCTCATTTATCCTGAATCCTGTCTATCTTGTGAGCGTCCCCTAAAGGGAGCACGTGCCTGGGAAGAAGTTTCTGGGAAGTAATATTTAAAATCCAAGCCACAGCTGTCTCTTCCTTACCTCTTTCCATTCACAAAAGGGTTTTATGTAAAACAGAAATTCATTTGCTACCAGCCCAGCCCCGAAAAAAAAAAAAAAGAAAAACAGGCATCAGGAGCAAATCTCACAGAAAGGGCTCTCCTAAAGCCATGAAAGTGGTAGCCCCACAGACATAGACCCACATGCAATGGGGTAAAGGATGAGCTTGGAGAGAACAACAGCAAGGCACTCCCTTTAGCCTTCAGACCTCTCCAGTTTTGGGGACAGGTACTTAAATTAGCATTCTCGGGGAGAAAGGCAGGGAAGGATGTAAAGAGGCAAAGGAGTTGTATGAGAGGGAAAACATAGCACATTAAAAAAAAAAAAAAAAAAAAAAAAAAAAAAAAAGGCAGCAGGAATATGTCCTAATTTGGAGAAACAGGCCACATTGCCATGGCAACTCTGAATCTCCACAAGGCAGCCAGGCATGCCTTTAAACATCATGTTAAATAGTTCAACTATGAAGAAGAAGAAAGAAAAGAGTGTGAGGGAGGGTTGAGAGAGAAAGAAGAGCCCTGAAGCCTGCCGAGGGCCAGAGGGAGAGGCTGCCCAAAGCCCGGCCATTCTTCAAGAGAAATTTCATACGGCGAAGCTGCAAGTCCTGAACTGGATCTTTTCTCTCTGATCTGGGCAGGTTGGGGTCTACATTTGTATGTAGTTAACCTGTATCTTCAGATTCTCCCAAAGCCACACAGCTGCCAGCCCAGTACTCCTCAACCTCTTTTCTAGGACTGTCCTCAGGGCTGCCAGGCCCACAGCAAACCCGCCTGCCATGCTCAGGCCTTTCCCAGGAGACTTGACAGGCATGCGATCTTGTGCCATTGGGGAAGTGAACCCAGCAATCCTGAGGGCTGAGCATAGCAATTATTCGGCCACACCTGTAACCGTTCATGGAACACTGGTTAGGAATTCTGGCCTATGGGGGAAGAAAAAACATTTTATTTATTCAAAAAATGTAAAAGCCACCTGGAAACAACGCCTAAATGAAGTTATGCCATGTGTGGTCCTTTGGGATCAAGCCAGTGATGCCGGCAATTCGGGGAAGAGTTTCCTGCGTGGCTCTGAACCTTTGGAAAATAGGAATAAGAATATAAAACTGTTCTCCCATCTGGAACATTAATTACTCAAATTATGCACTCAATGTTCAGCATTCATTTCACCCTGCAACTAGTTCTCAATCACACTGCCTTCTACATTAGTTGGTCTCTTTTCCCTTTCAAAAGTCTCTCCCCTTGTCCTTCTAGCCTGATTGCCTGCCCTGCCTTTACCTTTTTCTCCTCTGTTAGGACCTGGATATCTTCTGACAGAGCCCTGTGAGCTGAGCAGCTCCAGCAGGTGAGGGTCAAGCCAGAAGCTTAGAGGGAGAAGCAAATGGGTCCCATGCCTCATGGCACACTCAGATGCCACTGCGAGGAGTGGTGTGTGTCATAGGTGTCCAGGCAACCTGATGAGCCCCTGTAAGGCACAGGGAATGGAGAATGCATTCTCCTCTTAGCTTAACAACAACAATAATAATAGAAGCAGATGGGTGCACTGCTATCCCCGGGCTCTCTCTCTCTCTTTTTGTTCATAGGCTTACATCAAATCATTTTCTCTATAGATTTATTCTTAGCACACAAAACTGAAATTTCCACTTGCTCTGCTGTGCTCTCTCTGAAACTTTCCATTCCATAAACATCCCACAACCCAGAATGAGTCCATCTTGTCTGTCTCATATGGCCCTGCCTCAAGGTAGAGGCCTCAAGGCCTTTAGGAGGCTTCACTAAATCCCCAGCTAAAGGAAATCACACCTCTCCCACAAGAAACACCCTCTCTTGGCCCTATCTCCTCCAATCAAGAGCGGATCTTTCTCTGAGACACATCCTCCTCCACCACTTCACACATGCATGGCCTGGCCCAAACCACAGACCCCCCGAGACCTGCACTTCTGCACTTGTACAACAATTTCTACCTCATAGGACTGTTGGGAGGAGTGCATAAAATATCTGTGGGGGAGGGAGGCATGGTGCCTGGCCCATTTGCAGGCTGGCAATCAGAAGGGCGCCCTTCTCAGCCAAGTGCTGGACAGAGTGTTTAGTGAGGTAAGGCATTTCCTTCTATGTTAACCATACATGGCTGGTATTATTCCTCTGATTTAATAGTGAGGAGCCTGAAGTTCCAAAAGGTTAAGTCATTGCCTAAGTTCAAACAGGTAGGAGACAGCAAAACCAATTTTGACTTTCAAATTCACTGTCCTTAACCATGGCCTTCCTCTTGATGGTGGTATAGGATGTCCAAATAGAGGGGCTTGGGGTTGGCAATCTGTTCAGAGGGCAGGGCTCAGTAGCTGTGCTGAGGCTGTACCACATAGCAAACACATCTACATTCAACATGTGTGTGTATTTGGGATGGCTGCTATGGTGCAGGGAGAGGAAGGGGGTATAGCTGATGGAAATCTGTGAACAGCTAGAAGCTCCTACACCCCTGCTTCTCTAGGAGCGGCTGTGGGCACACTGCCTTTCTAACAAATGCAAATAAATATTAAATATTTGTTTAATAGAAAATGCCATGCATTCTTTGATTGCAATTCTGCTTTTTCACTAGTTGGAGCTCCATGAATTGCCAAGGGATGTAAAGACTTAGAAGGGAGTTACAAGAGGAAATGCAAAACCATCCATTTTTACCAAAATTAAATATGCAAAAGGTTACATATTAGAGGGATGCGTAGAGGAAAGAATAAGAGGTAAATAGCAAATGGGAAAATAAGAAAGGAAAACAAGAAGTGTTTAACAAACACTACTTAAAATTCCTCTGAAGACAAAGCCTGAAGCACAGTCAGCCTCGGCCCAAAGCACCTGCGTCATCCATTTTCCACCCTTAAAGCCCCTGATATTCCCTTGGATGCTTCATTCTCTGAGGAAAAAACCCTAGTCTATATCCATTTGATCCTGAGAAAACAAACGTCCATATCCAAAGCACCCCAGCCCTTCAGTGCAACCTTTCTTACCTTCCTAGTTCTCTCTTCGTTCCTCAGTTGAATAACCTGAATTTGAAAAACAATTGAATTATCCATGCATTGTTTCATCACAATATTTCAATGGCCTCTTCTGATTACAGTGCTAACCTTCTGACCTCCACCTCCTGTAATATCTGTCTCTTCCTGTCTGTCTCTTCTCCCCACCACCCCCCGATCTTATCTATTCCCTCTCCTGTCACCACTTCAAGGAGTAATAGGGTGAAAACACTCACAGTCACTGATGCTCAGGTGTGGCGCAGGAGAATTTCTAACATGGCCTGGAAGCAACCTAATAGGAAGGGTGAGGAAGGGGAGTGGATGGAGAAGGCAGATGTCTTGCCCAAGAAATACCTGTATTTCAGGTAGTGTGTAGAGGAAACTACCAGCGCGTTCCCAGTGCCCTGCTGATGCAAAGCAGCATAAACCTGCCTCTTCCCTTCTTACATATTATTCCAGGCACTCCAGCATTCACATACTCATGTTCACTGACAACTGCCCCCTCTTGGAAGCAATCCACTGGGGAGCTCATCAAATCAGCAGTCATTTAGCAAGACCCCCAGTGCCTGAACCACTATTTTTTTGCCCACATATTCACCCATTCACTCTGCCAACACATGGCAAAAGAGGTGCCACCAAGGACTCTTCTGTTTATAACACCTACTGATCACACTCTGAGGTTAAGTCAGCTCTGGCACTGTGAAGCATACATGTGCAGAAAGGTGAATGAAGCTACAGCAAAGAATTAGTGATCTCTACAGTAGCCTGGCAGGCTGATTTTCTATCATCTAAAATTAATTATATGGCATAACATGCAGAGACATCCACAGAACAAGGGAGACAGTTTGGATAAGGGCTAAGAAGTAACTGAATGAGAGTGATGGAGCCCAGAAGCGGCTTTACCACGATTACTTACACAGAGGAGATGTTGGGCTAGAATCTTTTCCAGATGGAGAAAATTTGAAAGTGGTTCAATCAGTGAAATGTAACCACATATACAATCGTCATGGTGAAAATCCCTGAGATGTTTTTCAGCTCCATCTAGCCAGAATATGAACAATACCTAATGATTGTGCAGTGCTTATAGCTCAACGAAGCACTCTCTTGTATCTCATTTCAGTCATTACATCATCCATTATTTTATGGACAAAGCAGCTTTGGCTCAGAGAGGTTCAGTGAGCTGCCCAAGGTCATGCAGCTGGCAAGAGGCAGAGCCAAACGGAAGCCCCAGGTGTCAGACAAAGGTCTTGTGACTGCACGCCTCAGATTGATGCCACCATGGTCCACAGTGCTCAGAGAAACAAGGACAGGAACAAGAAAGGCCCAAAGAACCGAGAAAAATGTGTGTACTAAAGCCATCCAACAGCATCAATTGACTATTAAAAATTCAGCTTCTTTAGTGACTCATAACCAGGTCAAAGCTTTTATTTTATTGAATGGTCCAGTAAGCTCATTCAATGGACATAAAAAAATCTCCATAACAGAAAATATGCATATGCATATATATTTATCCTACATAGAAATCATGGGATATTTTCATACTTGAATCTTTTGGAATAAAATGTAATGTTTCTCCCCACCTAGCTAGAAGGAGAACAAGTGAGTTTATCTTAGAGAGAAGGATCAAACCACTTGTAACTCAAAGAGGTATGTTTCACTCCATCTCTAAGAGGGCATCATGCATGCCACCACAGTGTGTAACATACTGCTCTGTTTCAGCCTGTGCCTCTCAGTTCTGCCCCACCCAGCCCTCCATATCACTGGGGCCAACTTCACTCCCTCTGGATTTTATTCATTCGGTAGGGATCCAAGCATTCTAGATACGTGGAGCTGGAAAGGAATTCAAGGTCATTTTGTTGAAAGGAAAAACAGCAGAATAAAATACGTAAAAATGCCAAGACTGAGAAAAGTGCCTTAGATGCTTATTGTGCATTAGAAGGTGGCAGTAAATCAATGTATCAGTGCAGGGGACCTTGTGATTTGTAGCCCGAGATACCTGATTTAGATCCTGGCTGCCCCTCTTACCTGCTAGACAACTTTGACAACCACTCAATATCTCTGGGCCCCAGTTTTCTTGTATATAAAATGGGAGTAATAGCTTAACCATTGTGGGAAAACAGTGTGGCGATTCCTCAAGGATCTCGAACTAGAAATACCATTCGACCCAGGCATCCCATTACTGGGTATATACCCAAAGGATTATAAGTCATGCTGCTATAAAAACACATGCACACGTATGTTTATTGCGGCACTATTCACAATAGCAAAGACTTGGAATCAACCCAAATGTCCATCAGTGACAGACTGGGTTAAGAAAATGTGGCACATATATACCATGGAATACTATGCAGCCATAAAAAAGGTTGAGTTCGTGTCCTTTGTAGGGACATGGATGCAGCTGGAAACCGTCATTCTCAGAAAACTATCACAAGAACAGAAAACCAAACACCGCATGTTCTCACTCATAGGTGAGAATTGAACAATGAGATCATTTGGACACAGGAAGGGGAACATCACACACCAGGGCCTATTGTGGGTAGGGGGTAGTGGGGAGCAATAGCATTAGGAGATATACCTAATGTAAATGATGAGTTAATGGGTGCAGCACACCAACATGGCACATGTATACATACGTAACAAACCTGCACGTTGTGCACATGTACCCTAGAACTTAAAGTATAATAATAAAAAAAATGGGAGTAATAATAATTTTCTCACCGGATTATAGAAAAATAAAAACAAGATCATTAATGTCATATGTTAATTAATAAAATGCAATTAAATAATATAGCCAGTATAATAAAATAAAAAATAAAGCACACAGCAAAGTACCTGATCAGTTCCAGTTAGATTACTTTCTACCTTTTATATGTCTAAAAATCACTGGATGTTTCTTTATTGGTTGGTTCCAAAAATAATACTACATAGCTGACTTTTATCTTTCATATGCTACATTCTCTGAGTTTTTTGGTGGTGGTGGTGGTGGTAGTGTTCTCTCTGAGCCTTGAATTGTTTGTCCTATCATTTTTTACATATTTCTAAGAATATAAGAAGAACTCCTTCAGTTCTTTTCTCCAGAGGGCAGAAACAAGAAGTAAAGAAAAAATTGTTCCTCACTATGGGTATAAATAATGCCCTATAGCCATGCATTTATTAAGTAATCATAGTTTTCCTCTTTTTACAAATATATATTGGAGCAGCATGAGATTCCTGTACATCAATGATATGACATAATATTAACTCAAAGCAAAGAAACATTTTTCTTAGCCTAAGCAGCCTAGTTGTAGATAAATGTAAAGTTATGTTGGGTTTTGTAACACTAAAGATAATTTGATGAGCCCCAGGGATGCAGTTCTCATTGTATGGCTGAAGAAACCGAGACCTAATGAATGATTTGTCCAAGATCACACAGCTAGCCATGCCGGAGGCTAAACTCTAACCCAGCGTTTCTAACTCTCAGATAAACCCTCTTACCTCTGTACCACACTTTTGAAATAACCTTCCAACCAGAAAGTTGTGTAGATTCTATTTTCTCAGATTATTGATGAATATATCACATGGGACAGAAATAAAAGGCTTGCTAAAGTCAAGACACAGTACATTGATCACTTCCCCCTCAATCCCGGAACCTCACCAGTCTGTCACTGCCAGAGATGATGATATCCCATAGGACCTCAGTGCCACACTCTTCAGTGTGCTGTAATTTCTGTCAGAGAAACAAGATACGAGCAGAGCCCTCACCTGTCAGGCTCTAGCCTAACAGTTCAGGGGACGCATCTGGATCCACAGCTCTTAGAAGTAATTTCCTTGGAAACACTGCCTCTAGCAACAATATCTACACCAGTGCTTCCCAAACACCAGCCCATGGATCAATGACAATCCATGATAAAGTTATCACTGGCCCACAGAAAAATGAGAAAAATAAAAACAATGTAGTGGGTTGTTGACACAGCTAGATGTGTTCAATTGAAAGGACTGTTCTTTATTCTGAGATCATATATTTCTTGGTTTCGTTTGTAGTTTACATATCCTTTGTTTTTTTTTTTTTTTTAAAGAAATGTGGTATAGGACTATTTTTTAAAAGTCGAAATTGGAAAAATAACGATTCATCATGCTACATCATGCCACCACTGCCACTATCACTATAAAATAATTAGTCTGCAAGTTGAGAAATCAGAAACCTCTCCTCTAAGCAACGGGTAACAGAGGCTGTGTGGCTGGAAGGAGCAAAGTCCCCACCAAGACTGGTTCCCTCTTGGCCAAAAAGGAGGCTTGATGAAGGGACTGTCACTGCCAGTATGGGTCAAGGGACATCAGGGAGCTTCGTATAACCATATCCCAATATGACACTCTCCACTCAAGTATCTTCTGAATTCAGCCACATAGGGGTTTCATTATGTTATAGTTGAGGCTTCTGTTTTAAATTCTTTGCTTTCATTTTTCACTTCAGTTAACATAGGTGGGTAACTAGGTGTCAGCATCACCAGCAGTTTTGATATGCATTATTTTTCTTAGTCCTATGAGATAAGCCTTTAAAATGTCCAAGGTATACCGTACCTGGCTTTTGTAGCTCACTGCCACAAACTTTTCATGATCGTCCCCCAGATCTTGGTTGCTCAAATTCAATCTTCCTCATCTAATTTCTGTGCCATTTTCTCCTTTAGTGATGCATCCTGCATACCACTATTGATTAAAACACTATGCATGTTCATCTACCTCTCCAGCTTCACCATACTCTCCGTGATTTGCACCACGTCTAACACATAATGGATGTTTTGAATGAGTAAACGAATCCTAGACCACTTTCCAAAAAGCTAATCATTCGATAATTTGATGAAATTATCAAAATGTTGACTTTTTGTATAAAAATAAACCTGAAAAGTAGGCTAACTTCTACAGTTCATTATGGAAATAGGGTGAAAATGGGGTCTAGCGAAGTGATGGCAAAATTAATTAGGAGAATTATAATGAGATAATTCATATAAAGCTCTTACACATAGCAAGGGCTCCATACATAATAGTCTTCCTTTTCCAACTCCTCTTCTGATTAGTTGCTCATTGGAATGTTGGGGAAATTAGTTTTTCTGGTTTTTTTCTTTTTTAGAAAATCTTGTTTTCAAAACACTGCTTTTTACTTTTTTGTGGTTTTTTGCTTTATTTTTTACTTTTTAAAAATTTTTATTATTTATTTATTTATATTTTATTTTAAGTGCCGGGATACATGTGCAGAATGTGTAGGCTTGTTACATTGGGGGAAAAAAAAAAAAAAAAAAACCTGCTTTTTAAAAACAATAATATCAACACTGGGCCCAGGAAAGTCACCTCAAAAACACCATTTTTGGCTTTTGTTATGTTCTCGTGAATCCCCATACACACCACATACACACACACTCACACAGACACACACACACATACACTCACTTTCCAAATCTGGGTTGACATCTGATTGCTGATTACTATGAGTGTGACATTCCAAACGACTGTGTCTGCATCAAATACCCCATAGGCCATTCACATTTGATTCTGTGTTAATATTTTTATAATTTTTGTATTTTTATATTTCCATAAAATTTCATAATTTTTCCATGAGGCCAAATCAGAAGCTTCTTCAAAGTAAAGATTAAATATACCTTTTTTTCTTAAAATGTCTGCACATTCAGGCTTTCACAGGATATTAAATCAATGTGACAGCACTTTTAGGAGCATAGGTAAGTTACTAGAAGGTGAGCACAATTTAATTCTAAGAACACCTGGTGATTGATAAATACTAAACAGCCAGAAGACTATTTAGGACTAGAAGCACCAACATTCTAAGAGTCAAGTACGATTATTATATCTGTTTTTGAAAGAGGCATTTTTTAAAATATTAGGTACACGTTGCAAATCTATCAAGATCCCATCATTTGTGAAGTCCAACATGACTCAGATTTTAACAATTTGTTTCCAGTCAACCACCAAATCTCTTTGAAATGTGTCATGTTATATTGGCATGCATGTCTCTTTCTGTTTGTGCTTATGTATTCTATTTACACCACCCAGGGTAAAGTGATGCTTAATACTCATTTTAATACCAATGTTATCAAAATAAATTTTAGCCTACATTCAACAGCTCTGGAGTAGGCCAAAACCTTTTCTCCTCATTATCACCTCCGTGAGAGTCCCTTGCCAAGATCTGGCTAGGAGGCTTATATCTGACAAAGCTTAATGAAGTGTTAATGAAGGGAAACCATCCCAGCCCATTTAGAGCTTTATTCAGAACAGATTTAAGAGTACCCTGGTAAAAAGCTTTAATAGTGGCTCTTTTTCTTCTCCAGGACGGGACAGATAAGGTGAGAGGCTGTAGACTTAACTTTGTCATGTTTGGCTTGAATGGTTTTGCCTTTTGTTCACTAAACTGAGATTTAATCCTTGTCCTTATTTAAAAATTCCTCTGTATGGGTCTATTCCTCTGTATGGGCCTATGAATTCCTCATTCTAGATACCTGCCCAACCTTTCCGATCACTGTCTAGGCCCTTAAGCATGCATCTTAACATGCCCATAGCTTCTTTTTCTTCCCTTTAAGTAACTTCTTCATCCTCTCTAGTCCCATCAAAGCTCTTTATTTAACAGAAAACCATCAGCCAAGGTCTACAAAGAATTCTGTGGCCAAATCTTCTGCATTCCATTTGACTCCCCTGTGCTGATATGGCACCACTCATCACTCATAGCCATTCAGCACTCTTCAGTGCAGTGTAGCTTACATGATTCTCTTCTCTTGTAGCCATTAACTTAGGGGCCAGAAGACCCACATTCTAGTCCTAGCCCTGCCACTTAATATTTCTCCGTCTTTGACATATCGTTTAACTTTTCAGAGACTTATGGTGATGCTAGGAATAGTGGCAATATCTATCTTCACTTTTCAGAGAGAAAATTTGAGATGCAGTTTCCCATACTGCACAATTGTTATGAGTATCAAATTAAGATACTTTGAAAACTGTAAAACATCATGAAATGTAATATTTTGTTATTTTTATCTCCTACCTCCAGCCACATGTACTGTAGTGTTTCTTCCTGTTCTCTCTTCTGATTTTCCTCTCCTTTCTTTGTGGAAGACTCCCTGCTTTTCCAGTGTGCTTATTCTGCTGTACATGAATTTCTCTGCATATTTAAGCCTTTCTTTCCTAAGTAACTAATTAGAAGAATGCTTCAAGATGAGGAGTGAAAGGGCTAACCTCAGGGTGCCACATTTTGGAGGAAATAAAAGAACTATCTATGGCCTGTGAGTAGTTGGGACACACCAGTTTCTGGAGTTTTCTTTGATCATTGAAGAGTCTCACCCAAACAGAATTTACTTTATCCAAATTTGCTTTCCATCTGTCTGCCTATGATTATCAGAAGTTCATATAATCTCTAATATATAGGTTTCCTACTATATACAGCCCCAAATGTCATTAAGTAATATTAACTTTTATCAATATCAATATCTTTTATTAATATACTTTCAATCATTTATCTCAAACCACATTAAAATGTCATATCCTCCCTCCCTAATTTCAATTTGCCCTTGTCCTTACCTCTAATCAGGAAAGAGAAGAGATAGCAATTCATTATATCATATTATCTAAAGACTGTGAACTGTTAGAGAGGACTGGTATTTTGTTGACTTTAAAGTTCTACTAGAACTGATCTGGTAATCTGGAAAAGTAGACCAGCTCCAGGAGAGAACTGAGATGTGGCCTCAGGCAAGTCACTTAATCTTTCTTGGCCTCAGTGTCCTCTATTGTAAAATAAAGGCAAGAGACTAGTCTCTAAGATCCCTTCCAACCTTGATGGTCTTTGACACCATGTAGTAAGATAACATGTTCATCTGGATTTTTGTGGAGGGGTAAGGAATAGAGTGGAGTGGGGATGAAAACAGAGTGTGCCTTATCAGGAATTCCCTTTCCTTTCCCTACTGCATGTAAAGAGCTTCAACAGTCTCTTTGCAACCTTTTATGTGCCAAATCTTAAAATCTGTCAGCAAAGATGCAGTTTAAAAACTCATAATTTGATCACACATCTTCAGATTTTGCCACCACTGCTCATTTCCTTTGCTTACTTTTAATCTACTCACCCTGAACCCTGTACATTTTTGGTGGCTTTCCCCCTATTTATTCGCTCACCTTTCCTTCATTCAACATTCTCTTCTCATGGATATCATATCAAAAACTTCTTGAATAGATTGTAAATCCCAACCCCTTTATTTTCAGATGAAGAAAAAAGAAAGATTAAGGGACTTGCCCAGAGTCAAACAGCTATATGGATTATAAAGCAAAGATGAGAACCAGACCTCTTGATTTGGTAGTTTAGTTTAGGCTCTTTCCACTCTAATATCTACACCATGAAATGAATATTTCCATTCAACCCTATGGAGTACTCCAAAGAAGAATAAAGCCCTAAAAAGCGAGTAGCAGCATACCATCCACTACATTGCCCATAAGACTTAAATTATTTTTAAAAATAATAATTAGCTCTACTCTCTTTCCCTCTATTTCAAATATTGGTGACATATACTTTCCATTTTACATAATCCTAGCTGTGAATAATTGCCTATTTTTTCCAGTTGCTTTGACAAATGAAGTGGAGACTCCTGTAGACTTTATTGCTGCATCTCTACCTCAAATCCATCCAAACCAATCTTTTTCTTGTATTGAGACTGCCTGTTCATATTTGACTCTACCACCATTTAGCTCAGTCAGTGCTGTAGGATCTATGTGAAAAAGTAATTAAATCATTTCTGTAATTATTCTCCCATGCTTATAAATAATTAAGAATTGCACATTCCCCTGGAAGCCACAAAGAGCCCAGAAACAGTGAATGATGAGGGGAATGAATGAGGAAACATATTTGTGAAGGCAGTAAAAATTCAGTGAGGGGGTGATAAATGAGAAAGCTGGAGAGTGAAAATAAGGAGATGGTTAAGAGTCAGGAAGGGGAGGATTCCTAGGAACATTGGTAAAAATAAAAAAACAATTAAGAAAGAAAACAGTATAACAAAACAGACCCAGGAGCAAGAGAGGAAGAGAAAGGAGTGCAGGCAGAGGAAGGCTAAAAGGCCAAACGTGTGTCGCAGTTGTTATTATTTTCCTTATTGCAAAGCTAAGGAAACTGAGGCAGAGAAGAGTTAAGTAGGCTAAGAACACAGAACTAATAAGTAAAAGCCAGAATCAGTCCAGGTCTCTCTGGGCCTGAATTCTATCTATTATATTGAGCTCAAACTCCTTTTCGATTTTGAAAATTACAAAATGTGAATCTATGATGATCTCAAAACAAAACGTTTAATCTAAAAAATGTATATTATTCTTCCTGATATCCCTTATCAATAAATTAGCTACAGTGCCTCACCCAGACCCCCACTATGACCAAGCAGATGGATGGAGAAGGTGTCTGCTGGAGGGCATCTCTGCTGTGGGATGGAAGAGCACTACAAGGTCCCACAGAGGTAGGGCATATGTCCTTGGGTGGCCTCATTACATGCTAAGTTCTAACCAACTGAACCAACTGGCCACAGACAATAAAGCTAATGTTTCATAGCTCCAGAAGTCAAGAGCAGACCACCTGGGAACTTTTAACTATGCCAGGTCCAAAAGTAGGCCATGGAGGGGCCTCGGCACTGACAGGAAGAAGCACGACGATGGCTGCATGTACCACATAAGGTAGAAACCATGTGGAACAGTGGGTCACAGGAGATGGGGGAGAGGACAAGGTGAGAGAAGGGCATAGAGACACAAACCAGAGATGCAATGATGGGGAGCAGAGAGCAGAGCAAGGAGGGAAAGGAGGACAGAGAGAAGGAGCAATCAGAGAAGCCAAGAGGGGAAGAAACAAAGAAGGATGCATGCACAGGCAGGCTGAGATGAGTCCAAGAGGGCAGGGAAAGGCAGCTGAGGGTTCTTAGTGCAGGAAGTAGGGTTAAGCCCTCTCTGTAGTGTGGATGGTTAAAAGAGTCCAGAAATCGTCAGAGTTCACCAATTTATGTGGACTTCCCTCCTCTGCCTGATTCTCTTCTACTTCCCAGAGCAGGTCCTGAAGT
Source organism: Chlorocebus sabaeus (assembly GCF_047675955.1). NCBI lineage: Eukaryota > Metazoa > Chordata > Mammalia > Primates > Cercopithecidae > Chlorocebus > Chlorocebus sabaeus. The sequence goes on from NC_132914.1 coordinate 14,612,406, forward strand.
CCTTCTGCCTTAACAGACAAAAGGCTCTCCAGGCTCCAGAGCAGGTATGGACTGTCCCCTGCTTAGCTGAGGACAACTGACACCCTCCTCAAGCAGCTCCCCTTCAGGGTTTCTGTCCCAGCAGAGCCACCCCTCATGCTAGGATCAGAGAGAATCCCCACAAATGGTGGGATCTGTGGCCCTCAGGAAAGTACCTTCAGTTTAAAATACATATTTCCCTTATGGTCCAACGAGATATCTGAAATTCCACTATTACAAACTTTTTCCACTAAGTTAGAATACAAATGCCCCTAGGGAGGGAAACCCATTAGTGGCTCTTGTCTATTTGAACCCTGGCAAGGACTTAGTGTTATAGACTGTAAGGAGGAAATTCTGGGGGCACATGGAGGACAGACCCAGGACTGAATTGAACAGTACTTCTTGGAGAAACCTCGGCAGTGCTGGGAGCAGAAGGAAGCAGGAAGAGGGTCCTCTGGGCAGGTAAAGGGCAGAAAAAAGGCACTGGAGAATTAGAGGTAGGAGCTGTCAAATGAGAGAAAAGAACATGGAAAAGGAAGGAAAAAATGGTTAAAAGTACATTCTTTTCCAATTGCGTAACTTTTCCCTGAACTGACCATCAAGATCAAGATGACAAAGTGGCCATTATTGCTACTTAGAAGTTCCAGAAGTACACAAAAAACCCTTTTCAAGCCCTAATGCTTCCTCCCACAGACAAAAAGCCAGCTCCGGATACTTCCAACTCTTAACAGCATCAGAAGCCCCCACTACAATGACTAGTTAGCCTCTTTCTTGAATCCAACAGAGCACAAGAGTGGAATACACCAACGTGAGAGAAAGTACTCTTCTCCCAGAGCATCCAGAAAGCTGAACGGTGTCCTTATCCCCCCTCTCTGCTTCACTGAGTAGTTTTCATAACAACCACTGAACTGGTTTCCCTTCTGGAAGAACTGAAATGACACCAGTAACTATTGACTAATGAGACCTCTCCTTGGGCACAGAAACTGCAGGACCAAATGGGTGAAGTTCCATTACCCCAAATAGTACTTTCCTCAATAAAATCAGTCACCAATTTGTTCTTGGAGAACAACAGTGATGAGAGACCAGGGCATTCACAAGAGGGGTATCCCTATCTTTCAGCCTCTTCTGATAAAGATGTGCTGGTTAGATGTCTGGAAAACATGTCATGGCAGGGAGGCAGGCAGGCAAGCAGGACAAGAACTGGGACTCTGACCGCTGCTCTCTTTCTACCCTGCAGAGCAGCCCGGTCCTGAGTCCTACTACTGAGCCAGTCCCTGCATTTGGCTGGAGCAAAGCTTCCATGGTCTATATGAGTGTAACTGGACCTATAGCTGTCACAGCCGTTGGACAACTTCAGGTAATGTTGGTCTGAGCCATCAGTTCTCCTACTTCTCTCCTGCTTGGTTCTGGAAATTGTTGCACTCACACTTCCTGCCCCAATTCCGCTCTTCCTGAGCTCTGACTCCAGGCTTCAGACCTTATTTCCTGTTTTCAGTATCAACTCTGGCTTCTAGAGCCATCCATCCAGAATAGAAGACTCTCTATGATCTCCATTCAGAGGGGCGGTGGGGGAAAGGTTCTGGCAGAGACTCCAGGCAAGCAGCCAGCTGGGGCCTAGGGGAAGGGAATTATTCACAGGATCACAGATGTTAGAGATGAAAAGAACTTGCAAAAACACATCTCACTCATCCATCCCACCTTGTAATGTAGGCCCTTTTCCAAGAGCATATGGCCTGTTCCCATCTGATTTCAAAGAATCTATCATTAGCGACAAATACATACTGAGCGCAACTCATGTGCTCTGTGTTGTCCCGATCATGAGGGGTGGAACCAAGGGGCTCTCTTCCTCTAGAAAGGGCTGGCACACTGTGTGATAAATTTACTTCTCTCATGCATTGCCTGAGCCCACCTAGATATCTGTCCCATCATGCTCACACAGATATCTTCCAAACACCTGAATACCCCCTCTTGCAGATAAGCAAGCCTCTGATTATCCTGGGAAAATAATAGGGACAGTAGATGCTGAAGGCCCAGCAATGGGAGGCACTGTAGGAGGGTGCTGAGGGGGCCAATGGAAGCAGTCTTTGAGCACCACCGCCACTGACTGGTAAGGATTTTGGTCTGAAGTAACAGCAAATACAGCTGATTCTCTAAGACTATTCAAGAAGTAAGAAGGAAAAGATTGCTCCAAGACCTATCGCCATCCAGGAGAGTGAGGCAAGGACACTCTCTTCCTTGTCAACTTCTCATCTACTGAGATGGAATCCTAGACCTTAGACTGATGTACACTCGATTTTATTTTCTCCTCACACACACCACGGTACAGAAAAAAATTTCCCCAATCCCAGGGTTATTGAAGAGTTTCAGCTGATCCAGGATCAAATCCTGGGGCATCCAGTTGAAAGTGTTCTGGGCTTGAAGGTCTCAGGTTCACTCTTGACCAGAGTCCAGAGTTTGGAGAGAATTGGAGTTCCCATGCAGCTGCAGCTCCCAGGCCCCATCAGACTGGGGGTGGACCTGACAGTTTCGCCCACCCCTACATCCCTTCTTCTCTAATTCTCTTTCCCTTTCTGCTTCTTATCTTTCATCCCACTCTTGTCTCTCCCTTGGCTATTCCCTTATTCTGAATGTTTAGGTCTTAATCAAGGTCAACTAGGAAAGGGAGGAAATCAACTTTGCCAGGCTCCAGTTAGCCCCTGTTGCAATAGCTGGGATAACCTATTACTCCAAGGCTAAATGCTTGATATCCCAGGAGGGCTGAATAAATAAAAGTGTTCAAAATAAAGTGAAGCATACTAGTGAAATCCATGGGCTTCACTGTCATTTAGCTAAGTGTTCTAGTTTCCACACTGTCATTAATAGTGCAGGCCAGTTGCTTTCCTTTCTGATTCTCTTTCTTTATCTGTAAAAGAAGGACAATAATACTACTGCCTAAATCCTAGGTCTCCTTTGAAGGTTAAATTGGCTCAGTGCAGGCAAAGCACCATTTCATATAAAGAGTGGCACCAGAAATGCAGTAGGCATTTGATTTTTCTAAAGGCGGAATAAAATGAAGCTGACCTCTTCTGAAACTCCAAATTTGGCCCACCACACTCTCCTCCCAACCAGGGCAAATCCAGGATTCAAAACATACCTAAAAGAAAATGTTAATCAATTCTAGGTTAAGACCCTTAACAGCCTGCACTCCAACTGAATATCAGAGACAAGAGAGTTGTTGAACTGACATCTGATGGTGGATTTCATCGTCTCTAATTCCACTGACTTTGTCATTTTCATGGTGTTTCCTCCCTTCTGTTTTCCTTTCCCTTCCTCATCTCCTTTAGCTTCTTTGCATTTTTCGCCAACTCTTCTTTCTCTTTCTTAATCTTTATTAAGCATTCGCTCAATGACACTGCACTGGAAATCATGATGAGAAAGCTCAACAAATAGAGCCTGACCTGTCACAGACTTTATAACCTAAACAACATGACATGTTCTACTCACCAGTGGTTCTCAAACTGGGAAGTTTATAAAAACAGTAATTAGTAGGGCTCTGCTCCAAACCTATTAAATCAGAATCCTTGGGTATGAGGCCAGAGAATCTATATTAAAATAACAATAATAAAATAAAATCTCCCCTGTTGATTTCAAAGTCAACCACTACCACACACTAAAATAAACTATAAATTCTACCAAGCCCCTTTCTCTCTTTCTTGTTACTTTTTAACTCCTTCATTCTCATAATCCTCTCAGCTGATTATGTCAAACTGTTTTATTTTTGAGAATTTACAATATTTGCTTTGATATAAGCAATGAGAATATAGGAATGGTAAGAATAAAAGGCAGAGAGGTTGGAAGGAGGTGGAAGGAGTATGCAGACAGTAGATCTATGAAGGCAAAAGAAGTGGAGTGATGCAGATGGAAGACAGCAAAAATAAGAGTAGGCAGAGGAGGAGGATGGTGGTGTGGGCGGAAGCAGCATGCAGAAACCACAGTGCAGCCTGGCTTCCTGGGAAGCCTGTTGCCCTAACAACATGATGCTGAAAGGTTAAAGGCTGCTGCTCCCTACTACTCTGGATTACATGTTGCCAAGGCAACAGAAGGCATCCAAGACACATGGTGGCAGGCCATGAGGACTTCAGGGCATGCCAGGAATCCTCAGTTCAAGACAGGCTATCCTAGCTGGCTGTACCATTGTGCTACCTTCCACTCTGAACCCATACCTCAAAAGCTCACCCCGGACGCGGCATTCCCTGTGATACTCTTCTCAGTGCCATCACCTCACTTTGGGGAGAGGAAATGATATTCAGCTGCAGCTAGGTAGACAAATCCAAGAGTAGACAAGGGATACTAGTGCATGGGAACTCCAAGAACTCAAAAGGAGAAGCAGCCATTTCGTTAGAGGAAAGCCAATTATAATGTATCTAATTTCCTCCATTGCTTTGCTCATCTGTTTGCAAGCCTGTAAACAAATTTTGTGAAAATAACAAAACAAAACCTGCATAATGCATCTATCAAAGCAAAAGGATGTCTTGTCTTTTAAGAGGAATTTATCTTTCAATACTAGTAGATAACAGAAGCCATTTATTCAAAACCAGGTGTGTACTTGGCAAAGTAATGAGTAGCTTAAAAGGTTATTTCATTTAATCTTCATAATAGTTCTTTGAGGTGGAAGAGTATTAACCATATCAGAGAGATGAAAAAAAAAAAAAAACAGATCACAGAAATCACACACGGCAAGAGGTCACCGGGCTCTGAAAGGTGGAACCAGAACTCAAAATGGCTCCATGGCATATGCTCCATCCATGATACTATACTGCCGCCATCTGAAAAGACACTATATCAGGTAACATGGCCCCATTCTCACACCCAGAATGAATAAAATAACTCGCTGCCAAGACCTCAGGCCCTATATCAGCCAACTCCAGAGCACCTCGTCAGACTCAGCTATACTGACCCTCCTATTACTCATCAAGAAACAGCAAACAGCAACAAAAACACTTTCCCACTTGAAGGCCTTCACACCTGCTGTTCTCTCTGCCAAAATGCTGCCCCTCAGATCTTCACGCGTCTTGATCCTTCTCGTCATGCAAATCTCAAGGGCTACCTCCTCTGCAGCCCTCCCTGACAACCCTAACTAAAATAGCTCACAATACCTCTTTCTGCTATTTTCATTAAAGCATTCACCACTATCCAAAATAATATTGTTTAATTGATGTGTCTGTTTACTGTCAGTCAATGCTCCGTGAGGACATGTCTCTCTTATTGATCACATCTCTGGGACCTCAAATTATTCCTAATACCCAGTAAATAAAAGATATTTTGTGAATAAATACCTGAGAAGGTATGTTATTTGGAGAGGAAGTTACTACCTTTGGAAAGTTAATTGCATTGATTAAATATAGTTGGGTGATATCTTGACAATTAGCATATAATATGAATTGCATATGTTTATTTTCTAAAACTTTTAAAACTGTTTATTTCTTTCTGCTCCCTCTTTTGAAAGAGCGCGAATAAAGTCAGGTCTATCACTGGCACTTAAACATTTTGCATGATAAAAATCTTGCTCTGCTACCTCAGATGGCACCCCTAACCAGAAGCAGGCCTTTTGCCATGTCTGTCTGCTAAAAATAAAGTGGACACGAATGTAGTAACTCCAGCTGGAAGTGCCAGGTTGCTGATTGCTGGTATCTGGCCCTCATATCTATGAGGAAGGGAAAGGTGATGGAGCTAGCAGCCCAGAGAGACGTAGGAATGTATCTGCCAGTAACCACAGAGATTAACCTATCAGCCATTTTCATTTGAGTTTAAAATACTTTTCTCTTAATTGTAACTGACATTTGCTGCCCCTAAATAATTAATTCATCCATACATTTAACAAATATGTATTAAGGGCTTACTCTGTGCCAAGCTATATGTTAGGTTCTGGTGATACAAAAATGATAAAGACCTAGTCCTTGCCCTTGCGAAGTCTGTAGTCTAGCAGGATAGAGAACTAAAAAAACTACTACCATTACTTACAGTTGTGATACGGTTTATAAAATGTATGAAATTAAAAGAAATAAAGGGAAAAGAAACAGGAGTTTTGAATTGACAGTAGAGAAGAAAAAATATCTGAGGGCATGAGGACCTTGGGTGAGGAGTACAGACCTAGATGAGATGTACCACTTGGGCCCTGGAAAGTAGAAAGTAGAAAAATATCAGTACCACACTTAAACACACACATGCATGCACATGCACATGAAACAAGCAGCAGGCTGGAAGCAGTGGCTCACACCTGTAATCCCAGCACTTTGGGAGGCCAAGGCAGGCAGATCATGAGGTCAGGAATTCGAGACCAGCCTGGCCAACATGGTGAAACCCCGTCTCTACTAAAAATACAAAAAAATAGCTCGGTATGGTGGTGGGCACCTGTAATTCCAGCTACTCTGGAGGCTGAGGCAGGAGAATCGCTTAAACCCAGGAGGCAGAGGTTGCAGTGAGCCGAGATCGCTCCGTTGCACTCCAGCCTGGGTGACAGGGTGAGACTCCGTCGCAAAAGAGAACAAAAACAAGAAGCAAAAAGCAAAAACAAAACAAGGAGAGAGGCATGGAGAAAGGGAAATACTAGTACTAAAAGACAAACTTCACCTTGCCAGTCCCACTAAGGGCCTCAGTAGAGGAACAGCTAAAGGGAGCACTGACACTTCACCCTTTCAACATTGTCCCAGGCCTGGAGTGACCCAGAAAGAGTGTCACCTTTGGAGAACACCCAAACTGCATGTCCAATGACTGCAGAGCTAGGTGAGTTCAAGATCATACTGTTGATGGTTTGTGTTTCTGTTTATTTCGTTCATTTATTCAAAGGAGACTTACCAAATAACTCTCATAGACCCATACTTGCTGATTCCTACCACTTTCAAGGCCTTTTCTAGGTACTTTGAACAACCTCACTTAATAACCTTAAGAAATAGGATCTAGGCCAGGCACAGTAGCTCATACCTATAATCCCAGCACTTTGGAAGGCCAAGGTGGGTGGAGCACCTGAGGTCAAGAGTTTGAGACCTGCCTGGTCAACATGGTGAAACCCCATCTCTACTTAAAAAAAAAAAAAAAAAAGCCTGGCATGGTGGTGCACGCCGGTAATCCCAGCTACTCAGGAGACTGAGGCAGAAGAATCACTTGAACCTGGGAGGCAAAGGCTTCAGTGAGCCGAGATCATACCACTGCACTCCAGGCTGGGTGACAGAATGAGACCCTGTTGAAAGAAAGGAAAGAGATAAAAGAGAGAAATCAGAGAGAGTGAGAGAGGGAAAGTTCTATTTGTATCACTATTTTATAGATGAGGAAACTAAGGCTCAGAGAAGTTAAGGAATTTTCCAAAGGTCACAGAGTAAGTGGTGATAGAACCAGGAAACAGCCGACGTAATGAGATTCCAGAACTCCCTCACTGAACTGCGGTGTGTGTATTCACTTCCTAAGGCTGCGGAAGACTCGGGGGCTTAAAACAACAGAAATGTATTCTCTCACGGTTCTGAAGGCCAGAAACCTGAAATCAAGGTGTCGGGAGTCTCACACTCTAAGGCTCTAGGGGAGATTCCTTCCTTACCTCTTCCAACTTCTGGAAGAAGCTGCCTTTCCTAGCTTGTAGCTCAACAAACACCACCTCTGTCTCTCTTTATATGGGCTTCTCCTCTGTGTCTGTGTCTTCTCCTCTTCTGTCTCTTATAGAGACATTTGCCATTGAATTTAGGGCCCACCCAAATAATTCAACATGATCTCATTATGACATCCTTAAGTTAATTACATCTGCAAAGAACCTTTATCCAAATGAGGTCACATTTATGGTTCCAGGGGTTAAGACATGGACCTATCTTTTGGAGGGTCACCATGCTACTCAATGCAGTGTGTACAGAGCGCACAGTTTAATGAGTGTTAATTGTTTAATAAAAGGTAGCTGTTACTATGCACCTGACACTATGTGCTGGGAAGACACAAAATTAGTAAAGCATAGCCCACAATGAGCCCACTCTACAGTAAGAAAGACAGATGTGTTAACAAGACAGGTTATAATAAAAGCATGAAGAGGGCACAGGTGAAGCGTAATAAAAAGAAATGGCAAATTATGTGAAGGTGGGAGTTAGGAAAGGGTGCACAGAAGAAATGCCATGAATTCTCCTGTAAAGTGAATAGGTGTTTTGGGGTGGGCAAGGAAGAGAAGAGTGGCAAAGACAAAAGCACAGAGATGTAAAACAGTCAGAACCATTTGGGGAGCTGTAAATAATTTAGTGTGGCTTGACACTGCTGCTCAAGGGCAGGGAGGTTAAGAGAAATCCTGGAGAGGTGGCCTGGGACCAGATTAAAGAATACGCTTCATTCTAAGCTGAAGGAAGCCAGGGCGGTTTTAAGCAAAAAAGTAATAATCACATCTGAGTTTCTAAAGAATCACAGGTAAGCTTCCATGTGGCAGCACAGACAAGAGAGAATGAGTGCCAGCACTTGGGTCACTGCAGCATGTATGGAGTTGAGGGGACAAATTGGAGCTACCTAAGAAGGTGGAACTATCAAAGTACCATTACTGTCGGAGGGGAGGGGAGGGCTCTAAGTTGATTTCCAGACTGAGAAATAAATCCCTTTTTAGAACTCTTGGTTTCTACAATGCTTCTCCTTCCTTGCTCTTCTTGTTCTCTTCTTACCTCTCTGATAATTTTGTCTCAGATCCTTTATCATCTGTACCTTGCACCTCCCCTGGCCATCCCTCAAATGGTGGTGCACCCAGGGTTCTGCCCTTGACCCACTTCTCTCCTCATTCCACTGTTCACTCTGAGCCATCTCATCCACTCTCATGGTTTCAGCTATCCTGTCCCTACAAATGAGGCTCTTAGCTACACATCCAGCCTAAATCACTCTCTCTACCTCCAGGCCCAAATCCAAGTGCTTACTAGACATTTCCACCTATATGACCCAACCATGTTCTAAATTCTATGCATTCTCATTGCCGTTGCCACCAAATCTGTGACAAATCTAATTACTCTTGTCATCGTAATTTTTGTGAGTAGCACTAAAAGGGTCAACAGTGTTCAGTGCTGCAGAAGGTCAAGAACAACTTGAAAAGTCCATTGAATTTAGTACTTTGGAGAAGTGAGAGATGAGGAAGTGCAAAAGGCGGTTTCAGACTCTACCCTTTAAGAACTGTGAAAAGAAGGAGACAGGGAGGGAGAATGAGCATCAAGGAAAGCTTTCATGTTTGTTTAATAAGATGAGAGTGATTTGAGCACATTTATGGGCCACAGTGATAATTGATATTTTGGTTGCACAATTGATATTTTGGGTAAGACTATTCTTGACAGTGGGACACTAACACATATATTACAGGCCACTTAACATGCCGGTTCTGTAAGTTCCTAGTGCCTGGGGTGCATGCGCGCATACACACAGACACAGACACACACACACCAGTTATTATGACATCTAAAAATCATCCCCATACATTTCCAAACATCTTCTAAGAATCCCTAAAAGGGAAGATACCACTAGAGAGGAATAAGTCGACAGTTAAGAAGAAAAGAAAATGATAGATGAACCAAGAGCCTAGTTCTGGAGGACTCATAGAGAAGACTAGACTAAGGACACAAAAGAGGGTTTGGCATGAGACAAGGGAAACGCATGATGTTTGGGCTTTCATTCATACAGGCATTTGTTGAATTCCCAGGATGTCACTTCCTTTGAGACACATTGTCTGTTGACTAGCCCCAAAGCCATTCCCACTTCTTCCCCCCTTGTCACCTCCAGCAGAGAGACTTGCAACGTCCACAGGTTGCCCATGTGACATTGTTTGGGCTCATGAAATCAAGGATGTGGGGAAGACTTTTTCTAATCCAATATCAACCCATTTCTTTTTCCTTCATTAAGTATGAGCATGATGGATGACTAATGCTGGGGCAGCCACCTTCCAACCATGACAAAATGCCAGGCAAACCCCAGATGTCAGCACTGACATCACTGAGCCACTGAACCACCCCCAGCAGCCTCTGCTCTAGACTTTTTGTTCTAAGACACCCACAGACTCATTTGTTTAAGCTACAGCGAGCAAATCACTATCTAAAGGTATTGGGCAACATAGTTAACCTGTCTGATCTATAGTTTCCTTGTCTCTAAAAGATAAAATACATGCTTCCTAAATTCAATGAAAACATTAAATGAGATAAAATATATAAGATGACTAGCTCATATAAGGTGACTCGTTCAGAGTTTGACAAAAATAAGTGATCAATCAGTGTCAGTCTTTCTCATCATAACCTCAAAATAACTTACAATAATTAGATCTTCTTTGTCTGTGTAAAATAGAATTATAGCAATAAATCTTTATTGTACTCAGAAAGGTAGAATAAAAATAACCACCTTTAATGTTACTCTCCTGCATACTAGACCTTTAAACTACAGAATCAAAATAGAATTTTGAATAAAATGTAGATCTAACAATAAGACAAAAAGAATCACAGAAGTCTCAGAAAGGGGAATAAAAATATACTCTTGGTATAGAAATCATAACTCAGGGAGTTTTTTCAGCAGTATCAATGTGATGTAAAAATTGGCTGGCAACATTTAGTAAATTTATGTTTTCTTGTATCTATAACATTTTACTACTTCTTACCTAGTATCATTAATATTTCCTTCATGTAATAATTCACTTTTTTTTTTTTTAACATATCAACACTTCCAAATCTATGAGTGACTCTGATTCAAACACTATTTTACTCTACTAGGCTTTTAGAAAATGATCTTGACTGGTCTTTAATGCTTATATCCTATGTGTATCAGTTTATTGAAATCACTTTGTGTCTCTCCTTTGAAAATCCTGATAAGTTCTGATCAAATCAATATCAGTAATTGCATCACCAAAGAGGTGGAACCTACTGAGTTGTTGTTTATTCACCATATCTAAATGGAAGCAGGTTAACATCCCAAAATCCTCTATTTCTGTTAATAGGAAAAATTAGAATCCATTTTCCTCAAATGATTTAGGACAAGTCTGGTTTTTGAAAATGCAAGATGGCATATACTGAGCGCCAACTGTCTACCATACACTATGTACATGGCATCATAAGGCTTGGTACCCTCTATGAGCTGGGTGTTATTTTTGTTTCCACTTTACAGAAGGAGATTTTGAGGCTCAGAGTCTGAAGAGTCCAATTAAGGTCACATGGGTGAGAATGAGTAGAGCTCAAGCCCATGGTCCCCAAAGTCTACATTCTCTCCTTGTGCTGCTACCTTCTTTTAGACACCATCACGTCCCTGAAAAAATGTATGACAAGTGATGGCTGGTGTGTTACTTTCCAGCACCAAGTGCCTGTATTTCTATGAATGTCGAAGCAATTTCTGGGCTTCAACTGTTACAAGCATTAACACTGCACCTAAAGAAAATCCTAGCTCCAATTTTTAAAGACAGGATGCGCTGGCCAAAAAGAAACACATTTCACAGAAGCAGGTGGAAAGAGCCAGACAGACAGAGCTACATCACTGCAAAGTTTCCAGTGACTTAGAGAGCACTGCCTACCCATCTTTCCCCAAAGTCTAGTTCAAGTAGGGAAAATTGGAGAGAAGAAACTGAGTTCCAGGTAATTTTATCCTGGCTTTTTTTTTTCCTAACTCCCTCATTGTGTGCACTGGGAAAAAGTCTTAAAGTCAAGTACATCTGAATTCAGATTTTAGTCCCACTATTGTTCTAGATGTGTGACTTTGACCGACATACATAAATGCTCTCTGATTTAGTTTCCCCATCAAGAAAGAAGAAATACTACTACTTCCCTCATGGGATTGCATAAGAATTAAAATGCTCATTAACATCATGCCTGGTTCAAAGTTGACATAATATGTTAGTTTTTTTCCTGTCACTTTTTCTACCTCTATGTCTTAATACCCTGTATCCAAGAAATGCCATAACACTACAGTTTGCTCCCAAAGTATTCTGTTCCAAGGAATGTCATGTCACAACAACTAAAAGCAAGGTAACAATCTAACAGACACCAGAAATTTGTGAAGAAGCATAGGGTAAGGCATGAGTAACATGTAGCCATCTTGGTTTCAAGATTATGTTGGATATGCAAATTCATATAAGCCAAGAGAAGGCAATAGTTTGTTCCCAGTGTCACACACCACTGCCAGCCCATCTACTCTCTCCAAACCCACTGCCATTAAGCAAGTGGGGGTAGAGGATAGGGGAAGAGGGGGAGAGGATGAAGCCAAAGAAGAGTAGGGCCATCTTACTATCCCCAATTAGATTCCCAAATGTGGCTCTCAGTACAGAAAATGAAAAATGTTATTGAAAGCATTCATTCCCAAAGAAGTAATTTATTGTTTATTTTATTTTATTTATTTTATTTTATTTTATTTTATTTTATTTTATTTTGTTTCTGAGACAGAGTCTCGCTCTGTCACTCAGGCTGGAGTGCAGTGGCGCAATCTCGGATCACTGCAACCTCCGTCTCCTGGGTTCAAGCAATTCTCCTACATCAACCTCCCAAGTAGCTGTGATTACAGGTGTGTGCCACCACACCCAATTTTTGTATTTTTAGTAGACATGGGGTTTCACCATGTTGGCCAGGCTGGTCTCGAACTCCTTAGGGTGATCTGCCTGCCTCAGCCTCTAACGTGCTGGGATTACGGGTGTGAGTCACCGTGCCCGGCCCCCAACGAAGCAATTTAGAAAGGAAAGAATCATAGCAATAGATCCACAGTAAGAATATTTTTGCGTGTCCTCTAAGGAGGAATAAGATCCAGAATGTGATGCACGTTTTAGCTACCATGCTACACCCTGATCGACCCGTCTATTTCCAGACCGTGACCCTTTACTCAGCATACCCTTTTCTTCCTCATTCTTGGAGTGTTAGAAGTTGGATCTTGCATCCTCTTTTGCCTGCTCCTACTGTAACTTCTACTTTCTATTTTCCTTCCTACCTTCTTCCCAAGCCATTTTCATTAGTCCTAATGCCAAGGACAAAACAGTTGTCACTGACTCTGTCATTCCCTATCACTACTCCTTATTTCCCTCACCTAAAGTGTCTGTCTGCCACAGTACTGCTCTAAAATCTTCCACATATTTTATTTCATTTTATCTTCAAAATATAAGGTGTGTAGGGCAGAACACAAAATTTATATCTCATAAACTATAAACTGAGTATCATGTAGTATAAGTAATGTGTTTGCCCACATTTTCAAAGCTCATCAGAATGGAGACTAAAACTCAGGGATGTACAATTCTTAGTTCAGTGTTTTATGATGCAGAATTGTACAATAGAAAGCATAAGTTTCAAAATAGGTATTCCTGAGATTTGAATTCTAGTCCCATTGCTCATAGTGCGCTGTGATATCCTGGATTAGTTACTTAACCTTTCTAAGCTAAAATCTGAAAACCCAGGGAAGATTTCAGACAATCAGTACAAAAACCTCCTAGAAATAAATGGAAATACATCTAGCTTCAGTTCATTATTTGGATTTGGTTGGGCATCTTAAATCCAGGTTCTAGGGAGAATAAAAGCAATTACAACAAGGCAAAATAAAATAGGCTCTTTACACTCAGGTGGGGAACTGCCAAAAAGCACCTCATACATTTTTAAACATTCTCCATTACTATTCTAAACAGTCTTCTCTTACAAGCACCTAGCAGTTCTTTCCAGGGACCATGCCCTGTGTGGCTGCAGCAGGCTTCCATACTACTTGTGAGCCTCAGCTTCCCCGGTGGGGTGAGACCAAGACTCCCACCTCACACGTCAGAGCCTTTCCCCAGATTTTCACCTTTCAACCATATGCCCTTTTTGGGTGGTCTCCAATTTGGAGTTTTTTCTACGGTTGTCCATGCTGCTTTTTGATTCACATTCTTTTCCTGCATCACGATACACTCTCACTCCCTTCAAACTGTTCCACATAGCCTTCAGCTTCACCTGCTGAATGTGAGGCTGGACACTTTGGTGAAGTACTTGCAAGTATCACCTCATTTAATCCTCAACAACCCTTAATCAACCCTGTGATCAACAACAATCAACTAACAATATAATTATTAGTCCCATTGTACAGGCAAGGAAACCAACATTGAGAGTCAGAGATTGGTGACTTATCCTGATTCCCACATTTAGAAAGCGATGCCTGAATCCAGCTTGAACTCTAAATTCTGATTTTTTAGTAGTCCTACTCAGCTAGCCCCCATGCTTCTTTCCACCATAGTATAAAGCTCATTTCCTCTTTGGGAAAGCAGAGTGCTAATTAATGTTCTTACTGATTAATTAGCATATGCAAAAAAGTGAGCCCATGCTATTTGACCAGGTGCTGAACTGCTGAACTGTGTCTGTGCTGTTGTCAAAAGTCTTCAGAACAATGCTGTCCTTCCAGCATCGAAAACTTCTTGAATACAAACTTTATCCCTGTAATGCAATCTTCCACATGAGCACTAACTAAGTGGGTTTTATTGGAAATAAACTAACAACAAAAACTTAAGTTAAAACAGACTGACAATTACCTGTCTCCGAGAAGGGGAGACAAAAATAGAAGGCTTATTGATCATCCTTCAGACGATTACTATGAGCCTTCAGTGTGGCCAAGCTACATGGTCTTCGATTTTCTGCATCAGTTCCACTTTCAAATGTTTTGTCCTATTCCCCTGTTGTTGATTAATAGTTGTCCAACTGTGTGTCCCCATTCTATGTTTGTAAAATATGGTCATGGTACTTAAAAATAAACTTCTATGTAAAATTAAAAAAAAAAAAAAACCCTGGCCTTAGTTTTGAGGTGTTTTATTTTTGAAACTTGTCCCAAAGGCTTTTTTCTCTGAGACATGAGGACTCTTTTTATTTGCCTTCATGCCAATCCGTTAAGCCCCCAAACATTCCTCTGCATGGCTGCTGGAAGTTTGCTGCTGACACTCTCTCTCCAGGTAGCTCCTGCCACCACCCATTCAGCATCGAACCCCTGGGGTTGAGCCTCCAACTTTCCGGGATCTCTCTTATTGGATCTTTTTCTTTCTTCTTTTCCCTCTTGCTGCTTACCTTTTAGAAACCATTCTTTTCAGGTCAAAAGTCAGATATTTACGCTATTTTAGAAAAGCATCTAAAAGTCAATGCCCGCCTCCTTATTTGGCGGAGAGAAAGACAAGATGGAATATTTGGGTGTGGTAGCAATGAAGGCAGGAGCAAGGGGAAAGTGACCAGAGGAGGTCTCATTACAGTGACCTAGAAGAATTCACTTTACTGGCATCAGTTCTCCTATTTACTCCTAGAAGGCAGTAGCCAGTGGGTCCTCTATGGAATTGTGCTACACTTAAGCGCTCCACCATTTCATACCCTTGTTATGATCTCTTGTCGTTAGATTCCAGTATTTCCTGATTATGAATCACGTAATAGATCACTTTCAGTCAGATGACAGCCCCTACAATGCCATCTAACAAGGGAGAAAGTGAAGGGTAGTAAGATATATGAGACCTTAACCAGCCATTTTCTTGAGAGGCAAGAGAGTACATAGCCCTTGAAGCCAGCAACCAATGTTAAAATCCCGGCTTCCACTTAAGAGCTATAGCATTTTGGATATGTTATTTAACCTCTCTGAGCCTCAGTTTCCCCATCTGTAAGATAAAGATTAAACACCACCACTTAGGTCGCTAAGTAGTTAAGAGTATGAAATAAGATAATGCATACGAAGCACTAAGCGCCTAGTATATGGGGAACACTCGTAAAGCCCCTAAGATACATCAGTGAACAAAAAGAGTTCAGTCTCTCTACATGCTCTATATCTTACCTCATATTTGTATAATGATGTTGTGGATTTTTAAAAGGTACCAGAGAGAAGCAATCAGCTAGTTTAGGTATAACGTTTTCTACCAGGGAGAAATAATATAGGTTGCACAATAGCCCACATGAGAAAAAAAAAAATCATTTTTACCTGTTGTGCTCTCGAAGTAAGTATGCACTTATTCATGGTAATTTTAAAATTCGCTCTTAACCATCTCAGAATACTTTCAATGGAAAATTGTGCCCTCAAATTACCACTGCTAAAATAAAATGTAATTTGCTAAGGACAATCATGTTTGAAAAAAAAAAAAAATCTACCTGAAACACAACTCAATGGGTTCTGCCACAGTCGGTCAACATTTTCCATTTTGCTTATTTTTGCCACTTCCCTTAGCATGGGCTATTTGTGTTAGTGCCTGTTTTCTAACATCTGTACCTGCACCCACGTAAATGGAAGAATATATTTCTCATATGATAATGGAAAGTCTTCACTTAACACTTTCAACTTGACCTTTTCTAGACTGAAGGGAAGCTCTGAAGTGGAAGCTAGTCATCTCTACCTGCTGCCGACAGGTGGCGGTAGCAGTCATGCAAGGTTCTTTTAGTCTCGGCTCAGCTGCTCCACTGCGGTGATTCTCAACTAGCCAGGCAGCATCCTTGTGGTCTTTTAAGTACAAAACTAAAGGCAGGTTTGAATGTGGTGATAAAAAGTATAAGATGACAATGACAATAGTAGAAACCGAAAAATGATAAACATAGCACTTGTGGTGGAACACACTATTCTAAGACCTGAATGGCTGGCTGCAAAGGACAGTGCATATGTACTGAGTGCTGTATCTAAGCAGTGAACAATAGCAAGGAAAATAACTGAATAACTGATAGTATGTAGAAACAAAAAAACTCAAAGAAAAATAAAACGCTTTTTTTCTGCCATTAGGGAATAAGCCCCAGTGTCAAGTGGCAACTAGTCATATGACAATTAACTTAACATTAATGCAGGAGAGGCTAGGATTTGTTGGAAATTTAAAGCAGTGGTTGTCAATCTTAACTGCACACTAGAATCACCTGGGGAGCTTTTAAGACTCCCGAAGCCCAGGCCAATAATCAGAATCCCGAGGGGTGGGACTCAGGCATCAGCAATGTTGAAAGCTCTTCAGGTGATTTTAATGTGCACCCAAGGTTAAGAACCATTGCCTTCAAATCTAAGCATGGGGAAAATGGGTTGCTACAGGTTCCATGGATTAAAATATATTTGGATGTACAGATCGATGTGTGTGATGAGTGTTAATACCTTGGCAAGAATTATTTCCCTATGACATTTGTATCTTCAAGGAGAGAAATCACCTGCCTTGAGGGATTTTTCCTTTTATAGTCTTGAAAACAGTATAGGTGAGAACATGTATTGCCAAGGAATAACAAGAGTATGCCTTTCATATACCTATTTGAAGAAAATGTATCCCAGAGCTACAAGCGTCAACATCCCTTAGTCATTTCAGTGAGTCCATTTATAAAAAAGTGGACACAAAAACCTTTTCAAAACTATAGGAGTTTCTAGATGCCAGCACCTTTCCCTCACTTTCATCTTTAAAAGATTGCTGGGCACAGTGGCTCACGCATGCAATCCCAGCGCTTTGGGAGGTTGAGGCAGGTGGATCACACGCTGAAACCCCGTCTCTACTAAAAATACAAAAATTAGCGGGGCATGGTGGCAGGTGCCTGTAATCCCAGCTACTAGGGAGGTTGAGGCAGGAGAATCACTTGAACCTGGGAGGCGGAGGTTGCTGTGAGGCAAGATCGCATCTATGCACTCCGGCCTGGGCGACAAGAGCAAAACTTTGTCTCAAAAAACAAACAAAAAAAAAGGATTAATTGCTGGCCTACCCATGCTCTCAATGCAATCTGGTTACCTTCCATCACTAACAACCAAGTTTTACAGGAAAACAAATGCATGGTTTAGTCCTCAGTACAAACCCCCAGGCCCTTCTTGTTGTAGCCCCGTTTTACCTTATCTGCCATTATCATAGAGGAGCCCCCGTGGATGCCCAGGATAGGGGTGAGAGTCTGTGCGGAAATGAAATCGAGGATCTGGGCGATGGCTTCCTGGTCTGTGTCATCAGCAAACACCACCCCCTGGATCTTCCGGTCAGACATGAGATCACAGATGCGGGTGATGATGCTCTTTGGGTCGGTCTCATTCATGGCTACCAGTTCCACCCGAGGCACCACGGAGAGATGGTGGAAATCATCTTTCTCGTGGGCATCCTTGATGGCCACCTCGTCGGAAGTGCCCACGAGGATGACAGCAATGCCAATGCTGGGGGGGCTCTTCTGAGAACGAGCTCTGCTGCCTGACACGGCCAGGACAGCCAACACCAACCAGAACTTGGGAGAACAGCACTCCGCTCTGGGCTTCATCTTCAACTCGTCGACTCCCTGCAAACACAAAGAGAGAGGGAGTTAAAATAGGACCCACACCACATAACCTGTCTTAGAAGAGGCTACCTACTGCAATTCAAGGACCTTATCTCCTTTCATTGAGCACCAAACCCAACTCCATCTACCAGCCTACTCTCTTGTCTCTGGTATTTCCTCTGCAGAACGAGAGAAAAATGAAACTTTCAAAAACCTCAGAAATCCCTGAGCAAGGCAATAAAAGGTGCTGTTGCTATAGTCATTGGCAGCTACAGACAGAGACAAAAGAGGAAAAGAGATTGTGAGTGATCCAGGTAGCCATGCGAGTATGCATACACAAGTCTCCTGGCCCTCCTGTTACAGCCCACCCTAGTACTGTTCTTGGGCTGAGGGACAGCAAGGCCAGGCAAAGTGAGCATAAAGATGTACTTAGCAGAGGTGAGCAACAGAACATGGGCTGGATAAACTGGATGTGGGGGGGGGCTATAGGTACACAAGCCCTGCATTCTTGCTGCCTTCACCTTATGTTTGCCTCAGTAAGGACGACAGCCAGAAAATTCTTTAGTAACCTTGTTAGTATCTGGCTCTTAATATTAAATTACAAGAACAACCGATACATGACTAGTATTTTTAAAACACTGCCT
Source organism: Chlorocebus sabaeus (assembly GCF_047675955.1). Classification (NCBI taxonomy): domain Eukaryota; kingdom Metazoa; phylum Chordata; class Mammalia; order Primates; family Cercopithecidae; genus Chlorocebus; species Chlorocebus sabaeus. Next base: position 14,631,214 of record NC_132914.1, read on the forward strand.
CAATTGATCCTTACAATGACCCAGTAGGGAATAAAATAAGAAAAACATTATCATCCCCATTTTATAAATGTTGACGCCAAGGTTCAAAGAAGATAAGTGTTCTAAGACCATGTGCCAATCAATTAAGTGAAACAAACCTGAACCCACATCTTCTGACTTTTGTATTCCAATATGTGTTCCATTACACTACATGGAACTGCCTCTCATATAACCAATTATTATAAGGAACATATATTACTCTGATCTATTTATGCACCAAAATACAGAAACTTAAATACCATTAGCAGCCACATTTGAAAAATGTTCCTTTTTTTTTTTCTGATGCCATCCTATGGCCATGACTTCTCTAAAATGACTGATGCCGTATTTTCATATAATTTCATATAATTCACATAATTTCATATAATTTACCACCTTTTACCTACAAAGAACTCCTTTTTTACTTCCACATATGACCCTAAATCTTACTCTATGCAGTAGACTAAGGACATAATGCTCTATAGAATACAAGCCTTGGCCATCTCTCTCTAAGCTTCTCATCATTCTCCAAGAGCCCCTCTTAATATAACTAGTTCTGCTTATGTTGCTTTATTTTAAATAATCAATGTTCACTATTTGGGTGACAGCTACACTAAAAAGCCCAGATTTCACCACTATACAATATATCCATGTAACAAAAGCACACATGTACTGCCCGAATCCATAAAAAATTAAAAATTTTTAAAAATCATTTATTGTACATCTTTTTATGCTGCACACTGTGTTAGGCATCTTGTCATATATAATCTCTCTGATCTTCATGGACACCCTATAAATTAGACATTTTATTCCCATTTATCAAGTAGAAAAACAGAAGCTCAACACAGTTATGTAATTATCCAAGGTCAACGGCATTATAACACCAGCATGCCAATACATAAATACAGCATTTTAATACTCTAAGGCAATATTCTACAAACTGCACCCAGAACCAAAACCAGATTCACATTCTTTTACAAAGAGAGAGACGCATGCAATCAAGGATAAAAATGCCGCTTCAGATTTCCTACTTGTTTCAAAAAAAAAAAAAAAAATGGTAAGAGATTAAAAATCTAAAATTGTTGAGAGATTAGCTAATTTTAAAAATCATGAAGGTATTGAATAAAGAAAGATAAGGAAGTGTTCGGGCTGAGCAGTCAGTCTTGACTGCAAAGGGCGTTAATGATTTGGGAGCAAGATGCTGGGGACATTTTGTGGCTGAAGAAGCACAAAATCCAATCCAGTTCTTGGCATAAAACATTTTGGAACTTTTACTGGTGTAGTCATCCTTCAACACTGCCAAGAAGGAGGCCTGTATTGATTGCCTTGTCTTTCTCTCACAAATAAGATGAGTAGCTCAGTGGTTCATGCCTGAGCAAAGTTTACTCCTGAAAGTTTTCTGATCTCAGTGTCTCTGTGAAAACAGGGAATGACTCCACAAGCCCTGGAAACCTTTGCTGATGGACTGTATCCAATTTAGCAGGAGAACCAGGGCCTGAATTCCTCCTCCCAGAACTTAAAGGAAAGCAACACTAGATAGACAATTGAGTAGGACTGATATTCAGAGGAAGACAGAAGGGGTTTAGCACCACAAAGAGCTGTGCACAAACTACATACACACACACACACACACACACACACACACACACACACACACGAGTTCAATTCCAATGACTGGTTCTCAAGGAAAGCCAAAAGATTTACCATTTGGCAAAACTATAGGCTAACTTCATTCCAATGGTATTCTAATCCTACAGTTACAAGTCACTAAATTAGTTTCCTTCACATTTAAAAGTGGCCCACTCTGCCATGACAGTTTATTAACTTTAATGCACTCCACTCTCCCACTTTGATGTTTTATTTGCTCTCTCTAAAATATATCTTGTGTTCTTCTATTTTGTCTCACACAATATATTATATTTGGCTATGCAATGGCTAGTTGTGACACCCAAAGAATAGCATCTAGTTTTACAGAGCATCTCATTTATACTCAGGATACAGCGAAGCACTTTATAAAGCAATACATTATGGGAGATAACAGTAACAGAGGGGCTGTGAGACAAACAAAGAGGCTACTTTGAATACAAACTCAATTTCAAACATTAAAAGGGGATTCGTTGAGAGAAAGCATGTAGTTCAAGATAAGCAGAGTTCCTTTGCTCCCTTCCTCACAGAGACCATGGTAAGTCTTGATTCACCTGCTCTAGGAAGTCTTGCTCCCCATGTAGAATTGAGCATTGCTTCCTTTGGGCTCTCACCATAGCCTGCATGTATTTATCTAAATATGCATAAGCTTTTATTATCAATATATGATGATGTGTCCACCTGCTTTAACTAGTTGATAACCTCCTTGTGAGCAGGGACTTTTTCAGTTCAGTAAGCATTTATTGAGTACTTACAACCTAGTGAACTTTTTTTTCCTTTTTTTTTTTTTTTAGTGGTGAGGATGCAACAGATACAGATTCTATCCTTCAGGACCATGGTCTAGCGCAAGACACAGACATAGACCCCTAAAGAAAATGTTGCCTCACTTTATTCATATTCTTGAACTCTAACAGTGCCTATATGCAATAAGGAAGGACTCAATAAATGGTGGCCAATATTGAGTTTCTACCATTAGGTTGAACCATATAAAATTGTTAATATTTGACCATTTTTGACCTATAATAGTTCAACCTGCTGTGTGCCAGATATTACTATTGCCAGGTAATTTTCATGCATTATTAGATACTCACAAAAACATTGGAAGTCATACTTTCCCTTTATCACAAATGAGAAAACTGAGGGTTAAGTACATGACCAAGATTACACAGCTAATAAGGGATAGCATCGATTTTCAAACCGAAGTTTGTCTGGATCCAAAGCCCTTCCTCTTTTCCTTCCAGGACCTCTCAGTATGAGTGTTGAGTGAGTGAGTGACTGAATGAATGAATGAATGAATGAATGAATGAATGAATGAATGAAATCACCAACCAAAACCAACTGGTGTTTTAATACCAGTTCTGCATTAACACAGTGCCTGAGGATGGGCGAGTCACCTAATTACCATCTCTATGCTATCATCGGTGAAACCAGGATAATATACCTAACCTACATACCTGAAAGATTTTTGTGAAGATCAAATGAAAATATGTATATGGAAGTGCTTTGAAGAATCTAAAATACTCTACAGATGCAAAGGATATTACGTTTAAGCTTCTATAGAAGCTGTTCAAGGAGCCTAGCTATTTATGATAGCACAAAGTGAGCGTGTGGGAGGTGAGGGTGAAAGAATGGCAGACAGAGGCTGAAAGGAATGTTAAGAGGAAACTTGCATGGGGCAAAAGATATTAGTTCCCTGAGCGATATAACTCCCTGAAGAAGACGTCACACAATGGCCTTGGGGTAGCAGCGACCTCCACTGACAGCTTACTAGTCATGTAGATTAATTCAAGAGTCACTCAGGCCAGGGACAGTATTGGGAATCAGTGGAGCTCAGCATATCCAAATCATGCCATGAATTCAGAAACCAGGGTGCACCAGCAGGACTAGCAACAAAGCAGCAGGATTAGAGAGTTGACTGTTCACTCATTTGGCTCTTTGCATCCCTGAAGCTTAGGCTAAGTGATCCCGAGATCCACAGTAAACAAAAGGCCACAGGAGCTTATCTTCATGCTGGTAACCGGTACAGGGTAACTATAGCAGGAAACAGCCTACACTTTGCTCAGAGCAGGCTCTAAGGGAAGACACATCCGGGTGGGAAGCCAGGCCAACCCTGTCCTTAGAAAACTGAGTCCTGGGTCAATCCCAACTGGAAGGATATAAAATGTGACTTAATAATTAAGTCAAAAATATTCCAAGCACCATCCTTTAATGCAGTCAGGACATTATTTAGAGTGATTCAATTAAGGAGATTATGACTGGAATATGACAGGCAGTGAGTGAAGTTAATATTAAAATGCCAGAACTATGTATCAGGTCCAGTTTCCCAAGCTACCAATAAAGACAGAAAGTTAGGAGACATAGGCTTAAAATGTGTCACATTAGAGAGTGGGGAAACAAGAATTCTCATACAATGGAACAGAAGTATAAATGGGTATAACCTTTTTGGAGGCCAAAGTGGTAGTATCTATCGAAATTTTAATATCAAGACAAAATAAAATTCAAAGGCGAAAACATCAAAAGGGACATTAAGTGATATCACATATAGGTACCAGGAAGATGTAATCATTATGAACACATATTCATGTATAAGGCAACAACTAAAATTTACATGGGGAGAAACAGACAAATCCAACTGACAAAAGATGTTATTAACTAAGACATAAAAGATTTTTTTAAAGCATGAGTTATAAGTTTGAACTAGTTCGGATACCTAGAAATGTATATAGAATAGAGAATAGATGTTCTTTTTAAGTACATACATGAAAAATATTAAATCTATAAAAATACATCAATAGATTTTTTAAAAATCAATATAAAATCAATTGTCATTTTTCAATAATGTGATTACATTGAAAGTACTTTTTTTTTTTTTTTTTTTTTTTAGTCAGAGTCTCACTCTGTCACCCACGCTGGAGCACAGTGGCGCTATCTCAGCTCACTGCAAGCTCCGCCTCCTGGGTTCACGCCATTCTCCTGCCTCAGCCTCTCAAGTAGCTGGGACCACAGGCGCCCGACACCACACCTGGCTAATTTTTTGTATTTTTAGTAGAGGTGGGGTTTCGCCGTGTTAGTCAGGATGGTTTCGATCTGCTGACCTCATGATCCGCCAGCCTCGGCCTCCCAAAGTGCTGGGATTACAGGCATGAGCCACTGTGCCCAGCCTAAAAGCACATTTTTTAAAGTACTAAAAATACTACATATCCAAAATCTTAAAAAAAAAAAAAAAATTGTGATTAAATAACTATAAGGTTAAAAAGGAAATTTTAAGGGAAACTAAAATTCCTTTGAACAGAATAACAATGAAAATACTAAATGTCAGAATTTCTAGAAGACAATTAAAGTAGTTTAGAGAGAAAAGTACACCTTTAAATACATTTATAAGAAACCAAGAAAATATGATTAATTATAATTAAGTTTTCACTTATTGCATTAAAAACTTAACAGTCAACCCTAATAAACAAGAAAACAACAAATGAATGAAACACAAGACAAAAGCAAAAAACAAAACTGATCTTTTAAAAGACATAAAGTCCTGACAAGATGAATCAAGAATAAAGTAGAGAAAATGCAAATGAAAGAGAAAATAACAACATACATAATAGAAATTTTGAAATAATGAATATTATGAAAACTAGTTACTTTTCCATTTAATGTGTAATATGTAATAAAAATGGCAAATAGGCAAAAGGGCTTAAAAGAATGTAGAACATTTGAAAAGTTTTCGAAATTTTAAAAATTGTTATTAAAGCCCACACCCCTAATTCGCCAAAACTACTCCCTACCCTAGTCCTCCACTCCCCACCCAATTATCCCACCATCCCACCCAACCTCTGCCAAAATACAAAGAAGCAAAAGTGGTACAGATGGTTTTATAGATTAAGTATATCAAACTTTTAAGGAAGAAACGAGCCTTTCTCATAAAAGTGGAACAAAAAGAAAAAGAAGGAAAGCTTGATTCTAGATTTAGATAATTATAAGAAAAGATTATTGTAAATCCCTTCCACATATGGACATAAAGGGGGGAAAAAAGAAAAAACAAACCTTAAAAATTAGTGGTCAGGTGCGGTGGCTCACACCTGTAATCCCAGCACTTTGGGAGGCCGAAGTGGGCAGATCACTAAAAACACTAAAAATACAAAATATTAGCTGGGCGTGGTGGCACGTGCCTGTAATCCCAGCTACTCAGGAGGCTGAGGCAGGAGAATCCCTTCAACAACAGAGTTGGAGCTTGCAGTTAGCTGAGATCACGCCACTGCACTCCAGCCTGGCAACAGAGCAAGGCTCCGACTGGGTTTAAAAAAAAAAAAAAAAAAAAAAAAGCTAAGTAAAACACAGTGTATTTTTAAAATAGTAATCATCATCACCATGATCAATTTTGGTTTATACCTGAAAAGCAAGAATGACTTAACTTCAGAATATATATCAAAATAATTCACATTAGAGAACTAAATGAGATATTTACACGAATATCTCAAAAAAATGCAGATAACACACTTGACTAAGGGAAACACTTACATATGATAGAAATGTTAAATTGTGTTTTAAAAAAACAAATAAAAAATAACTCTTTGATAATACGAAATCAAGAGATCATCAGCCTTTACCTGGTGGGTACATCCAAAAACTGCAATCTATTTAGGAATTAGCAGAAGTCTTAACAAGACTTCTACAGCAAAAATTTGAAAACTTTATTAAAAGATTTGAAAGAAGACCCAAACAATGTAACCATATACCACATTCATGAATGTGACATCATAGTATTTTAAGTTCTATTTTCTACAATTTCAAGCCAATTCTTATCAAAATAATAGTAAGATTTTAAAAGAAATGTTATAAATTTATTCTAAAATATATAAGAAAGGATAAAGGTACACAAAGAACTATTGAACACAGTGTCCTTATCTGAACCTATAATGAAAGTGTGCTATGAACTGAGAAGTATGGTTGACTCAATTCTGCAGAACAGATCCAAAACAATTTTTAATTAATATATTTTTAAGAATTGTAAGTTCCAAGTCAATTAAAGTTTTAAGTCACACCTTCTAAATTTAAATCTAGAGAAGCAGGGCAAATGTTGAACCAAAGAAGTGATCTTGAGTCAGAATGCTTAGCTTAGGCAATACATGAATTCATCAACCATCCGAGGTAGGAAATGTGAGTATCACAGATGACAAACATCCACTTTTCAATATCACTAATAAGTACAAGACCAATATCTATTTTTGTCAAATGGCATCTACATATTCAGGGTATTTGAAAATCCAATTTCAATCCTCTAAATGCACTTAGTGTCTGCTAAACTACTAAATATCATCCAAGTCTGTAGAAATAACACATAAAAGGCACCAATCTTTGATTTCAATTGACTTGGAACCTACACTTCTGTGTTCTGTTATTTTCCTCCCTCTCACACTCTTCCCATCATTCCATTACTCTTTTCAAGGTTTTGAGCTCCCTTGCCCTGTTCTTTCTTCAGAAAGGAGCAAGGTAAGAAATCCTGAGAGTCTGGGGCATGGAGACAAGGGGCTGAGACTGTGCCCCTATGGACTAGTGGAGAAAGAAATATCTCCCTGGACATGCTAGATACATGCCCAATTCATTTGTCACTAAGTGACCCACATGACAATAAACAGGCCTCCTTGGTCCTGGAGTTAGGGTATTTACTTACCAAAATATAGTCCTCCAGGGAATTAACCCCAAATCAATTTCAACATATCACAGCCACAAAAATAATGGAAACAGAAAATCAAAGCCTTCATTAAAGCTGTTTCTGGGAAAATATTTGATCAGAGAAGAGCAGGACAGATGGGAGAGGGGGAAAAGGTACAGGCTCTGATTATCCAAATCTTTGAGCCAACAGATGAACCATCAAGTCCTCTTCCATAATGCATGTAAGGACGCCCATCCTAAGACCCCCAGCTCCTGTAGACCCCTAGGAGAAGATGGCCCCAACACTGCCAAAAGCAAAGGTGATACTGGATCTCCTGGCGGCAGTATTTCTGCCAAATCTTTCCTAGAACCTCTCCCGAATAAGAGCCTTCTCATTCTTAGTTCAACCAGACCTGTCGCCTGGGCTCCTTCTTGTCCTTACAACACTTCCAGTGGCTCAAGCCAGGTTTTTCTATCTGAGCTGTTCTTCCCGGCTGTAGGCACAAAGCAGAAGTATCACATCTACTGTCACCCAGATTCTTGATACGAGGTTTGTACAGATAACTAATAAAGGATTATAAATCACTTTACATGTGTGCATTTTAATAGAAATTTGTAATACAAACGTAGATGATTATCAGTACCCTCACCAGCAGCAAACACTCACGGGTTTTTCTTTTTTCCTTAATATTCTGCAAGAGCAGACATCAAAATTGCTCAAAGTTCCTCTCCTAATATCTGCACACAGTTCTTAATTATAATTAATTTAGAGGCCTCCAAGGACAGTGTGGGCAGCCCTGCTGAAATCCAAACCTTTTGAAACCTGATTCCGATTATTACCATTTGGCAGCAGATTAGGGCAATTGTGTGTATTGGTTTAACAGCAAAATAGCATTTTCAAGTGTTAATAAAAATTATTGGCTTGTCGCTGTCTATTAAGAGGGGGACGGGCAGTGAAAATAAGCAGATGATAAAAGGAGAAGCACAGGAGCAGGGCAGCAGGAAAATCTCAGCTGGGAAGGAGTCAAAGGATGATATTGGAAGGACTACAGAGAGCAGGGAATAGGGGACAGACCACCAAACCTATAGGCATTTACCCAGAAAACAGTGGTGTTCTGAGCTGCAGATAAACAGCCTGCACTACAGGAGATTTAAAATGTAGGAGTTACATAGGTAAACGCCTGCCATAGGGGTTTGCTGCACACATCAACCCATCACCTTGGTATTAAGCCCAGCATCCATTAGCTATTCTTCCTGATGCTCTCCCTCCCCGACCCCCTCCCCACCCACAGGCCCCAGTGTGTATTCCTCCCCCCACATATCCATGTGTTCTTATCGTTCAGCTCCCATTTATAAGTTTACCTATGTAACAAACCTGCACATCCTGCACATGTACCCCAGAACTTAAAATAAAAGTTGAATAAAATAAAATAAAAAAATAAAATAAAATAAAATGGACGGGCACTGTGGCTCACGGTACTTTAGTAATCCCAGCACTTTGGGAGGCTGAGGTGGGTGGATCACGAGGTAAAGAGATCGAGACCATCCTGGCCAACATGGTGAAACCCCATCTCTACTAAAAATACAAAAATTAGCCGGGCACAGTGGTGAGAACCTGTAGTCTCAGCTAGTTGGGAGGCTAAGGCAGGAGAATCACTTGAACCCAGGAGGCGGAGGTTGCAGTGAGCCAAGATGGCACCACTGCACTCCAGTCTGGTGACAGAGTGAGACTCTGTCTCAAAAAAAACAAAAGTAAAAAATAAAATAAAATATAGGTGTTGAAGAAGGCTACTTCCAAGCCCCAACCCCCAAAACAATCTTCTCTATAGCCTAGACATATTCCAAGCCATTGCATCCCTCAACAAAGCCTCTTCTGCAATAATAATCATGTTGTTTTGTAATGGAGAGAGCAAAGCTTTAGAGTGAATGGACTCACTTTTAACATTTATTCTTAATTTGCTGTGTGATCTTTACCTCTCTAACTCTGCAAAGTGTGAGATAACTACTGCCTTCGCAGAATCACTGTGAAGACCGATTCATTCGACAAAAGTTTGTTGAACATTTTCCACATGCCAGGGAATGTGCTAGGAGACAGGATCCAACACAGAATGGGAATGGGATCCTATCTCCATGCAGCCATTAGGCTAGTGGTCAAGACAAACAAATAAACAGGAAATTATGGTATCATGTGAGAGGGCTGTGACAGAGCATGCCCAGTGCTGAGAGATCAGGAGAGTAACGAGCTAAGGACGAACAGATGAGTAGGAAATAGTAGTGAAAATGGCAGATTGAAATTACAAAAGCAATAAAATATCATTTAGAAGATCCTTATGATCTTGTGAAGAAAGCAAGGACCTGAAGTCCAAAGAGCTAGAATTGAAACCTGGCTTTGACACTTATCTTGGGGGGAAGGAAGAGAGTAACTTAAATTACCTAGACCTCATTTTCTTCTTTATAAAATAGGAATTATTATCCTCACCTTACAGAGTTGTTGTGAATATTAAACAATTTACTTGAAAGCATCTAGCACAATGCGGTTACCTGATATTTATTCATTGAATGTGAATATATTCTGTTCAGAGGCAGATAAGGAGCTTCTGTTGACTCCAATTACTTAGAAAGGAGTCAAAGAGCTCCTTCCCTCCCACCTCCTTCCCTGGCTTTAGCACAATTTCTACTGACCTTAGAAATAGGTTGTTTTAAAAAGTCTGTAAGTGACAATCTCATGGCTAATGTAAACAATACTTAAAATAAATTCTAATCCCAGGGAGAGCCAGCACCTACTTCTTCATTCCCTCCCTCCTACCAGCCACCAAATAGCCACCAAATTTTATACAAAGTAATATGACAGTTTCAACTGTCATATTACTGACATCAGAATAATCACACTTCAGATTTGGAATCAATATCTTCCATCGCAAAGAATATTGGAAAGGAGTATGGAAGTACAGGAAAGGCAGAACTCACTCTCACTGCTTTTGCTAGTAACAAGGCTTTTCTTGTAAACCCTAATGAAATGAGGCAGGGACTGTGTCTTATTTATCTATCTCCAGCACTTGGCAACGCATGTGGCATATGGTAGGTGCACAACGAACATTTGTTAATGACATTAATGAATGAACCAGACCAATAATGAGCGGCAACTCTCCAACTCTACTCATTCTCTAACTCCACTGATCATAAACAAAGGCACTGTTCTAGGTCTTCCATTTTCCAAGGGTTATCATAATAAAAAGGCAATACAATAAACACCAATACCATTTCCAACTTCTTGATATATAGGGATCATTTCTAGGTCAACGTTGTTAGTTGGTAATTGCCTATGTACCTGGATGTATATTTGTATGTGTAAATCAATGTTTATACGAGAGTTGCATGTGTGTGAGCTCAAATTAGCCCCATTTCCCTTGGTCTCTGAGCTATAGGATGGTTCTGCTGATGGAACATGACACCTAGGTATGACTCAGACTTCATCTCAGAGCCAAGGTTTAAAACAAGCTTTTGAGACCACACCTCAAACAGAGCCCTGTAGCTAGTTCAGTGTCAACAGGAAACAAAAGCTGCATTATTTCAGCTGGCTGGTTATCCAGCCAACTATAGGTGCAATCACACATTTCCTAATATAAATTTCCACCATTATTCCCACCAATATACATAGTTGTTAGCCACACGACTAAGCATAACCAAATTGTGAACTCGTTAAAATCCCTCTGACGTTACCTGCGTAACTGAGCACCTATTCGAAGCATTTATTATAAGTTGAAGCTTTACTCTTTAGTTGTTCTTGCCCTTCCTCCTCTCCTTTCTCCCAAATTACAGGATGAGTAGAATAGTGGGGTAGGAGGCACACAGACTGAGGCAATTGTTAGGCCCTGTTACAATTCTGCCACTAACACGCCTGTGGCTCTATTTCCTGATCTGTGAAATAAAAGAAATGGACTGGTTCTTGAAGTCTCTTTCAGCTTTAAAATTCTGTGAATTCTGGTCTCCCACTCACCACTTAAGATCTACTCTCAGGCCAGGCACTGTGGCTCACACCCATAATCCCAGCACTTTGGGAGGCGGAGGCAGGCGGATCACTTGAGGTCAGGAGATTGAGACCATCCTGGCTAACATGGTGAAACCGTGTCTCTACTGAAAATACAAAAAATTAGCCGGGCATGGTGGCACGCACCTGTAGTCCCACCTACTCGGGAGGCTGAGGCAGGAGAATTGCTTGAACCAGGGAGGCAGAGGTTCCAATGAGCTGAGATCGCACCACTATACTCCAGCCTAGGTGACAGAGCAAGACACTGTCTCAAAAAAAAAAAAAAAAAAAAAAATCGACTCTCTGCTATGAGCTAAGACCCTGGGAAGCAGACCTGTTTGGACTGTATGGTAAATTTCCCGGTCGTCTGGTTTCCAGGTGGGTTTCGCCAATGGACCACACAAGCAGGAGATGAGTGGGAACAAGACTAAGACAGGGCTATCGACTCCCCCGACCCACTTCCCTTTCTGCCCCTCACTGTGGGCTGGTTGTATCACCTGACTGAAGGTCACAGCTTCCGCTAAGCAACCCTCTCCCCGTGGCTCGCTTGGTACAGCCTATTTCCAGGCTCCAGAAGTTACTCCTACCTTCCTCCTTCGGGGCCACAGGTGGTGGTAGCTACACCCAGCTGCTACGAGCTCCAGGATGTCAGACCATTTCTTGTGGTTTCTGTCCACACCTTGGTAAATAGCCCTTTTACCGAACTGTCTTCAAATTAAACAAATTGAGTGTGGCTTCTGTGTTCTGCTCTGATTATAAATGATGCAGATTCCTCCTGAGTGCCACAATAATACCTATGAGGCTTTCTTTGATTCAAAGTGGCGAAAGCAAGACCTGAATTCTACCACCACCACCTCCACCACCAAGTCGAGTATGGCCTCTTCTGATGCTGCTCCCCGCTTATCCTCAGGCCCTGGTGAGCAGCATCATAAGCAGTAATGGTCTCCAGGTGCCTGGTTCTCGGCAAAGAACAGATAAACACCTGAACACAATTTCAACAGAACAACTGTCGCGAGTCAGCATTTTGAGAATGAGAAACGTGAAAGCACTGGGAGTCAGAAAAATACAGCAAGCAATTATTAGAACGACTACAAAATAAAATTCAGAGAAAGGCAGCGCATTTTCACTCAGGGAAAATGTGGTCATTAAATGGGACTTTGCTGAAGTAACAACTGGTTAATGAAGCCCTAAGTTTTTATTCTTCTCTTCGATTTGGTTGGAATCTGATTCATGAAAAAATTTGAGTTTTAGAATCAATTTTTACTGACTATACAAATTAGAAACCAAAGTATAAGGAAATACAATTACGTGTGGCTTAATGACAGAGCTGTGTCCTAAGAAATGCATCATTAGGCGACTTCATCACGGTGCAGACACTATGGAGTGTACTTACACAGACCTCGATGGTACAGCTTTGCACACATAGGCCATATGGGAGATCCTGTTACTCCTGGGCTACAAATCTGTACAGCATGTTACTGTACTGGATACTGTAGGCAATTGTAACACAGTGGTAAGGATTTTTGCATCTAAATACATCTAACATAGAAGATGAGCAGTAACAATACAGTATTATAATCTTACACAACCACTGTCATTATAGGGCATATGACTGTATAACAACACAAGAAAATAAAAAGGTGATATTTCAAAGAAATACGTGACAGTTAACTTTGTGGTTTTTCTTAATATGCAGAAAAGAAATTAGAAAGAGTAAAAAAAAAAAATGAGAACTGTTTGTGAATCTTTTCCTGTAATAGTAATAATATAGTTGCAATTTGGTCACCCTTCACATTTTATACTGTTTTCAAAAGCAAGTAGCTGCTCTCTCTGAATCCAGCCTCTTGATCCCCTGCTGGAACAGCACATATATCAGGCCTGAATGACCATGTCCACCATCGCCATAGGAATGGCAAGGGGGACAGGCTGGTATAGTCAATGCCTCCTTGTCCATGCCCCACTGAGACCAAATGGAGCTCCTTCCTGACTTGCTAGACACAGCTGCAGGCCAGGCCAGAATCCATGGGCAGAATTCTCCAGAATCAGATAAAGGGAGTACAATCAGGATGCCTGCAACGCTCCCACCTTAAATTAAACATGGAAGGCTGAAAACTTGACTTACGAATTCACACACCAGCTTCTATCCCTCTGTCCTCAAAAGTCCAATGAACCAACATTCCTCATTGTGTGCCCATCTGTGAGTCACTGTAAAGTGTGTTAAGGAGTCAGAATTCAGCCACAAGGACCTGACACCCCTGCACAGAAAAGCACACACACTCCCCAACACAGGACTGTCAGGACCGTAGAGAGGGCTAAGGCAGTATAAAGACAAAGGCAGAGGGTCTGCCCTGGCCTTGGGTCCTAGGGACGCCTTTATTAGGAAGCAGCTTTTGAGCTGGACTAAAGAGCACTGAGGGTATCTGAGGAAAGGAGCCAAAGTAGAAAAATGAGGCTGCCTTAAGTCAGAAAACAAGTGAGGCACAAAACATATTGGGGAATAAGAACAGCATGGCCTGGCCAGGAGCAAGAGCCCACGGAAGGAGAGTTTGGAGAAAAGCTGAAAAGGCAAGTCGAGGAATTGGGGGATGCTCAGCTGGCACTTGGACTTAACGCTAGAGATGCAACCAAAAACAGTGGAAGATCGGGAGGAAGAGGAACAGATCTCCCATCGCTAAATCCAGTTTATCCTCAGCTTCCAAGGTGACTGAAACCGCAGCTGCCTCCAAGAGCTGTTTGGGAAATCAACTGGGCTGGCTTATTACAGCATGGAAATTCCTTCCCTGCCTCCCAATAATGGCAAATAAGCTGCCACTGTTGAGAAGTGAAGACCCCAGTTTTATCATGATTAAGAAACTAAAGCGCTTACAAAATAACATTCACTGAAGTGTTTTCAATTGAAATAATATTCTTGGAAATAGTTTTCTTCTCCACACGAAAACTTCCCTCTGCTCACATGAACCTAAGTACAATGACCCTGGGCTACTGCCTGCAACTGCCCTGTGTACAAAGGCCTCTCTTCCCTCATCTCTAGCCCAAGTCTTCTCCTTCAGCTCTTGCCTTCCTGTTTACTGTGTTCATTCTCATGCCATGCAAAGGTTGTTCCACAGCCTCTTTGAGACCTCTCATCTGGAAGCAGCTTTGTTTCAGTTTTCAAATTCTCTCTTGCCTTGCTTTGGCTGACGAAGGAGTATAAGGTGTGTGTGTGTGCGCGTGCGCACGCGCGTGTGCACAGGTGTGCATGCACATGTGCACACATGAGAATATGTATAAAAAAGAAAGAACTTTAGTTCTATTCGTTTTGCCTCTCCTACTCCATCCTCTTTGTTCTATTCCTCACCTTGTGTCTTAAATCTGTCTTCTCTATTCTTAAAATATATTCACAAACAACTCCACTTGCCTCTTTTTTTCTGCTGTTCTAATTTTCCCTGGCTGTCCTTTACAAGATTTGTCATCTGTTTCTTCCCCCATTCACCATCCACCTCAACACTTAATCTCTCCACATTTCCTTGGTCCACTTGCACCTGACAGTCTCCTTCGGCACCTCTTCCTCTACTCTCTTACCTTGCCTGGGCCATTCTCTCTTGTTCTTCATCCTGTCTCTTCAGCGGGTTTCATTCCTAGACCAGGATATAACCACGATCCCCCAATCCCCTATCTCCACCGGAGTCAATGACTCAAAACTTCCTCTTCCTTAACTAGAAGAAAGGCCTGGTTTCACGCTTCTATCCATCTGCCTAGTTGCCTGGCCTCACTGCAAGGTTAACACATCTGAAACGTTTTCATAAACTCTTCACATGCCCTTGTCGTTTTCCTTTGTTTAATATATATTCAGGCTTAAGTCAAACCCTGCTGCTTTTTCTACTTTAGCACCAAATTCTTTCTTCATCACCTAATGCAATATCCTAACGTTTTCCAACAGGCATCTTTTCTCTGGCTTCGCCTCTCATTCTACATCAAAATATCTCCATCAGAATCATTTTCTCCTGCTTGCCATACTACACTTTCCTTCCTCTAAAACCTGACATCTTTTCTCCTCTTCCCTTAAGAATCTACATAGAGAGATAGTGATGTGGCTTGACAGGAACATACCTGATTCAGTCTGAGCTCTGCAGAGTTTAATGAGGGAGTCACTAAGCCTTTACCTCTGCATCTCATTAATCATCCACACCTTAAAATTCACTCATTCTTCTATCATCCTGTGCACATATTCATTCCTACACCAACTCTCTAAACTGCCATCTGTCTCCTCACCCCAGAGTCAATATGAGTCTTTCTTACACAAATCTCCTGGAGATAGATGAAGAAATAATGCAGAGATAAACTAGTGACATAAGATACAAACATAGTATGTGTCTCATTTGCCAAGAGGAAGGGACACAGTTTCCGGCCTAGCATGCTCTTGAGGGTTAGGAGATTCTGGGTTTATCAAGAGAGCTTTCCTGAGAGATCTGTCCTTTGGGCAAAATGGAACTCTGACAGAGGACTAGTGAAGTGCTAGGAAGCTCTCTGGAATTTGTCTGGACCAGAGGATAAATGGAAGGCACCAAAGCAGGAATTCCCAGCCAATCAAGAGGAGGAAAGAGAAGTCAAGTAAGCCATAACAAACAAATAAAAAACTTTTTTTTTCTAAATTGGCAAATATGATCTATTTTTTAAAGAGACACTGAGAAATAGTGGAAAATCCCTGGATTTGAGTAAGATTTACTATGTGACCTTAGGCACATCACTTAGCCTCCCTGAACCTCGGGGAAGTGGCTCATCTCTAAAATATAAGCAACAATGCCTGTTTCACAGCGTTGTGAGACTTACATGAGAAAATGGGTATGAAAGCAGTTTAAAAGTTGAAAGATACTATGCAAATGTGGAAGCCTGTTATTACTAAATGGGTGTGACAAAGACGTTATTCATTTATGTATACATCAGTATACATAAATGTAAATTTTAATTTATGAAAATCTTTTAAGATCCAGTTTACTGAGGTACAATTTGCATACATTAAAATTCACACTTTCAGGTTTATAGTTCTATAGGTTTTTGACAACCATATACAGTATATAACCACCACCATAACCAAGATATAAAATATTTCCATCACCCCAAAATTTCCATGTTCCTTTATAATCAATCCCTTAGCCCTCTCCTGTGCGTGACAATCACTGATCTGATTTCTATAATTTTGCTTCTCCCAGACATCCTATACATGGCATAATATTGTATACAACCTTTTGTGTCTGACTTCCTTCACCTGACATAACAACTTTTAAAATTCCTCAATATTGTTGTGTATATCAGAACTTCATCCTTTTCATTGCTGAGTAATATTCCTTTGTATAGATATATCAAAACATGTTTATTGATTCACTGTTGACGGACATTAAGGGTGTTTCCACTTTTGGCGATCATGAATAAAGCTGCTATAATGTCCACGTATGGTCTGTAGTGTGGATATATGTTTTCACTTTTCTTAAGTAGGTACCTGACACTGGGATTGCTGAGTTCTTGGTTAGAGTATTTTAACATTTATATTTAATCGTCAAATTTTCCAAAGTGACTATCCCATTTTGCATTCCCACCCGCAGTTTCTCCACATTCTTACCATTCCTACCAACCTATTCTTTCCAAAGTCTTGTGAATGTTCTCTTCTTCCTTCCTTCTTACCTGCCTGTGGTCCTTCTTTCTTTTTGTTAAATTTCATTCATTTTAGTTGCTGTTCAGCTCATTGTAGTTCTGAGTTGAATTTCCTGCCAACTAATGATGTGAAAATTTTTTTCAATGTTTATTTACCATCTTATCTCTTCTTTAGTAGTGCTTGTTCACATCTTCTGTCCACTTTTTGAGTTTTCTTGCTATTGAGTTATGCGAGTTCTTCACATATTCTAGATATGTTCTTTATATAAAATATGTATTTTATAAATATTTTCTCCCATTTTGTGGCTTATCATTTTCTTAACAGTGCCTTTCAAACACAGAAGTTTTTGTTTTTTATGAAGTCCAGCGTATTAATTTTTTCTTTTATGGCTCATGCATTTTATATATCTAGGAAGTCTTTGACTAAACAAAGGATACAAAGATTTTCTCCTGTTTTCCTCTAAAAGTTTTTTAATGTCAGAGTTGTATAATTATAGTTCTATGATACATTTTCAGTTTATTAATCACTTTACATGGTACAAGGTATGAGTCGAGGTTCATTTATGGGTGTATGTGTGTTTTGCATATGGATGTACAATTGTTTCAGCATCATTTTCTGAAAAGACTGCCCTTCCTCCACCACCTTGACACGTTTGTCAAAAATCTACTTGTGGATTCTTTTATACCATTACCACACTGCCTTGATTACTGTGCTTTTTAGTCTTATAGACAGGCAGTGTATGTCCTGCAACTTTTTAATTCCAAAATTATTTTGGCATTTTTGTTTTGCCACATAAATTTTAGAATCAGCTGTTAATTTCTACAAAAAAAATCCTACTGGGAGTTTGACTGTGCTTTTATTGAATCTATAAACATTTAAGAAAAATAAGATACCTTAACAATATTGAGTCAGATATTTTATAAAATGTATCCCTACGAATATCATGTTTTTGATGTTACTACAAATTTATTTCTTAAATTTCAATTTCTAATTGTTCATTGATAATATATATACACAATTAATTTTTGTATGACCTTGTATCCTGTGACCTTAAGAAACTAACATTTATTTTAGTAGGTTTTTTTTTTTTTTTTTTTTGTATATTTTTTGCTGCTTTCTACATAGACAGTCATGTTGCCTGGGAGTAATGATAGTTTTTTTTACTTTCCTCTTCTTTTTCTAGTCCAATAACACTGGCTAGGACTTCCAATAAAAATTGTTTTAGAACTAGTAACAGAGAACATCCTTATCTTCTTCCTTATCTTAGGGGTAGGATGCTCAGTTTTTCAGCATTAAATAGGATATTACCTGTGGGGTTTTCATACCTTTGTCAACTTGAGGAAGTTCCTTTCCATTTCTAGTTTGATGAAATTTTTAAAATCATGAATGTATATGTGTGTATGTATACATATTTTTGTCTTTTTCCTTTACAAGACATATTTCTTTCCACTCATGCTTCAAGATTCCTTCTACGAACTTGGCTGCTCAAAAAGTAAAGACTTAAGAAGGGAGTGGTGCATTTAAATTAGCACATGTACTGGTTATTTTGGTTAGAGTTTGAGAGATTGATTGAAGGATCACACAAAGTAAGAAACCTCCCCCAAGAGGTTATAGCTATTCATGTAGAAGATAAGCAGGCCATTAAACAAACAAACAAACAAACAAACAAACAAAACGCTGCAGAGAAGATAATAGATTTGAGATTGATTAGGGGTAAAACACAGTAAGATGTGAAAAAGGTGGGAGAGGAAAACTGTGCAAAATTGTTCCCTACACCAAAATTTGGGAGAAGATAGTGGTGGGAGACAATTTAGAAAATAAGTTCTGTGTATTTTATATCAATTTCCAGATTTTAGCAGTACATAAAATTGCTGAAGGTCCTATAGACAATGAAAGGCAAATACTAAACCACAAAAAAAGAGCAGTTGGGGTAAAAAATCTGACTTAAGTGTCAACTAAATGAAGACAGTACAAGAATGAAATCTATCTCTAAATTGAGAGTGCAAGTACACATTTCTAAGAGATCTTCCTCTCTATCTGGGTGTGGTTAGAAGCCCTCCAAGAGGAACCTTTTCTCCCCGTTAATGTGAAAGATTTCACTCTTTTATCTTTCGTGTCCACTTCATCGTACATATAAACGTTCTTCCCCTGTGTTTTTCCCTCACTGCCCCTGCCTATAATCCAAACCCTGGTCCCCATGTCACTGAACCCAGGGCTACCAGCAATCAGCTCTGAGAAGCACTGGTAACAAGATCTACAGGAGAGCTTAACAAGGCTTTTATGTATTGGTTTAGGAATCTACCAAGCTTCCTAAAAGAAGTAGTAGTCTGAAGTTTTAACTAGGAGTCTCAGAAACTGACTTTCAGAATACAACTTGTTCATTAGACAAAGTATTCACGCACAGAAGGAAATAAAGATGGTAACGGTGTACAGCTTAGTTGAGAACACATGTCTAATGCAGTGTTTCTCAAAATAAGATCTGCAAGCAACCTGCATCAGAAACACCTGAGCACTTGGCAAACCTGGCCAATATTTAGGCCTAATCCCAGGCCAGGTGATGAGGAATACCTGGAGATAAATATGGAAATCTGCATTTTTCACAAGTGCCCCAGATGATACTGTTGTGCACCAAAAAGAGAGAAGCCCTGATTAGAAAAGTGCAAAAAAGTCAATTGTTCCCCCACCCAATGCACCAAGTACACACAAGTCTCAGGGCAGTGCTTTTCCAAATATGGTCATGACTAGCTTTTTTTAAGGGAATAAAATAGACCAGATCAGTTCACATCATGTTGTAATGGCAAAGATTATTTTCAGTTTAATATTTACAGGTATAGGTACTGGTTTGATGTTAAATGTATTTCTTAATTGGAAAATTTTTTAAAAGCCATGGTTCATATAGTTCATACAGAAACTGCCTCCAAAGAAGCATCCTATACATCATCTGCTCCCACAGTTTCATGTCACCCCAATTGCTCTGGCTTTGAACTAGGGCTGGGTGCTTGACCAAGCTCAACCAATTAGGAGAACTGGAACATGAATGCCTAGAAGCTAAATAAGTTAGCTATGGGCAATGGACTTTTGAGGCTGAATAAACTGCCAGGTTGAGACTCTCATTTGGGGTGATGGATTTTGAACAGAGGAGTATTGATGAGCAAGCAGGAAGGGCCAGGTGGCAAAGAGAAACAGAAATGGCACCGTCTGAGAAGCAAAGAATGAGAAGCAGAATCAAGAGTTCCCGCAGCCAGGAGGGAAAGGAGACAAGGAGAGCAGCTGCCTGGTTCCTACAGCCTGCCCAATACTCACCCACCACGCTGCCCAGTTCCTTTTGAGGGCCATACTCCTCCCTCTATAATAAACCTCCTAATGCAAGCCAGCTCTAGGGGTATCAGTGTTTCTTAACCACATGTTTAGAGTATGATGCTTCCACAATAGAGGTTCACAGAATAAACTGTCACCCATAAACACTTATGCAGTACTCATGTCACATGTACACTCCAAGTGCTTTATACATAGTAATTCACTTAATCTTCACACAATCCTATGGGGTAGATGCTATTATTAGCCCTATTAGCTCCATTTAACAGATGAATAAACTGAGGTACAGAAAACTTAAGTAACTAACCCAAGGTTACATGGCTACTAAATGGAGGAGCTAGGATACAAACAGAGGCAGTTATCTCTAATGTGCATGCTCTTAATCACTACCCTATATATCCTCTCAGATGTCAACATAGGAAAACAAATTAGATTTCAAGCCAAAAGTAATTACAAAAATAAGCTGCAATGCTTTGGAAAAACCGTTCAATGATACAGGAGAAACAAAGACACAAATTAAAAAAAAATTAAAATAAAAATTTGAATAAGGGACTTTTTAAAACGTTTTAATAATTTGTAGTATTTATGCAGGCAAGGACAACCATATAAATACACACATTATAAATGTACATGCAGCTCAGTGAATTTCTATTTTAAAACCCACCATTCATGTTTTTCAATACTTTTGTAATTATGAAGCGTAGTAAAGTCTTCATAAGGGGGAAAAATGTTTTCTCTATCCTCATAACTGAAAAAAAAACAAAAAACGAATATGTAGGCATGGGATTACAAGGCACAGAATTCAACAGAACTCATACAAAAGGATCAGCAAAAGATAGCATGAACGGAAGTAGAAAAATAAATAAATAAAAAGAAATCTAAACTTCTAACAGAATGAATCAATTCTTAGTCAAAGTGACCTGCTTTTAGGATGCTTTGGGGATTTATTTCAGTCTTACTTACACTTACCCACTCATCCAGGACAAGTAATAATTATGGAAAATGAGTAATGAAGACTGGTGGTTTGTGGATCTCATGTATTTTATTTCTTTGGAGCAATCTCGAAAAGAAGAGAGGGCCAATTGATGCCTCTGTGGGCGAGTAGCTCTTAGGCATTTACTTCTGAAGCTTGCTTTGCGGCCAGGTATTACATTTACATAGTGCTTGCCCTCTGAAATGGGAAGAAAACTGTGTCATGTCCTTAAATATATGGTGACAATGGCCCTATCTTAGTGGCTGTGGACCTAGCCCCAGGACTGACGCAGTGCACAGTCCACCTTCACCCACTTCTACAAGCCTGTTGGCTCATCTGTCCTAATTCCAAGTCGGTTGAGCAAACAATAAAACAGCGGAATTGTTATCAGAAAGAGAAGGCAGAGAAATGAGAGAGGGAAAGATAATGAGTGGAATAGATACAATGTAAAAAGAAACAATTTTGTTTACCCCCAAAAAAATCAATATACGGCCATGTATTGCTTAACAACAGGGACACATCCTGAGAAATGTGTTGTTAGGCAATTTCATCATTGTGTGAACATCACAGAGTATACTTCCACAAGCCTAGTTGTAAGCTTACTATACACCTGGGCTCTGTGGTATAGCCTATTGCTCCTTGGCTACAAACACGTACAGCCTGCTACTGTGCTGAATGCTGTAGGCACTTGTAACACGATGATAAGTATTTGTATATCTAAACATGTCTAAACATTTAAAAGGTGCAGTATAAATACAGCATAAAAGATTAAAAAAAAAAATGGGCCAGGTGTGGTGGCTCACACCTGTAATCCCAGCACTTTGGGAGGTTGAGGTGGGTGGATCACTGGAGGTCAGGAGTTTGAGACCAGCCTGGCCTCGTCTCATGGTGAAACCCCATGTCTACTAAAAATACAAAAATTAGCCAGGTGTGATGGTGCACGCCTGTAATCCCAGCTACTTGGGAGGCTAAGGCAAGAGAATCACTTGAACTTGGGAGGGAGAGGGTGAACTTGGGAGGGAGAGGGTGTAGAGAGCCGAGATCACACCACTGCGTTCCAGCCTGGGAGAGAAAGCAAGACTCCCTCCTCAAAAAAAAAAAAAAAAATTCATACACAGTATAAAAGATTTTGTAAAATGGTATAAAAGATAAAAAATGGTATAGGGCACTTACCATGAATGGAGCCTGCAGGACTGAAAGTTGCTCTGAGTGAGTGAATAAGTGAGTAATTGAGTGAGTGAGTGAATGTGAAGGCCTGGGACATTACTGTACACTACTGTCGACTTCATAAACATTGAATACTTAGGATACACCAAATTTAGTTTTAAGGGTTTCTTTCTTCAGTAATAAATCCACTTACTATAACTTTTTCACTTTATACACTTCTAAAATTGCTTAACTTTTGCCCCTTTCATACAGCAGCTGTAGAAAATATTTTCTTTCTCTATATTCTCATTCTATAAGCTTTTTTTCTATTTTAAAAATTACTTGTTTTGGCTTTTAGATTTGTTGTCAATAACTAAGACACAAACATATACATTAGGCTAGTTCTACATAGAATCAAAATCATTAAGACATCACTAGGCAATAGGAATTTCTTAGCTCCATTATCATCTTATGGGACCACCATCATATATGTGGTCCATTGTACACGTGGTCCATCATTGACCAAAACATCATTATGCAGCAGCACACGACTGTACATTACATATCTAGGCACATAAAACAATTTTGCCATCTACTGATTAAGCTTGAGATAGGGCATACAAAATGCTTTTATATCTGAGTCTACTGAAGACATTTTAAGTAAGCACAATATAATTACCCAGCTTAATAACAGTTAGTACTTCATCTGCCAACCATTTTATAACCTTTATCTAATTAATTTTCACAAAACCTCTGCAAGGTATGTGCGTATTAAATATCCATTTTGTAAATGGACAAATTACGAGCAAGAGGTTAAGTGACTTACCTTAAAATGAAGAAAAAGGCTAGCATGTGGAATCAGAATGTGAACTGCAGTAAAATATTTCTGTTCCCCAAGACCATGCCAAACTCATTTTCCCCTGAAACCATCATGCTCTCAACCTCCTGGCCTTACGGAATGGCAGCAAGGATGGATTTTTGCACTGGCTAAATTGGCATACACCCGTCTTTCATTCAAATGACAAAAAGCAGTACAATTTTCACAAGTAGATCTGAGCCCAGGAAGCTAACACGCTCAACGATAACAGGTACAGAGCTGTACAATCAGGGAAACGGTGCTTCCCATCAGTGACCGTCATTCTCCAGCCTTGCTGCTCAGAAGACTTCACCTTGCCTAGACTTCCAAGAAAAGCCTGGTCAAAACAATAGGCTGACACCCTCCAGTTAGTGAGGATCGAAACTGTCTTCCTACTCTAATTTTGTCCTCCCTGTACTGAGAGGATGTGAGGCCCTGCTGTCCACAAGATGGCAGCCTTCATTTCAGCCCCTGCTGGGCTGACCCTGACTATATGGCTGGCCTATCTCATTTCATGGACAATAAACATTCAGGACATTGTTTCAACAGAGATGAAGAATGGGTGTCCTTTCCTAGATGTTTTGCCACTCCTTACAAAATCACTGCCCCCTCCAGTAATTTTCTCTTGCTCTGTCTGTTCCTTTTGGTTTTAACATCCTATGAAGACTTCCCACCTACCGACCACCTCTAGAAAGCAAACTACATCAGGAATTCCGCAAATCTAAATCTCTTACTGATTGCTCTATAGCTTCTGAAAGCCATATTGGGGATTTGTAAGCTGCAGAGCCTAAATGGCATCTCAAAATCTGATTATTTGCGGAGGACTGGAGGATGGGTACCGCCACTACCCCATGTGTCCAATGGCAGCACTAGAATTTCTATTAGGAGAGGTTCAGTGGCAGCAATCTGGTTGGAGAAGAAAACCAGGGGACTTGGTATAGAGTAGCATTTCCATAGCACACACTATTTTTATTTAGTGTATATGTTTCTTGAGAAGAAGGGGTGCTTTACGAAGGCTTGCTGACAGTATGGGATTATATGTTTCTCCCGCAACACCCCTTGTCTTATTGCTGTCCCCTGAACCAACTGAGACACTTAGGTCTCTAGGATTGAACATGGAAGGGCCCATGAAGTGAAATTCCTGGTCTGCAGGCTGGAAACAGTGTGACTCCTGCTCAGCTTCAGAGAAGGCAGAGTCCTTTGAGCCCCATGCAGACTTTCCACCCTGGAAGACAGGTAGTGCCCTGGGTATCACGACTTTGAGGCTACAAACTCCAGTGGGCCCCAAACCCATCTGAGCAGGTTTCCTCTGCAGATGAGGCCTCTTAAGGCAATGGCTTTTCCGATCTTACACATTAGCCAAGCCAGACAATCTCCTCTCCCTATCAGTATTACTGATGCACAGCTACCTTCAGCTGATTGCCATCTTTCATCTTCTGAAATGTGATTTTTAAATATGTTATGTATTTCATTTGTGCAATGCCCTGGATACTGGATTGGAACACAATTGCAGCAGATTACGCTATTTATTTTACATACTTGAAGATAGAGCCTCTTGAACTCAATATGCAAATGCATGTGAATAATATGCAAATCTGTGTTTTCTGCCAAGACTCTGGCATTTTTCTTTTAATGGGCCTGTGATTCCTATTCAAGAAGGAAGAACATCTTCCTTGCATCACCCTGCATCAATGTTCTCTCCCTCCTCCCTTCAAGGTCCTGACCAGCTTGTAACTTCACTGAAGCTTCAAAGCCCTGAAAAAATTACAGGCTCCACTAAATTCCATTTAAACCTATAACGGTCATTCTAAGGCATTGTTTAGTGTATATCTATAGATGTGCCACCAATGCAACGAGGTTCGCACCATCTAACTGCCAATTTGGAATTTTATTCTTAACCTCATGGAATCTGACAGTCTGCTTAGTAATTCTAAATTTAAATGTTCTCACTTACTGTACAGATGTGGTCACACAACCTTTCTAATGAAAAAAAAAATGCAGTTTACAAAGCTTTTTAAAGTGAAATTTACAATGGTGCTGGCAAAAGGTGTCAGACTGGCAACTGCAAAACTGAATACTCTATTTAGCCTTAGAATGGTGAATTATATGTATCTTACAAATGCTGCCTGCACCATCACCATTATGATCACCACCATCATCAACACCAAAGCTACAAAAAGCCCAAGAGGTGCTCAGACCCAGAAGCAGCTACTGAAGAAGCTAATCAAATTCAAAAATTATTTACCTACTGTGTACAAAGCACTCTTCTAAGTTGTCCTAAATATAAACATAAGACAAGCCTTGCCCTTTACAAGCATACATCTAATAAAAATAATGGCAATAACTAATATTGTCTTAGCACTTCTTTTACACCAGGTACCATGCTTAGTACTCAGCCTGGGACATGTCATTTGATCCTCATGACAATCATACTTGCCAAGGATTCTACAGTTAATAAATAATAGAGGCTAAATTCTAAGAAACCACCCTAGTGACTCAAGAATAAATAACTGCTGAAGTGAAATGAATTGAAATTTCATAGGTGAAACACAACTGTCCCAAAGAACCAAGGTGAGATCCTTAAATTAAAAACTTCTCATAATAGGTTTTCATTCAGGGCTATAATGACAGAGGGGAAGAAAAAAACCAGAAGTCCCATCTCCCAGTGGCCGAGTTCCAATTTGTATTTTATGCTTATATGTCAAATCCAATATAATGTCCTTATAGTTTTCCAGTGTTGGTCCTTTTATAAAGAAAATTATTTTTTAAAAAACTATTTCAAATTCTCATAATGAAATATCCCACAGACTAGATTTATCCTCCCTATGCTGGGAGTGGTATAAATGAGATTCCCTAAGTGAACCAGGGGGCCAGTGAGCACCCAAGATTCCTGGACACCATAAGCTGAAACAGGGCACAGGCTAGAATGAAACTAAACTCCCGTTGTCTCTAATCTGCCATAGCTTACTTATTCCACTTAGCTTTGCAGAAGTGGTGGAGGTGAGACAGACACTGCGACCTTGGAGAAAGACACCTCGACTTGTAAATACAAAACACTCTTCTAAGCTTTGTGACATATGAGAATAACATGGGGGCCTAAACTTCCAACAAGAGTCCCAAGAGCTAACTGCAGCCCACATAAATCATATCGTTCTCTTGAGGACTTGGAGAGAGTGAAGGTTATCTACTTCGCCTCCTAGGAAGATATAAGATTGATGAAACTGTAGAGAATGAATCCCGTAAGCTTGTTCTAAACGTGGATTCACCTGACTCCCCGAAAGAACATTCTTTCACGGAACCAGTGGGTTCAAAGCACAGAGCAAGCAGTCATCAGGGATGAGAACCTGAAGGCAGAACTGAATGATAACCTGACCAAAACCATCCCCCGATCCCTTGAGAATCATTTAGTTAGCTCTAGATTTTGTTCAGTATTCAAATTGACTTGCTCAGCATTGATCAATGACTAGCACTTGGCCCACATGTAAGTAAATTTGATTAAATTGTTTTGAACAGCCTTTGAATTACATCTAAACAGCCATATTTTAAATAGTAAACACACTCTAGTTCACCACTATTATCAATAAAATATTCATAGGGCTTGCACACACATTGATTTCTAATCATATGGCCAACTACTGAAGAAGCATGTGTTTCTATTTTTCCTGTGCTGGTGAAAAATGATGCAGAAGACAGATGGTGGAGGGGAGCGGGTAGCAGAAAACATTAAAAAATAATATTACCAAAAAAGGTTTTAATAAAATAGAAAAATCCTTAAATTGTGATGTCAAAGGAAAAGAACATGAAAAATTATGATTCCAAATAATACCAAAATATTGGATGATAAACATTCATAAATTATTTGTTTAATCATTATTAACTGATGCCAAATCAGAAAAACTTAAGATTTCAGACCCCACAGCGACCTGGAAATCTGTGAAAAGACAGACAAATGCAAATCTCACTTTTATTTAATAGATATCTGCCTCAAAAGCTAAACATAAAACTCAAATCTATAAATGTATTCCACAGATATTTGAAAGCCATCTACTCAAAAGCACATAACTTACTATTTTAAATGATGATTTTGAAGAATTGATATAGGAAAATAAAATCAGCCAAGAATGACCAGAAAAGGTAACTTAAAGTGACTTTTTTTCAAAGAAGGGGGCTTGCATTTATCTGATTTATAAACAGATGACACAGAATTATGTTCACAACTATAACAAAGAATTTAAAATATATTGTAGATACGAGCAGAAAATTGACAAAAGAGAGACCACGATGAAGAAACCTGGAAAATTGTCCAATATTACTCATAATTACAGAAATAAAAACACAGCAGTAGAGTATAATTTTTACTTACCAAATCATAAAGATTTTCTATTCAGATTTTAGAGGGGGGTGACCAAGGACATGGTGAAACACATTCACATATTACTACAGTGAATGTAAATTGATACAAACCATTTTAGAAAAGCCATTTGGCATTACAGATCAAGAGCCTTAAAAATGTGCCTACCTTTGACCCCGTAATTCAATTTCTGGGAATCTTTCCTAAAGAAATAATGTAAAACACAGACCGAAAAAGCTTTATACACCGAAATGTTCACTGCAACATCATTTATAATAGTGAAAAATGGAAAGTAATTAAATGGCTGACAGTAAGAAGGTGGTTAAGTAAATTATGCTATAGCTTTATGACAGAATGCTAAATAGCCTAAAAAAATTATGTTTACCAAGAGTTTTCAATAACATAGAAAAATCTGTATGCTGTGATGTTAAATTTTAAAAAGAGCACCAAAAAAACTGCTGTGATTTCATCTATTTAAAAATGCATAGAAAAATGCTGGAAGGAAATAACAAAACATTAGCAGCAATTGTCTTTGCTAGAATTTGAGTGACTTTTTTTTTCTGACAACTTCTCCATTTTTTTTCCAAATATCCCACAATGAACTTATGTTATTTTTATAATCAGAAAAAAAATATTAAAGTTACATGGTAAGCATTGCTTAAGTATTTATACCAGTCTACAGATAAAGGAAGAATAATACAACCGAAACGAGACACAGAAACAGATTAATGGAGAATCAACCACTTCCTGTCTCCTTTTAGGTAATGCCACTAAATTTTTAAGGCTGTGTTGTAATTTAGCAATTACTAGCATATGAAATATTTACCCCATTAGTTGGATGAAATTAAGTGCCTAAATCTGTCTAGGGTCACATATTTCCTAGTCTTGACTGAAAGGAACCATACAATGAATCATTTTGGAAAGAATAATTTCTGTAAAGTAAGATCATGATCTAATTTTGAGTTATCGCATTTATTTAAAGTGCTGTACCCTCTTTTGTATGTATATAAAGGCACATGTACTTTGTGTAATTTTTGTGAATGTATGCACATTGTGTAAATATATATGCATGAATATTAGAGCAACTAAGACTTGAATGGTTTGATTCAGTTCGACCTCCTCCCTCAGCAGATGAAGAAACTGAGGCCCAAAGAAATTATGAGGTCAAAGAACTCGCTCAGAACCACTTGACTGGCCAGTGGCAAAGCCAATCTGGAGGTTTTCCACTAATTTATATTGCCACCTTTACACCCAGCATTATGACTGTAAGAAGCTGGAAAATTGAGATAAAGTTGCAGTAACATCCAACTCTTACCCTACCCAGGAAATGACCACTTTCACTTTAACTATTTTGTATGTTCCTTCGTTAAAGGGACTTGAAAAAGCCGTTGGAAGTGTGTGGCTGAGCCCTTAGATATGTCTGCAACTGTCCTGGGTGGTCACTAATATCTCAATTAGCAGAATAACCTGGAAGTAGAGGCTAAACCACTTCTGTTTTGTTAGTGTTTTAAGATCAAAACAGCTCTTTCCAAAGTTTGAAAGGTTAAGAATTTCAGAAGTTCTTGAGAAATGACAGAAAAGTGGGTTAATAATGTGAACGGAACTCTCCAGATAATAAATATTTTACTGTTCTTGGACATTAGGTTAGCTATCCCTGCTTTGCAATTCTTGCTTGCTGTGATTAGCATATGTAAAGTTTTCCAAGGTGACCTATTAAGCTTATTATCTGGGGCTTTAGAAAAAGTTTTGGAATGTAGATCTTTAGATCTTTTCATGGTATGTGAGTTCCTCTAATTTCAAGGTCTAATGAGGTGTGTGTTGGCCTAAGAGTCCTGTGCCTACTAATCATGGTACTATGGTATGTGGCTGAGGTTAAGTCATGACTTAAAACACTTTGCAGAACAACTAAACTCCCTTTATATCCGATGGGCTCTTACCAAATATATGTGTGCATACAATAGTATATCACATATATTCTATATTAATCTACACTATTTCAACAAATTCACTATGCAAATATTTTCTACATATAGTAACTCAATGTTGATAACAAAATAGAAAATAAAGTACACAAGCAGAGGATCACAGTGTGATTTCAGAGGAGAGATTAGGTTTAACAGAAGGCTCTACCAATGAGGAGGCTTCTTTAACTGGCAATAAACTCAAAGCTGAGAACAGCAGGATCACGCCAGGGGAAATGAGTAATAGTGAGGAAGATGGGAACAGGAGTGCAGAGCTGACAAAGCGAAGGTGCAGGATGAGCTTGGCTATGACAAGTCCACGGAGGATTGTAATTAAAGATCAAGGCAGCCATTTGGAATAGACTCAAGAAGAGGATCGTGTGTCCACTGAAAAGAGCAAAGCGATGGGTTAGTCCTTCAGAAGGTCTGCAGTCTTACCACTGGCCAGTGAGGGCATGCAAAGCAACCAAAGGAAGCAAAAAATGGACGATTAAAGGGAGCGATCATTAAGGCCATAGCGGTACCTGTAACATTCAAAACATGCCTCCAAGATGAACATAATGTACAGCTACGTGGCAATGATCTCCTTAAGTCACTACAAAACTCCATTCCATTTTTTAAAATAATACTCATATGATGATCTCACAGCTCTGTGGACAGTAAAGTCCTTGAAAAAGAAAAGCTCAGAATACAAAATGTGTTGGGGGATTGGGGAGGGCCTTTGGGTATTTAAACATGAAGAATATTATTGTTTTATGAGCAAGTTAATCATATACAAAACAGTTCACTATCTAGCAAGCACTACAGACAGAGCTAGTGTGACTTTCACATGCACTAGCTGGGTGACCTTGAGTAAGCCATTTAAACTTTCTAAGCCACAGTATTCTCATCTGTAAAATGGTAATAATAATACCTACCTTGCAGAACTCTTGTGAGAATTAAATGAGATAATGTATGTAAAGCACTCAGAAAGATGCCTGGAACATCTGCCCCGTAATAGATACTAGTTATGATAATGATTATGATGATGAGGATGTTACTTTAAATATTGCAAACATTCAAAATCCTCCTTCTCTCGCCCTTTTCAATTACCCTAAAAGGAAGCATCATTCTGCCACTCCCCCTCCTACTCGCAACGCATCGATAAATGGACAAGAACTAGGAAAAGCCTGATGTGTTAGAAAAGTTTCTCACCAACTCAGCATATTTCCTCAGAACTTCTCAGTTCAGTCAGCCTCACTCACGCAGGGAGACTAGGGCCCAGCCTAGCTAAAGCCCCACTGCAGGACCTATCCAAATCACCCCATCACTTACTCCATTAGCACACTCTAAATAAAAAACTCCCCAGCCCTGTCCCTGCTGCACCAGTAAAGCCAGAAGCCACCAATGAGCAGGCTCTGGGGAGAGAAATCCCATTGTGTGATAAAGAGCACCGGAAGAGCATCAGCTTAGAGAGACTCCCAAATCCTCCATATTTGACAGAGTAGAGATTTACCCCTTTACCTGTCATTTCCCAAGAAAGGTCTCCCGAAGCCTTCCACATTCTACTTTCAATCTATAGAAAATGTGAGTTCTCCCAATGAGTCCAGAGCCCTTAGACTCTTAGAAGTAACTAGCTATGAGATCTCAGGCAGGACACTTATCCCTCTGGGCCCTGGGATTCCCTGCTAGAAAATAAGAATGTTGTATTAGGTAATCTTAAAGGTCTTTTCTGGAAATAACAGCCTACGAATCTTTAAATATCATTTAAAAAATTACATCGATAAAGCAGAAAGAGATGGATGAATAGATATTTAGATAATGATAAATAGATGACAGATATATAATGAAAGCATGCTTTTATTGGGAAAGTCATAATAATTGAATGACTCAATGATTTGCTTCTACTAGAAAATTTTATATCCTGGGCCCAGATTATCTTGATAACTTGGTCCTTATTGTCTACCCTCCCACCTCCCACTTCCCACTGCCATTTTCACAATAAAGAAAGGGCTACCTTTAACCAGCACTAGCTCCATCAACAAGCCTTATTCTTAATGAGAAAAAGAGAGGTGGAAAAGAAACAATGACAGTGAATATACACGGGGTTAAGTGTATTACTCTCTTCTCCTTTCTAAGCAAAGCAAATCCACAGGCTGCAAATGGGAACCATTAGGGTCTGACACTGATTTGGAGGGATTTTCCAAGTCATTATTTCTATCAAGCTTCTTATATTCTTGATTAATAGAACTAGGAAAATAATAATGTCATTTATTGAGTATTTAAGTATGTGCCAGCCACTATGCTGTGTGATTTACACATATAATTGCATTTAATAATCAAAGCAGAGATAAGTTGCTAGCCAAAGACCACACAACTCATAAATGGCAGAGTAAGGATCTGAACCTAGGCTTGCCTGATTCTCAGGCTGGTGCTTTTAACCACAGGCACTTCTCTTGGTTGACACTGTATGACCACCATGTGGCCAGATCATCCCACTTGCTGGATATGGGAGAATGCAAGAGGAAGAACACAAATGTGGTTCTTCCTTGTCCACCTGTTACGTTTCCTGGAACATTCTCCAGTGCAAAAAACAAAAACAACTGGGTTGGGCATGGTGGCTCACGCCTGTAATCCCAGCACTTTGGGAGGCCAAGGCGGACAGATCACCTGAGGTCAGGAGTTCGAGACCAGCCTGACCAACATGGAGAAACCCTATCTCTACTAAATATACAAAATTAGTTGGGCATGGTGGCACATGCCTGTAATCCCAGCTACTCAGGAGGCTGAGGCAGGAGAATTGCTTGAACCCAGGAGGTGGACGGTGCAGTGAGCCGAGATTGCGCCATTGCACTCCAGCATGGGCAACAAGAGTGAAAGTATGTCTCAAAAATAATAATTAATAATAACAACAACTATTACTACTACCACTACCAATTACTGAGAATTATGTTTTGTCAGATACCATGCTTGGTTTATATAAGAATTATTTTCCCATTTTACAGATGAGAATACTTGAAATTCTAAGAGGCCAATAAGTCAGGTCAATCCAGCTTATAAACTGGAGATAAATTTAGAACCCAATACTATCTTACACAACTCAAAATATGAAAGATTTGAATTCTGGAATCAGGACCACATTAATTAAATTAACATAGGAGACTAACTTGTGCAAAGCCCCCTATTCTTTTGCAGCCAAAAAAACACAAAAACAAAAACAAACAAACAACAACAACAAAAAAAACACAGCTTCTTTAAATTGGAAAAACAGCCCTTAAAGAAAAAAAAAGAAAGACTGGGTAATGTTCAATAAAAATAAGACAAGACACTAGGATCTGGCAAAAGGTAGTGGGTCAGTACCAAGTTGAAGAATATTTAGTCGTAGGGCAATTGGGGAGGTACCTTACATAAGCCATGTTCAACCCAAACGAAAATGAAAATAGGCAGGAATGTCCAGAGGGGTGTTGTCTCCTCTTACCCCATGCATTTTTGCTAGGCACACAGCATAGTAGTAAAAAGTAGCTGACACACATTAAGGAACCTATTAACTTTAAATTTGATTATTTTCTATGTCAAAATAATAATTTAAACCAAATAATTTATTGTAATTAAATAAGCCAAAGGGGAAAATTGCCAACTATCCACTTCCTGTTAGGTAGTATTACACAAAGAAGAGCATGTTAAGATGTTGGAAACTTTTATTTTGTCTGATACTAAAACCTATGAAGACATAGCTATGGCCATGTTTTTTTAGAGAAATCCACAGATGTGCTTTATAGAAGACAATATATGTACAATTTTTTAAACTGAGGAATAATTTCACTATAGTCTTTGAGTCTATGGTGATCTCACATGCTATATCTCTAAGCTGTATAACAGCCTTATATCCTACCAACTCCCCTAAAGGACACCCACATGCTATTCATAGGATCCAAACAGGCATCTTTTACTACACCCATGCAGTTTTCATGATGTTCCCATCCTAGGATGATCTTTCTCTTTCTCTATTTGTTAAATCTATTCATATTTCAAGAACACTCTCAAATATCCTTCCTCTACAACTTATTTTCAAATAAACTCAAGAAAATATAAGCAGTTTAGAGCTTCCCTTCTTCATTATTGTGGAATATACGTATAAAAAGTTAATAAGGCCGGGTATTGTGGCTCATGCCTGTAATTCCAGCACTTTAGGAGGCCAAGGAGGGTGGATCACCTGAGGTTAGGAGTTCAAGACCAGCCTGACCAATGTGGAGAAACCCCGTCTCAACTAAAAATACAAAAAATTAGCTGGGCATGGTGGTGGATGCCTGTAATCCCAGCTACTCAGGAGGCTGAGGCAGGAGAATTGCTTGAACCCGTGAGGCAGAGGTTAAAGTGAGCAGGGATCATGCCATTGCACTCCAGCCTGGGCAACAAGAGTGAAACTCCATCTCAAAAAAAAAAAAAAAAAAAAGTTAATAAAACATTTATGCACATTGTTCCAAATTCTGAAGCAAATACTTCTGTAACTATCACCCAGAATAAAGAATCCATAAGAGTCCCAAAATGTCCCTGTGTGCCCTTCCCATGTTATAACCTTCTCCCTCACCAATGCAGGAAACCCCCACAGAACTATAATCATATTCTGAGTATTATTATTGTATTCTTCCTTTTCTTTGTAATTTTCACATAATGACACATCCCTAAACAGTACGTTCAGTTGTTTGTTTTAGAATATTACGTGGATAGAATCATTTAGAATCATACTATATGTATTATTTCCCTTCTTGCTTCTTTTACTCCATAGCATACTTCTGAGATTTGGCCATGTTGCTGGGAGCAGCTGTGGTTCATTTACCTTAATTGCTATGTACTGTTCCACTTTATGATTACACTTCAACTTCTTTATCTACATCGGAATGTAGATAAGACCTTTGGGTTGATTCCAATTTGGGGCAATTCTGACATGTCTATTCTTGTCCAAGAATCCTAGTACAATAATAACTGAACTTCTCTAAGATTCAAATGTAACACATAATGCCAAACGATTTTTTCAAATTGGGCCAATTAAATTTCCACAAGCAGTGCAGAAGTATTTCTCTTCTACATTCTCACCAACATTCAGTATTGCCAAGTTTAAACAATGTTTTAACCAATCAGTTGGGTATATATTGGCAACTTATAGTGGTTTTCATTTGCATTCCTTTGCTTCCTAATGAGGTTGAACATATTTTCATATGTTTATTGGCCACTTAGATATCTTCTTCTGGGAAGGGCCTATTTACCCACTTTACCACTGACTTATCTTTTTTATTATGACTCATTTATATAAGAATATTCATTTCATTATACATTATGGATACTTTAAACATATATAAATGAATGTAAGTTAAAGATACTACCCTGTATATATTTTGGATATATATTTCTTCATAAAATCTAAATCAGTGTTGTCTAATATGGTATCCAGTAGACACATGTGGCTATCGAGCATTTGAAATGTGGCTAGTGAGAATAAAGAAGCATTTTTTTAAATTAAATTAGACTTAATTTAATTTAAATAGGCATATGTAGCTACTGGCTACTGTATGGGACAGTATAATAGTAAATACGAGTCTTTTGTCAGCTACATATCTTATAAATATATTTTCCCACTCTGTGATCTGTCTTTTCGTTACCTTTTTGTTATAATTTGATAAATAAAAGACTTTAAATTTAATATAGTTGAATTTATCAAACTGACCTTTTATTTTTAGAAGTATTTTTCTTTACACACACAAAAAAATTTCCCTACTCCAAGTTCAAGTTCATGAGATATTCCTATAGTGTCTCTATTTTAACTCTCACATTTATATCTCAAATTGATTTTTGTATATGCTGTGAAATGAGAAATGTATTTCTTTTTTTATACAGATGTCAAATTTTTTCAGCACCAGTTATTAAAAAGTCTATCTTTTTTCCACCAATCTGCCATGCCCTTCTATTATTTATCAAGTGACTATAAAAGTGGGGCTCTGTTTTGGAAATTTTCTCTTCCATTTCATTGATATATTTGTATACCCTTGCAAAAATGTTACACCATTCAGCTTTAAAATAATCCAATCTGATAATTATTTTTTAATTGGAGCAATTTTAGTTAATGTAATGTAAAATAAATCTTGATATCTGGTAAAGCAATTTTTCCCATCGTATTCTTTCTCTTTAAGTGTTTTGACTGTCCTTAGCTGTTTGCAATTTCAAGTTAATAACAAATAAGAATCTATTTGTTAAATTCTGCAAAAAAAAAAAAAAAAAAAAAAAAAAATCTGCCACATATTCCTTTCAATTAACTTGAATCTTACATCATTTGGGGGCGAGTTAATAATTTTAAAATGCAGTCTTTCAATATGTAAATATAGCATTTCCTTTCCTCTACTTCAATTTATAATGCTTTACATTATTTTTTGGTCTTTGCAGATACATTTTAAAAATGAACCAATAAAACAAAACAAAAAACTAAGACTTATCATCTCTTTTTTCATTTTCTGAAGAGTTTGTGTAAGAGTATACTTTTTCCCTGGGCACAGTGGCTCACACCTATAATCCTAGCACTTCGGGAGGCCAAGGTGGGTGGATCACCTGAGATCAAGAATTCAAGACCAGCCTGGCCAACCTGGTGAAACTCCATCTCTACTGAAAATACAAAAATTAGCCAGGCGTGGTGGTGGGCGCATGTAATCTCAGCTATGCAGAAGACTGAGGCAGGAGAATCACTTGAACCCGGGAGGCTGAGGTTGCAGTGAGCTGAGATCGGCCACTGCACTCCAGCCTGGGCCACAGGGGCAAGACTCCATCTCAAATAGTAACAAAATAACAATTTTTCTTTCTCTAATGATTGACAAGGCTTGCCAATGAAGCTAACTAAGCCTGGCACACTTTTTAAGGAAGATTTCTATTACTAATAATTAAATGTTTAAATGATCATAATCTTTGAGTTTTCTATTTATTTGTAAATCAATATTGGTGAGTTATATTTTCTAGTAATTTTTCTGTATCAACTAATTTTTTTAATTCATCAACATAAAATTTTACAATGACTTCTTCTTTATTTCATGTAGCACTTCTAGTGATATCCCCATTTTTCTTCCTTAGACCATTTGTACCTTATATTATTTTGTGTTGACCAGCCTTACCAGACAGTTGTAAATGTATAAGTTAAAAAAGACTTTAGGTTTCATGAATACTTTCCAATATATGTTTATCATAAATTTCTTTTTTTTTTTTACTCTCATCTTGATCATTTCCTTCCTTTTATACTCTTTTAGATTATTTTATTCTCCTCCTAACTTCATGAGACAGATGTCTAGTTTATTATTTTTCTTTCCTTTTTAAAATATGAGCTATAAAGACTGTAAACTTCTAAGGATTGTTTTATAGCTGCATCCTACATATAATGATATGTAGCATTTTAGTTATTGTTCAATTCAAAAAAGTTTCTAAACTTCTATTATGATTTCATCATTAACATGAGTTATTTATCCCAAACATATGAGATTTTCTAGTTGTCCTTTTGCTTTTTACTTATAGCTAAATTGCACTTCAATCAGGAAGCACAAGGTCTTCCTGGCCTTAATTTCAGTCCGTTTGAAACTCACCAAGATGTAATTTCAGTTTTGATAAATGGTCAATTTCCTAAATGTTTCATACATGTTTGAAAAAAGGTAATATTTGGTAGCTTTTTACTAGAGTGTTCTGTATTTACCTGTTAATGTCAAGTTTGTTAATTATATTAATCAAATCTCCTAGATCCATATCAGTAACTAAGAGAAGTGTTTTTAAAACCTCCTATCATAATCATGAATATTTTTATTTCTCATTATACAACTGTTAATTTGATATTATATACTTTGAGATTTGCTACTAGTTTCATATAATCTAAAATGTTTATATTATAATCTAAAATATTTAATCAATCAAAGTGACCCATCTGTCTAAAGTCTATTTTATCTGATGTTAATATAGCTATATTAGTGTTATTTTGACTAATGTTTGCATGGCATGTGCTTTTCCAACTTTTTATAGTCACTCTTTCAGTACCATTATGTTTTAGATGTCACTTATAAACAGAATATTATTTTTAATACTATATGAAAATGATTTTGTAATTTCAGCATTTTTAGTTAATGTAATTATTGGGCTTAAATTTATCACGTTATTTTGTATTTTCTATTTGTTGCACTCCTCCTCTGTTTCTTCTTCTTTCTCTCTTTCCTTTCTTTACAACGATTGAATATTTTTATCATTTTTTATTTCCAATCTGCTAATTGTAAATTCTACATTTGGTTTCTGGTGTTTAAGAGATTGTCCTAGAAATTAAAATATATCTACTTAATTTATCAAAGTTTAGACTTAATTCATATCATTACTCCTCTCTCAGAAAATACAAGCATCTTGGAACACTTTAACCCCATTAACTTTCCTGCCTAATTTATACATACATTTTGTTGTCATTATTTTTCCCATTTTTAATTGCATCACTATAAGTCACCTTTATTTTTTTGCAAATGGCTAATAATCATTTAGGTTCACATTTTCTACTCCACTTGCTCTTCACTCCATCTTGCATCTCAGACATTTCATTTTAGGCTCATGTTCATTAGAATATCCTTTACTGAAGGTTTGCTGGTGTTTAAAATTCTAGTTTTTATTTTTCCAAATCTTTAAAACTTTCATTTCATTCTAAAAGACATTTTCACTGGTGTAAAATTCTAAGGTGTCAGTTATTTTCTTTTGGCACGTGGATTTTCTACTATGTCCTGGCTTTTGCTGTTCTTGATAGGTCAGGAGTTCATCTGTCTGTCATTTCTCTATAATAATCCTCCATTATTCTATAACTTCTTTTAAGATATTCTCAACTTAGTTGATTTTCTGCTGTAATATTATGACATAATTTTTAGGCAGAAATCATTTTGAGATATAAATGTTACATATATTTATTTATGCTTCTTAGTTCTTATTAGGCCTTTTGAACCTATAGATTTGACTTTTTCTTCTTGTAGATCTGCTCATTTATAAATATAGGTAGATAAACAGAGCTATTTTGAGGCCATGCTGTTAAGTATGTACAAATTCAAAATTGTTACATAGTTCTGGTAAAATAAACTTTTTATCATCAGTATGTGATCATGGAAAATGGAAAATTCTAAAGCATTATTTCTTCAGATATATTTTTTTCTGACTATTTTCTCTCACCACTCTGATTATATGCATGGAAGACAGTGAGGAAGGTCTCTCCCTGCTGCCTTCTGGAAAATTCTTCAGACCCCTCATCCAGTTCACTAATTCTCTCTTTAGCTCTATACAAATCAGCTAGTAGATCAATCAGATGAGCTTTTATTATACTTTCAGTTATTTTCTGTTCCTAGAAGTTTTAGTTGGCTCTTTTACAACTCTTCAAAAATACTTTTTACACTTTCCGGGTTCCTGGAGATATTTTTAAACTTCCCTTTTATTTATTTAAATGTGGTAAGCATAGTTGTTTCATAATATATGCCCAACAATTCCAAAGTCTGGAGAATGTGCTGATCTGTTTCTGCATTCTGTTGTTTCCTCTGGTTTACTCTGACTATACTGTTCACTGCCCTTGAAAATGAAGGAGTGGGGAGGTGGCTCCCAGCAATCTAGGATGTCTTCCTTAAAGAAGTTCTGCATTTGCTTCTGCCAGGTGCTTAAAAGAACTACTGACCCAGAACTATTTCAAACTAAATTCACTGCTGGAGGGTTCTTGACCATTCATTTATGCAAATATAGCTTACAACTATTCTGATGAGCTGAGAGCCAGCAACTTCTCAGGGATAGGGTCTTGCTTTTTGTTGTTGTTGTTTTCTTCATTTTCCCATCCCCAGCTCCCTTCTGCTCAGCCTCAAGGACACTCTCCATAAAATTGCCTGTGCGTATAATCACAGGTTATTTCTGGTTCTGAGAGTCCAGCTTAATATGGGAGGGTTTCCCTAGACTCCCCACTTGGGTTGAGTTCCAAGATTTGTTTCTGCCTTCTTCTGCTAGGCCATGAAAAGTGCAGCTTAATTATCAGCAAATACCATTGGGTAAACAGAGCTCCCAATACTTTTCTTGGATTTCAGCGTCATGATGCCTTATCTTCTTATAGCAATTTGATGGTTTCAGACATCCTTTTATTGACATTTTAATTTGTTTTTAGTAGAGGGTTGGGCTAAATAGCCACACAGCCCTATTCTCAGAAACCAATGGTCTTTTTTTATGCCTCTGTCACTTAACATATTCCATCTTGTACCTGGCCCCCTAACTACAAGTAAACCCATAAATCCACAGGTAGTCAGGACCTAACCTCTTGTCCTCCTATGTCAAAGCTTAAAGTGCACTGAGCACTAAAGGGCAATTCTTGTACCACTTTTCCGTCTCCTCTCGTATCCTTATTTTATAGTTTCACTGTATTCAGTCAATTCCAAGAACAACTTTCTGAGTTTCAATAACAATAGGGTTGTGGAGAGACAATGTCTCACTTGATCTAGAGAAAAATGGTTATATCCTAGAAAATGTGTGGTTTTCACACATTTCATGTAGGCAGTGTCTGTCTGCTTATGAATATGTTTGTATGTGTATGAAAGAGAGAAAGAGACAGAGAATGTGTTTGAGATTTAATCGGGCAAAATCAATTCCATTTTGTTATACACAGTGCTTCATGTCTTATGTTAATGAACATGATGACAATGATTTCCTTAACTGGATAACAAGAATAAACTGTTCTAGCAATGTCATTGTCAAAATGTGTATACAATCCAAGAAGCCAGGCCATTAGTGAATAGGATTAATTTGTATCATATTAATTTGTAATTTTAGTATTTAATATAATTTATAAAAATTCACATTTTCTACGTATAATTCAGACCCTATGTGCATGACTCTTACTGAGAATAATGTTTGCAACAGATTTATCTCTATGAAGATGCAGCATACTAGGTTACTTAGCCATTAGTTAAAACTATGCAGATTACTTAATATCTTCTGGTGTCAGATGTTTCACATAAATCAAATGACATGGACATGAAGCTGTGTAAGATTCCTCCCAGCCTCACAATTTCCAAAAGTTTATTTGTAGCAAAATCATTCATTCTAAATGGAAAACAATCTAGAAAAAATAAGTTTTTGCATGAACTCATTATATGCAACAATATGAAAGAATCTTATAGGCAAGATGCTAAGAAAAAGCCTCCAGAGGGCCAGGCATGGTGGCTCGTGCCTGTAATCCCCATACTTTGGGAAGCCAAAATGGATGGATCACTTGAGGTCCAGATTTCGAGTCCGGCCTGGTCAACATGGTGAAACCCTGTCTTTACTAATAATACAAAAATCAGCCAGGCGTGGTGACGCGCACCTGTAGTCCCGGCTACTCTGGAGGCTGAGATGCGAGAATTGCTTGAGACCATGAGGCAGAGAGGCTGCAGTGAGCTGAGATCACTCCACTGCACCTCAGCCTAGGCGACAGAGTGAGACTCTGTCTCAGGAAAAAAAAAAAAAAAAAAAGGCCTCAGACACAAGAGTACTATTGCTGGATTCCCTTTATATGAAGTTCAAGAACAGGCAACATTTATCTCGGGTTGACAGAAGTCTGAAGAGTGGTAATAACATAACAGGGAATGGTATTGACTGGAAAGGGGCATGAAGAAGCTGATTTGTTGGAAATGTTTTATATCTTTATCTGCTTAATGGTTATATGGATGTTATACATAAGAAAAAATTCATCAAGCTTTATATTTGAGATGAGTGCAGTTTGCTGTGTGTATGTTATACCTCAATTTTTTTTTTAAAAAAGTATATGAACAAGAACTCAAGAAATGGAAAATTACAGATTTAATTATTTCAATGTTTCTTAAAATTCAGGATAATTCATCTTTTTCTTTAAAGGAGTGTCCATGAATGACATTTTACTTGTTACTGCCCTAAGTGCCTTAATTGGAAATGCGTACAGTATTTTAAAATCCTAAAACTGCATTTTTTTTTTGTTTTAAAAAGTCCTAATTCAACTTTTCAGCAGGGCAGAATGGCATCCTCACCCATCCTACCCCATGCCCTAGTTATTTTGAACTCATGATGTTCTAACTGTATACTTTTTCCTAAACATTACAGGAATATCTATGCCATTTAAGTTATTCTGAAAGCTAAGCCTTCTCAGTCCTCCAACAATCTCCATCATCCAAGAAAAAAATAAGAAAACTACACATATATATTTCAATGAACCACATATCTGAAGAAAAAAAAACAGAAAGAACATATAGTGCTCGGTTATAATCGGAAATCCTGGAAACTGTTGTTAAACAGGTATACTATCTTGAGACAATTGAGAATGTTAATAGTTGCCAGCATTATCCCTGCGAGCATCATGCTAAGAGCATGTAACTAGTGGTATGGCATCAGATAACCATAACAATTCATGAGTTAGATACTAATATTGTCCCATATTGCAGATGAGGAAACTAAAGATTAAAAGAGTTTTTAAAAACGTACCCAAGTTGATATGGCTAGTGACTAGCAGATGATGGATTTAAACTCAGGAAGCTTGATCTCAAAGCAAAATTCTTAACTATCACACCCTAAAGCTCTTCCTTACAATGAGTTGAACTCTATCTCCCTCTACCTTGTAACTGATCTTTGAGGAGACATAGAACAATGTTAATCTCCTTCCCTATAACATTTCAAATACATGAAGGCAACTGTCATGCCCTGCCCTGAACCTCTCTACTCAAGTTAAATAACACTACTTCCTTCAACAGGTTTTTCTACAACTCGTTTCAAGTCATCTCCCCTTCCTTGAGACATCTCACAAAACACACACCAGTGTATTCAGTGATTGTCTTCTATTGAAGGAAGTATATTTCAAAGTGGTCTGATAAGTGCATAACACGAACACACTGCTGCACTGCTCCAGAAGAGAAGAGCCACTTTCATGGAATTAGAAATGCTTGGTAAAGAGTGGAGTGATCTGAAGAAGGAGTCCTGGGATTGTGTGTCCACCATGCTCACTATAAATGGCTGCTGGCTTGTACTCTGTAACAAACACAGTCTCCAAAAAAATGATATGAATATACTTTCTTCTCTCCTTCTGCCTTCCACAAGCTCATCAAAGTCAATGATCCTCGAACAGCACACAGGGTAAAATTTTGGAGCTCCAAATTCCACAGCTCAGGCAGGCCATGTTATAGAGGGCTTCATTTAAAGTCAACTTACTACTGCTTACATGTATAGAAGATCATATGCTAAGCCAGGACTGGTTGTGAGAACAACCACAGCAAAGAAAGATGAACACTACCATTAATGAGAGCTTGTCTTTGGTAAGGACTACCTGGATTCATCCCAGGGTATTTCAAAGTCTATTGTTCATGTTGAATGGTCAGTAATAATAGCACCTTCAGGTTAGTACCTCGGGATAGGACTGTGTGTCCTAGTGATGTAGAACCCGAATGTACAGGGAGGGCAGGAAATAATGAGCACTGTTCTTAAATCCAGTAAAACTTTCTGATCAGGCTTATCAAAGTCTCAGGGAAAAATATCAACTGGGTGTATCATACCAGACACAGGCACCACATGGTCTGGTGCCCAGCGCTAATGCATTGTGAAAGGAGATTGCATCCAGCGGCCTGACGGCTGACACTTCACTTGTCCTTAAAATGGGACAAAGATTAGAAAGACTCGGGAAGAAAAAGGATAAGAAAGGGCCGTAAGGTGTGAAGGAATATCTAGCAACAATAAAGGTAAATGTGACGAGGAAGTAACTAGAGAGAAAAGGGTGCTGTAAATCAGAGACAAATGAGTGGTGGCTGTCCCAACTTACGTAAGTATCAGGAAAGAGAGGAAGGACCTGAATTAGAAAATATTAAGCATCATTGTAAAAGTTCTTGTTTCTAAAGACAGGTCATCAGAGACTATGGAACAACAAAGAAATACTACCTCCTATAGTTTTAGAAACAATCTCCAATTAAGTCAACTAAAATATTTATCTAGACAAACTAAGAGCAGAAGACACTTACATTATGTTTCAGGAATGGGTTTGACTATGTTCAAAAGTTCAAATAATTGAGACTTTCTTATAAAATTTAATCTTAGCCAAATTGCTTCCAAACCTGGTTATTTCATTACTGACAAATATAATAATGTTCCTGGGGCTCAGATCTTATTACTATTAAATACTTATTAAGTATCTCTTGTG
Source organism: Chlorocebus sabaeus (assembly GCF_047675955.1). NCBI lineage: Eukaryota > Metazoa > Chordata > Mammalia > Primates > Cercopithecidae > Chlorocebus > Chlorocebus sabaeus. Next base: position 14,674,962 of record NC_132914.1, read on the forward strand.
TGCTGAATGATGCACATTATAGGGGGATGAATGTTATGTGCGCCCTCCCTCGAATTGCTTAGAGTCATAAAACTGATAGGACACACACACAGAAGCACCTTCAAATTTCTTCCAGGGGATATTTAGAGTATTTGCAAGAATCTATGTCTCTAAAATGCCTTGGTGTTAGGTTCCTGGATGAAAATTGACCCGGACTTGCTTGATGAAATGGGGAAAACACATGGACAAGATTATGCTAGCAATACGCAGCCTTCTCTCGCTTTCTCTCTGGTTTCAAAGAAGGTGCAGCCCCTCCTGTCCATAGCTAATCCTTTGACACAAGTCCTCCTTCCTCTTCCTCTCTTTGCTACTGCTTTGGCTAAGGTCTTCATCTTTTCTGGCCAGGGTTATTGGGAAGGTCTCTAAATGAGCTCTGCCACCAATTCACATTGCTCTAAGCAACCCTGCCGCACACCATTTCCCAGGGAAATATTTTGTTATAAAATATAAACCTCACTGTGTCATTCCTCTGTTTAAAGATTCTTCAGTGGATTCCTGCAGCTCTGAGGATATAATTCAAATTAATCCTTTAGCATGACTGAAAATGATCATTGTGGTTTGCATCTTTCATAGATTTTTACTTTCATCTTATGGCATCTCTCAGGAACCCATTTACACCAAACCAATTGCCCTTTACTTCAAGGTTTCCAAATCTGTCATGCTTGTTTGCATCTCCATACCCCAGCTTTCACACTGATGGGTATCTGGGGTATCCTTTCCTCCTCTCCTTGTCTAGCCATCAAACTTCAGTTTACACGTCACCGCTATGTAAAAGATATTTTCCAACCCTTTCTGCATCTCCCTGGAACAGGCTCTTTCTCTTCTCCTATGGACCCCCTAGATACCTCTACTGTCACACTTACTACCATAGCGAGTCTTATCATCTCCTCAACTAGACATGAACTCCTTTGGAAAAATGACTGTACCTAATTCATTTTTGTATCTCGAACATTTAGCACAGAATTTACAAGAAAAAAAAATAAAGAATAATGAGCCAAGCAGAATAAGATGATAGTTTTGAATAAGAAATGAATGAACGATGACATAGGTGCTTCAGCCAGAGGGGACTGTACAGAAGGATCAGATGTCAGAGCCTACACATCAAAGCCTTGCTAGAAGTCGGGGGCAGAGGATGTGGAAGTCTGGCGAAGTAAGCAACGAGAAGGCCTTGTCAAGGAAAGCAAGCAAGCCTCAGAGGTCTGCTCTGACCTCACCACTTGGCAAACAGGAACAACCCCCAACCTCTGTAGTTTGTGTCAATATTCATTATTCTTCACATAGTTCTCCTTGGCTACCTGTTTACCCCTGGCAATAAATCAAAATCATGTCTTCTGTCTTTCTGGTGGGTCCCTTTTCTTATATGGCTTTGAAGGAAAAAGATTTTCTTCTCCCTCCCTTTTCCATGAATCATGATCTAGACCTCAGGGTCTCCCTCCAGCCCAGTACATACACAGGCACCCTCAAAATGACCAGGCCACACGAAAGATTCCATAGGGGTGCTGTGGTCCAGCCCTCGCAGAAGGTGGATGACCACAGACACACAGGGGAAGGTATTCAAATCCCTGCTTACTTCAGGCTCTTTCATTCTCTGCCTTCTCTGTTTTTTTCCATCCCCTCACACTATTTCTTCTATGAAGAAAGCGTTTAGCTAGAAAACGGCAGGCTTGACTGCCCCTGCCATCAGCGCAGCGAAGCTTTGCCATACTGTGCGTGCAGTGCGGAGAGACAGAGATGAAAGCAACCACACTCGGGACCAGGGAAAGAGTGACTAGTGCGCACGAATTAACCAAGCCCCTCAGATCTCACCTACTGCCTCTTCCCTCAGCAACTGCACCTTACACAGGGAGGAGCTGCTACCCTGAAAGGGCACTCTGCTGTCGACGGTTCCTTAGTGCTTCCCACCCCAGGAAGCACGGCGCGCTCATTAAGCTGGAGCTGATGCCATAGCTCTTCCATCACAGGCTGACATTCACTCTGGGTGCAATCTAACAACTCTGTACAGTGAATAATAACCAATTGGGGTCTCTTGCCACTCACAGAGAATCAGCAGAGAGAGAGAAGCAAAAGAGAGGAGAAACAAGCAGATGTTAAAGAAGAAGAAAAGAGAAAGTAAGTGAAACATAGAGCGAGAGCGGAAAGTGAATCACTTTCCAAAGGTTTAGCATGTAAAGGAAATGATGTGTGAACAATGCTGAAAGGAATTAGTACTCCTATTGAAGCTATGCATTGAACATGACCTGCAGGAAACTGACCTTAGGGTTTCAGAGAGTATAGCTGGTCTAAAAGAGCAATGGCCTCACCTGAGCCTCCTGCTCAGAGCTCTGTACTTGTGGGCACAGGGTGAGGATGTAGCCTGGCTCTGTCTGAATCTGAAGTGTCCGGTGCACAAGAGTCAAAGCCACTGCAGTATGGAAGGAGTGTGCCCTTAGTATTTGGAGGTGCTGGATTCAAACGACTTTTTTTTTCAGTATGACTAGACCTCTAAGAGTCTCAGTTTCCTTATCTGTAAAATGAGGATGAATATGCTTCATGGAGTTCTTCAGGGGGAATGAATGCATGTGCATTTTGTAAAGGGCATTTTTGGTGCCTCCCAATGGGAAAAAACAAAAGGCAGGAAGGTAAGAGGGGTCAGGATGCATATAAAAAATCCCTGGGTCCCCTCCTCAAGATCTCTGCTTAGAAAACGAGGTGGGCGGGCTCCTGGTCCTACAGGCTAGAACTGTGGTCCCATACCTCAGTGGGTTTGGTAACACCTCATCTCACTCCTCAGTCCTCCCATCAGAAACAAATAACTGAGCTCCCCAATCATGCCCCCCAGCCTTCCACCTGAGTCGAGAGTAACAGTGGCAGTGGAAAGCTACAATCCCATGTGAAAAGGATAGAAACTCAATGCCCAGAGTCCACATGGCCTGGATGGAGGATCCCACACAGATCTTTAGTACTGTTGGAGCCACACTTACCATATTTCCTTTTCTTTCCTAAAACAAAAGTCTCATGAAAGCACAACATTCAAGTATGGTTTTAGAGGCCAGAATCTTTCATTCAACACCCCTGATGCCCTTCCTGTACTCACCCTACTCGCACACGACCCAAGACACTTGTGGAATGACTGACGGGAAAACAGATGACAGAAGAGAGTTTTTTTAGAGCCTCCAGAAGGCTCTAAGCAGTACCCCCTTTGAGAGCCAACTATGCCAAGAGGGCTTACAACTGTGGTGCTGGAGGCAGGGAAGGAATCCTAAAGGGCACTGAACTGCTGGTGTTGCTGTCTGTGAGGCACTGGGTGAGTCACTTTGTCCCTCTGGGCCTCTGGTTCAACCTTTGAAAATTGAATAGTTACAAACTGTCTGCTTGTCTGCAATATGCCACCTGCAGGTGAGTTTTGTCTGGGCTTCATTGAGATGTTGCTGAATTGTTGTGTTGTGTAGTGTGAATATGAAACACTAGACGAGGCACACACTCCAACTCTCCCTATTGCCCCACACTCAGGGACTTCTAGCGTTTACATCACCTACCTTGCCCCAAGGCCATCTCCACTGTAAATGCTCAGTGGAGACAATGGTTTCTCAGGGACCACTTTCTAGATGTGTGACCTTAGACAACTTACTTTCTCTCTGCAAACCTCAGTTTCCTCATCTGTAAAATAGATGTAATAGTAGTATCTACCTCATAGCATAGCTGAGAGGATTAAATGAGTTAATTTATGAAAAATGCTTAGTACCGAACCTGGCACATAGAACAGTACCTGCTACATCATCATCATCATCATTATTATTAATTATATTTTCATCTTTGATCTTAGATTCAGCAGATCCTCATTCCATTCATTAAGCTTACCATAGAAGAAAAATTTACGTCAGTATCAGCTTTTAACAACAGACTCTGAGCAAGTGGTTGAGCATGAACCAGGCTCTACGAGATGAATGAATGGGGCAACCAGGTCAATTTCTTCAAATCAATTGTCTTGCCTTTTCACTACTGGTCCCCTGCCTACCTCATCCCCACTCCTCCCCACCCCTAAAGCCAAAAAAGCACTGAACTTAAGAGTCAGAAGCATCAGGTTCCAGCTTGTACCCTCTTTTCCATGGTACTTAATGCCTCTTAGCCTCAGCTTTTTCATCTGTAAAAAGCAGAGCACAACACAAGGAGATATTGTCTCACCCCAGTTAAAATGGCTTTTATCAAAAAGGTAGGGAATAACAGATGCTAGTGAGGGTGTGGAGAAATGAGAACCCTCATACACTGTGGGTGGGAATGTAAATCAATACAGTCACTATGGAAAACACTATGGAGTTTCCTCAGAAAAACTAGATATAGAACTACCATATGATGCAGGAATCCCACTAGTAGGTATACATCCCAAAGAAAGGAAATCAACATATCAAAGAGATATCTGCACTCCCGTATTCACTGTAGCACGATTCACAATAGCCAAAATCTGGAATCAACCTAAATGTCCTTCAATGGATGAACAGATAAAGGAAATGTGGTATAATATATACAATGGAATACTATTCAATCATAAAAAATGAAAGCCTGTCCTTTGCAGCGACATGGATGGAATTGGAGATCACTATGTTGAGTGAAACAAGCCAGGCACAGAAAGACACATATTGCATGTTCTCACTCTCACATACGAGAGCTAAAAAAGTAAATCTCTTGAAAATAGAGAGTATCTATTACCAGAGGCCAAGAAGGGTACAGAAAAGAGGGGATAAAGAGAGGTTAATTAATGGGTACCAAAAAAAATACAGTTAGATTAAAAAAAAAATACCTAGTGCTCAACAGTTCAGTAGGGTTTCCACAGTTAGCAATAATCTATTGTATATTTTCAAATAACTAGAAGAGAAGAATCCAAATGTTCCCAGCATAAAGAAAAGATAAATATTAGAGGTGATGGATATCCCACTTACCCTGATTTTATCATTATGCATTATATGAATGTATCAAAATTTCACATATACCCCCAAAATATGTACATCTGTTGTGTAACCATTTTTTTAGCAGGTCATTATCTTATCTTAGAGGTTGAAATAAGGTAACAAAGGCAAAAGCAAACAACATAGTTCCTGGCATACGTTAGTCACACTGTACTTAGGTACCAAGTGGAGTCTAAACCACTCCATTTTCTTCCTCTCCACTATGTTTCAAACCTGCTAGTTGTACCCATGGGCATCACCCAACCCCTGGCCACAGGCAGGCCAAAACCATTTGCTGACCTCACTCTCTATTTTAAGCTGTGCCTCCTGGGTCTGCTCCTGGCCATTCAGGAAGTCAGGATCTTGCAGAAGATACAATGTTTTAGGCTCCAGGCCCCTTGTAACAACACTGCTCAAACAGGACTGTCTGCAGTGAAGGAAATTTATATCCACAGTGTCCATTATAGCTGCCCCCTGTAGCCACTGGATACTTGAAATGTGGCTTAGCAACTGAAAAACTGAATTTTTATTTTATTTAATTTTCATGAATTTAAATGTAAACAGCCACATATGACCAGTGGCCACTACATTGGCTAGCATAGCCTTAGCACCACCTCCAGTTGTTGCCAAAGTCCAACTCAAGCCACTCTTCCAGACAAGACATCTGAACCTTCCAACCACCTGGCTGGCATCTTTACTTGGACTTTGCTACTTCCATCAAGGCTGGTGTGATGAGGCAGGAAAATGAGATCACTCAATAGCTATGTCTAGTGCCCTTCAATCACTAGGCAACTAGATGATTTGTTTTTTAAAATGCAGGTAAAATCAACATCTCCCCTTGGTTCCACTGTATTTGGGGAATGTACATAAATTGGATCTATGCTTGTAATGGTTTCTGAAGGGTCCTCCTGCAGTGGGATTACTCTATAGAGCTGTGCAGTACCTAAGCAAAAACCAGAGCTTTGAGGCCAGGAAATAAAAGCATGTGCACTGACTGCAGATTAGGGGCAAGAGGCTGGGAGACTTTTTGAAAATGAGATCCTTGGCATTTCCATTTCCATTTCACTCAGTCAAAAATTCCACAAGAATACCTTACTTCACAATATTTTTTGCATTAATCTTGCCAAGATCAGATTCCAAGAAGCAATAAAGAATATTAAGTTAACTTTCATTTTAAATCAGAAAGTTTGTTAGGTTTGAGATCATAAACAAATTATCATCTTTGCCAAACTGAGATTGGCCCTAAGAGAGAACAGATTCATTCTCTCATTTGGAAGGCATGAGTCTTGTGTGGTTTCATGACCTTCATTCTATAACATTAAATGTGCTGTGTGAATTGTTCTAAGCCAGTTACTCTAGACAAAAACAAAACAAAAATCTTGCTCCAAGTAAGAAAAAGTTGGGAATGGAAAGGAAAACTGATCTACTCACTTGATAAATATCTATTGGCCAGGCATGGTGGCTCACGCCTATAATTCCAGCCCTTTGGGAAGCCAAGATAGGAGGATCTCTTAAAGCCAGGATTTGAGACCAGCCTGGGCATCAAAACGAGAACCCATCTCTATCTCTGTCTCTCTCCATACATATACATAATATACATACACACACACACACACACATACATAGGTGTGTGAGTGTATGAATTATATGAATATATCAAAATATTACATTGTACATCTATTGTGTACAAATATGTGCATCTATTGTGTAACCACTTTTTTTAGCAGGCCATTATCTTATCTTAGAGGTTGAAATAAGGTAACCAAGGCAAAAGCAAACAACATAGTTCCTGGCATACGTTAGTCACACTGTACTTAGATACCAATTGAAGTCTAAACCACTCTATTTCCACACACATGGGGGGTGTGTGTGTGTGTGTATGTATTTTAATCATTACTGTGTGCCAGGATGACAATGGGGCTCAAAGTTCAGTTAGTGACAAAGTTATAGCAAATAATTATTATATGTGGTACATGGTACACACAAGATATCTGGGAACACAGAGAATACAGCAATACCTGGCACAGGGAAAAGTCAAGAAAGGCTTTACTAAGAGGTATCCTTTGAGCTACAACTTAAAGAACAAATAGAAATATGCCAGGCAAAGATGGGGAAGAGAAAACTACATTTCAGGAAAGGAACATGGGAAGAAAGGAAAGTACAAAGGAAGAAATGGGCATTCCACACTAAGGGGCAAGCCTGAATACTGGTCCCATTTTTATTTTCAAGCTGTCAGTCCTGCCAGTCCTTCCGGGCTCCCTTGAGCCTCTTCCAAATATATGCAACCAGTCCAAGCACATCATGTCCGTCTGGGTCACATCCCATTATAACAAGGCTCCAAATGGAGTCCCACTAACAAAACCCCATAACCCTGCTAATCAAAACTGCTTCTTATTTTACAAGCCCCAGCAACCCACCATATATGTGAATAGTGTTTGCTGTTTCCTGGAAAAGACCACGCACTGCTGCTGCAGGTAGCCAACTATCCATACGATAGTGATACAAAAATTCCAGCAGGAGCTGGAGACCCTCTGGGTGGGCCGGCTCTATTGTGAAGTGCTGCGGTACTTAAATAAGAGGCACTAAATGACAGTTAACTTAAAGAAAGGAATGTCAGGAGGCTAAAAGCAGCCATAAAGTACAGTCCAATAGAGTGACGCACAAGAAGGAAAAAGAGGACAGCAGTGACCAGAGTAAATGTGGACTAGCTGGAAAATTTTCTGGCATGCCATTAGATTCTTAAGATTGATCTTCTATGCCATGCTTAAGGAGACCAGGTTTTAAGGAGGTCCGCTTACCCCAAAGTACAGAAGGAAGTTAGAACATTCACAGGAAACGCTATAATATCACTGATAGGTATAAAGTCAAAACCAGCCTATAATTTTTGGATGAAAAACATTTGTTCCATTATTATGGGAATATCTCACTTTAAGTGGCAATTTCAAAATATGTAACAGTGTTCTTTTCTTCTTTTTCATTATACTATATGCTAGAAAAATATCAGATTTTTGGTAGAGTTTTTGGGTTGTTTTTTTTTTTAACCTCTGATAAATTAGGTCACCTCACCAGGCTCTTTGGACATGCTGGGTGGATTTTCTCAAATAAAGACATCACAGTGGTTGGCTGGCAATATCAATGATAGATTCAGGTCCCCAGAAACTGGAATCAAGTAGGGCAGCACTGTGAAAAAAGCCCTGGACTTGCCATCAGACATCCATCAGATTTAGCTTTCAGTACCAGTTCCACCCTTTACTCCTTAAGTGCATTTAAAGATACAAATCTCTTAACTCCTCTGGACCTTAATGTTCTAATCTGTAAAATGGGAATAGTAATACCTCACAAGATTTCTGGAAAGATTAACATAACGATGTGAATGAAAGTATATGCTTAGCCAGGCTTGGTGGCACGTGCCTGCAGTCCTAGATATTCAGGAGACTGAGGCAGGAGGATAACTTGGGCCCAGGAATTTGAGCCTGTAGCAAGCTATGACTGCACCACTGTACTCCAGCCTGGATCACACAGCAAGACCCTGTCTCAAAAAAAGAAAAGGATATGGAAAATAGTCAATACTCAGCAAATCTTAGTTCAATTGAATTTGACAACTGAATATCATGCATTTATGCATTAATAGGAGTTTGATGTTCTGAAATCTGGACGTGTTAAAAAAAAATGGCCACATAGCAATTGAAAATCCCTTTTCTCTGATCCCTTGCCTAATTATCAGTCACAAATAGCACCAACCAACACCAGTTCCCTTTCATTTTCAATGCACGCTCTGCAACTAGACACTGGTTAGGAGAAAAGAAAATGTATTAAAGGGATGGTTATTTGCTTCCTCTCCTAAAATCCTGTGGATGATTGATTCATAAACTACACATTATCAAGTTGAGGTATCTTTTTTAGACAGTAGTTGTAGTTCCAAAAATGAATGGCTTTATCAAAATAAAACTGAAAATGGATTTCTTAGTCCCTCCCTTCTGTGATGTCTTTTTGGAACAATTAGCTTGAAAGTCAGCTTTCTTTGTCTAGGATCCTTCTCAATCTTTCCACCCACTCAAAACTATTAGCAGTCCAACTAACTTATTTTCATTTACTTCATTTATTTAATATCTATCTTGTTCTCAAAAAGAAAAAAAATAGAGACTTCTAACTCCAGCTAAGAATAGAGATTCACACCCCTTTCTGGGAAATTCCCACAGTGGGCCTGAGTTTCATTTCCTCCATACGCAGATTCCAAAAGTTCTACATTTATCTGCCTGATTTCAATAATTAGCATGCATATAACCAAACCTTCCCACAAAACTGCACACTGACCTGACCTCCTTTACCTCCAGTCTTCTGAGTTAGAGTGTGTATGTTCAAAGTTTGGTTCTTAGAGACCTTCTGAATCTAATACTTTATGGTTCTAGGAGTACCAATATATCATCCATGTAAAGAGCCAACAAAGTCAAGTTAGGGATTAAAAACTCCTATTCTTCAAATATTCTATTTTAATGATGCCAGTGAAATACCCACATAAATTGAATCATTTGTTTCTCTCACAACTTTTCTAAAATTCAAACTCTTTCCTAAACTAACATTCCCTAATATGTACTTTTGGAATGACCTCAGCGTTTTAGAAATAGTGGCCCTTTCTGACATGAAAGATTCCAGGTAGAGGCCATATGGCTTTTTGATTTTTTCTTAAGGGCTTATTAATATCTCTAAAAATAACAAATGCCATGTGATGCAGTCTTTTAAGACAGTCCATCAACTTAAACTAAGTCTTTGGGTTTACTAGTGGAAAATGACAGCAACCATTTATAAGAAGGTAGGGAAGCATCCAAATAAAACCTATAAAGCTGTTAACCAAGATCTTGCTTGAAAATTGGAAGCTGATGGGGGGAAGGTCTTCTTGGAAAGGGTCCATGGCCCTCCATTCTGAACACTGATGGGAACATGGGAGCTCAGGAACTAAAAAAAAAAAAGCAGACATTCTTGGGGTCATATCAGAATCACCTTGAAAATGAGAGCAGCGATGATGCAGATGAACTGGCTGGAGCATTTGATGCCCTTTACCACAGGAGGAAGATCACATTCCTGCAGAGGAATACACCACAGAGCCTTGCCATTAATTCAGATTTTCTCCCTTCTGTCTTCCCTAAAGAGCTTATCTCTGAAGAGGCTAGGGTGGTAAAAAGCCCTCAGAGGAATTCAGTCACAGTCTTGGGACTAAGAGCCCTCCTCCTCACTGAAAAAAAGGAATTAGAGCTGGGTGTGGTGGCTCACACCTGTAATCCCAACTACTCAGGAGGCTGAGGCAGGAGGATTGCTTGAGCCCAGGAGTTTGAGACCAGCCTGGGCAACATAGCAAGACCCCATCTCAAGAAAAAAAAGGGATTGAGAGAACTAGGAGTGTGGTGAGTAGGAGGTGAAGTGAAAAAATGAGAGTCAAGAGAATTAAATTTCCCCAACTCACTTATGCTTCTCACAGAAACATCATTCAATGGTACTTTAACTTCTCAAGGAGAAAATTCAAAGGAATAGAACTGAAGTAGGGAAAAGATGGGATAAGACTGCTTTATCTTAGGCAAAAATATCATTTTGTAATTGTGCAGGATATTGTTTGCTGATCCTTAGCACCATTCTCACATCTCTAAGCTCTCTGTTGCATTCCAGGTTTATGAAGCCTAGAAACTACCTTCCTTTCCTAGATGTTTTTGCTAGCAAGTTCCTGGTTAGATCCCAGCAGTGAGAGGCTCCAGACTGAGGTGAGGAAGGTGGAAGAGAAAGAGAAGCTGCTACGCTCCAGGTGTACTTGGAGGACGTCACTTTGATGTTGGCCTGTGGCAAAGGTACAGTTTTGCTGGTGACATCAGGCATCTCTGGAGAATCACCCACTTGCCTCACTGTAGTCCTTCACTTACATTTTTCCCAAATGAAGCTTTCCTGTTCTTCACTCCTCCAGCCTTCTAAAGATTGTGTAAACCTCAAATTCCCTGTATTAAACCACTTCCTCTTCAAAACACCCAAGGTGGCTTCTGTGAATCCTGACTAATACATTAGTCTGCCCCATAGTTCTCAAGTTGGAGGACTTGTACCAATCCTGACGGCACTGAGGATACGTAAAACCCTAACAAAGCACAATATGTATTCTTGAGCCATTTTACTCAATAGTATGCAATTTTAGAAATTTATTTTTATATTGAAATAATCACTGAAATATTATAGGGAAAGGGCATTTTAAAACAAAGTTTTAGGATCCGGGCATGATACCTCACGCCTGTAATCCCAGCATTTTGGGAGGCTGAGGCAGGCAGACAATTTGAGGCCAGGAGTTCGAGATCAGCCTGGCCAATGTGGTGAAACCCCATCTCTACTAAAAATACAAAAAATTAGCCAGGTGTGGTGATGTAGGCCTGTAGTCCCAGCTGCTTGGGAGGCTGAGGCACAAGAATCACTTGAACCCGGGAAGCAGAAGTTGCAATGAACCGAGATTGCGCCTCCAGCCTGGGTGATAGGAGCAAGACTATGTCTCTAAAATAAAATAAAATAAAATAAAATAAAATAAAATAAAATAAAATAGAATAGAATAGAATAAAAAAGTTTTAGGACAAAATGTAAAACCTAAGAGAAAATAATTCTTGCAGAAGGCTGCTTGACATTGCACTCTCAACCTGAAGGATGAGCTTCTACCCTCCTCTGTAATTTTGAGTATCTTGATGGAAGAGTTTGCAACACACTGCACATCTTTCTCTCTATACGTCCATCTAAGTTTCTCTTGTGTTTCTGTTTCAGAAGGGATTTCAGATGGTACAGCAGTATTGGGGAGGTTGAAAGTCTGTACATTCTCTGTGAATAGCAAGGCAGGTTCAATTAAGTCAGAGTTTCCATATATATCTTTTCTTAGCCTACTAGAATGCCGGATCCTTGGTGGCAGGGAAGACACCGTGTCTAATGAGCTTCGTGCCCAGTACTGTGCATCTCCAGCAGTCCCTGGCCCACAGTAGGCATGCGATAAATATGTTATTCCCTAAATTGAAGAATCAGTGGATAGATGGAGAGGCAGATAAGTATGTACCAAGCAAGAGCAGCAACAGAGGTTGCATGATATGCAATATACACTGATATATTGTTAAATATATAACCTTGACCAAGTTATTTTGCCTCTAATCCTTAGGTTCTGTATCAGGAAAACGAGCATTATTGTACTTATTTCTCAGGATTGTTAGGGTAGGAATGAAGGTTTGAGAGGTGGCACAAGCAAAGTACCTAGGAAGGTGTCTTGCAGACAGTAAGCTCGCCTATATAATATTTATCATTACCAATTTTTACTGGATTTGAGTAATGTAAAATATGCTTAGGTTATACAAGTAGACTGAATCTAATTCAATCTTTCCTCAATGGTTCAGAGAGCACTAAAGTGCTTCAGCAGGTCATCTGAGACATGGTGTCTCCAGTTCATTAGCCAGAGTGGCAGATAGCAGGGTGCCCTGGGTGTCCGAGCTCAAACCCCCGCTTCCACAATGGAAGCTGGCTAGAAAAAACTAGCTGATGTTTTGACCACATGGCAGTCTTCCAAACTGAATTGTTATTTGGGTTAGGATTACAAGATTAGCAGAGAGGAGCACACAGTCAATGAAATAATACATTTTGACTCCAAAAAAAGACACTGATACAGCAGTGCATAAAATTTCAAATGGGCAAGAGTGTAAAACTCATCACAGAGGCTAAAACCTGACTAAAGGCAAATGAATAATTATCAATGATAATGTACACGGGCAGAGGAATGCCTGGTGGGGAGCCTGTGGCACCCGTGGTAAGTCCAGTTTTATTTAACATCTTAGTTAATGATCTGGAAAAGAGATAAACAAAAAACTAAAGAGAGATGCCAAAGTGGATATCTGTTGGCTTTGCCTGCTGGGCACCTGATCTCCTACTTGTGGTAACAGCACCAAAACTATGCTTTGGGAAACAACCTCTCCTCCAGTGGATAAAATCTCCATGGAATTGTCAAACAACGTGCCCCCACCTCCCTTTTAAAAGATGGACAAGTGATCTATGCTGGGCCAAAAGGATGCTCTCTTCCTGGAATTCTAATCTTAAGCAGAGTATCACGAAGATTTTTTGATACAAAGACATTGAACTATCTAGCATCACTTATTCCAGTAGCATATCTCTGAGAAAAAAAAAAAAACAAAAACAAAAAACAAAACTTAATTCCTGCTACCTACATCCTTGGAAGCACCTGGCATTTTTCCTTTCCTGTTTCTTTAAATCTAATATAGTTCTTTTTTTCCTGAAATTAAGCAATGTTATTTTATATAAGCTGCAAAAAAAAAAAAAAAAAAAGGGCCCCAATAATGGAGATGCAGCTTCCACTAAATCTAGGGTATGCATTCTGTTACATTTTGTTTATCTGATCGCTCAGCAATTCTCAAAATATTTTTCAGACACTAGTTTAAGAAACACCACAACAGATAAAGCAGTCTATTTTAAAATCACAGTGTTTAGATTCATCTTGGAAACAATTGACATTGACATTTTTCTGGAAAAAAGAAATGTATTCTAATATTCACACATAACAGAACAAATCACCTAACCTTAGAACTAAGGTAAAGGCAGAGAATCAGACATGAAATTGCAATGAGATGAGGCACTTTTAAATGCCATTAAAGTTCTATATTGCATAAAGTACAACACATTAGACATTAGCAAAATACATCCATGGTAAGTGACCTCTATGGTACATTGTCTGAGTTATTAAGTACATATTTTCTTTAAAGAGAGAGAGTAGGCAGAGAATAAATCCAAGGGAGTTTAGAGAAGTATACTAAAAGTGAATCAGGTTATCCAGGGTAAAGGGATGAATGTTCACAATACACTTGCTGTTTTCCAACAGCCCTGCTCTCCCGGGTAAAAAGCATGGAGGGATGCCGCCATCTTTGCTTGGGGCTAAAAGAAGCTCCTTGTTTAAGGGCCATATTTGCTGATTACAGAAAATTTAGCCACTGTGGACTAAAAGAGGAAATAAAGTCTAAAGGTGAAGCCAGTCTACCCTCAGCCCAAATGGATGTTTCCACCGCTCAACAAACACCCTACACTGTCGCCATGACAACTCACCTACAGTGCTTTTGGGCCAGAATAAGAAAGCTGCTCCAACAATAACTAATAAGGCCACTCTCTTGTAAGGAGAATTTGAAAAGGAAGGATGAATATTTTCTTCTCAGTTTTGGAGAGAATCAAGATTCATCTCTTACCCTATAAGAAACAGAGAATCTTTTTTTTTTTTTTTTTTTTTTTTGAGACAGAGTCTCGCTCTGTCGCCCAGGCTGGAGTGCAGTGGCGCAATCTCGGCTCACTGCAAGCTCCACCTCCCGGGTTCACGCCATTCTCCTGCCTCAGCCTCCCGAGTAGCTGGGACTACAGGCGCCCGCCACTGCGCCTGGCTAATTTTTTCTATTTTTAGAAGAGACGAGGTTTCACCATGGTCTCGATCTCCTGACCTTGTGATCCGCCCGCCTCGGCCTCCCAAAGTGCTGGGATTACAGGCGTGAGCCACCGCGCCCGGCCAAACAGAGAATCTTACTCTTACTGTTCTTTCTTCCCAGAATCTATAACCTGTGCCTCTGGGGGGACTAGTCAGTGCCACATTCTGGTTAGTGCTTTAAAAAGACCCAAGGCATACACTGCACATAGCATGTAAAAGTGGTAGACAGTAATAGGTATGTTGTATATGGATAAGGTATCTAGGATAGTATCAGTCAGGGTCCCGACATAAAACAGATGGCAACTCCAAATGGGAAGACAGAGGAGAGTTTAATGAAGGGACTATTTTAAAAGGTTTGGGCAGAGTCAAGGGGAACCAACAAGGACTGGTGAAATACCCGGGTTCTGACAACTGTGAGAGCTGTTATCACCCCTGCTCCCCCAAAGAAGAAAGGTGAGGGAGGTGCTAATAGAACCCAGCAGGAGCTGGACGTGTAAGAGTGGCCACCCTGCAGGAGATGTGGCTCTGGGGAGAAGAAGGCAGGGATTCTCAACCCACAGCACAGCAGGGAGAGAGGGAACTGGGGAAAGGGCCATCTAACCTCACCCTCCTGACGGCTGTCTCCTGGCCAATGCTAACCAGATTCTCAGGAAATCCACTGATCCAGTCTACAGGGTTCAGTCTCATTGTGGTCAAAGCAGAGTGAGAAGAATGGGAAGAGGATCTAGAGGAGCAAAAAGAGGAATATCTGTATCTTCACTGATACCTATATTTCTCACACCATGGCAACTTTTCACATATTCCTCCAAAGTGTGTGATTTTTTTAACCCTTCTATTTCTGTGTGAGATCTCCTTATCCTCTCTAAATGGTAATCTACATTTTATTTAATTTTTGCAGTTTTACACCCTAGAGCATAGGGTGCAAAAGTGGTATTTTCCTATTTTCCACTATCTATGCCCAGGCACAGACATGGACAAAACCTTCCTTAAGGCTATAATCATGAAACAAAAATGAAGACAATGGTAGAAATGCTAACTGTCCTCCAAAACCTCAAAAGACAAACAAAATCTGTGCTTTAACAATATATAAAAACCAGAATCCAGGTATCATTTAATGCACACCTGAAACGAAAACCAACCCAACACTAAGAGGACCATTAAAAACAATGGCTGAAGCGCTAGTGCTGCCTTTGACTATGGCACTGACCTCCACTTAGCCTGGCTTCACCTTAGAAACAGCTCTCAGCAGCTCCCAGTCTTTGACTACAGGCAAAATCGTGGCTTCCCATAAAAACCTGACCCAGGACCCTGTTTTCTGCAAAATCCTATTTTACGAAGCATAACACAGCAGGAATAACAGGAAGAAATTAAGGAGTAATTTAGGAATGTGATGTTAGAAGAGACTCCAACAAAAGGAGAGCTGTTATGTCACAAAAGGACTGCAAAAGAAAGTAGGACAGCTGTCATTTTTGAGATGTTTACTGACAGAATCTTCAAAGCACAGCCTCTTTTTCTGATTTCCACCATTTTGAAAAGAAACATGTTTATGGCTCAGCAGGTCAGACCAGCACTTCTTACACTTTATGTCTCCCTGGACAGTGGCACCAGATGCTTTATGATCAAGCTGCATTCACCACCATCTATGGCATTAGCCTCACACTTAAAGAAGGACCCCCGAAACACCCTGCACTTCCCTAAGAGCCTTAAAACTAACCAAGCCCAGTAGTCACCTTACTCCACCTTTAATTCTCGGCTATTAAAATTCAAACATTTCAAAGCTATTGAAGCTATTAATAGTGCAATTTTGATGAGCTGGTTCAAAGTCAGCATTAATGACCTGTTGATGATTTTAATGGTTCTTGCAATAAGTACTGTGAATGACCTATTGTTAAAATACAGTGACTGGCTTTTACATTAATCCATTAACTCTTCTTTTCTCATCATTCTTTCCAGACTAAAATATTTCCTTCCTTTCAATTTGAAGAGTTCATAGATAAAGAAAACTAAAGTACACAGAAAGAATACATTTTAGCAACTGACAATCAGAGGAGGCAATGGAAAGGGGCAGGAATATGCCAGATCCAAGGTAAAGGCCAAGTCCCGTGTATATGAAACTGTGGGTTAGAGAGGGAAAAAATCCATCTAGACCAAGGAGAAGAAAGGGAAATGGTGCAAATTCAGAAGGCAGAAAATGAGAAGGTGTTGAAGATGGATGGAATGACCAGGCCAGGGAACTACTAGAATCCAGAATCTTCAAAAAGCCACTCCAGCTTCGGCAACACACACCCAATGACAAAGAGCGACATCTATCCCCCATTTATCACTTCCAGGTTCACTGCTTTTGTTCTGTACCTTATTGAATCCCAGGGCTATCGACCCTTGCCTTAAGGGTCGATATCCTTATGTGTATCCTTAAGTCCACCCACACCTAAAAAATGTACATTCCTTTCCTTCTGGGAGCAGAAGCAGCTACTCTCCTGACTGGTTTTATCCTCCTCCAGTTGACAGCATATGCTCAGAGACCACCTTGTGCGATAACCCTCCTTCTCCAGTTACTCCAGCATCATCCTGCCCCATGAACGGAACCTGGATGAGAGGCGGGAAGGATGTCCAACAATCATAGGAGCAGAGTGAGTCTACAAATGAGCAAAGTCAAGGACTTTACCACCTACCTGGCTCTGCCTACATTTTTAAAAACACACATTTGTATGGAAAGCCTTTAAGGAGATGTAAATGTGTATGGAAATTCAGGAACCAAGATATATGACTAAGAGCATTTGGGTGAAAGATAAAATATGACAGATAATAATGTCACTGTAAGAGTAGAGGCCACCCAGCATCTTAGCCTGACAGAGGATATTGAAAATATTTACTGAAAGAAATCACAAAACTGGCAGAAAGGCAAGATATGATAGCGATACAAGACTTCAATTATTTAGACATGTGAGAAGTTTAATTCTTTTAAAACAGGGCGTCTGATTTTTCCTTCTAACAGCAGTATTTCCCTGGAGGTTAAGAAATCTTTGAGAAGAGCTGCTATTGGGCATTTAATTTTCCACCTCAAGGAAGCCTTAGTAACAGGCTAGAAATGTTCTTTTCTGTAAAGTGACAGATAGTAAATATTTTACACTTTGTGGGCCATATGGTCTCTGCCTCTGTCATAGCTATTCACCTTTGCCCTTGAAGTGCAAAAGCAGCCATAGACACTACCTAAAGAAGTAGATGTCGCTGTGTTCCAGTAAAACTTTATTTATAAAAACAAATAGCAGACCAGATTTGGCCTGCAGACTGTAGTTTGCCAACCCCTGCCCTAGATGGTTATATGGAACTAACGATGTCCCAGTGAGAAAATGACTACATCCTACTGGTGTTTATACTAGCTAACAGAGAGGGTGCAGCCATATGCAGAGGCTCACACCTGTAATCCCAGCACTTTGGGAGGCTGAGGTGGGAGGATTGCTTGAGCCCAGGAGTACAAGACCAGCCTGGGCTACATAATGAGACCTCATCTCTACAAAGAATAAAAATTAAAAAAAAAAAAATTAGTTGGGTATGGTGGTACATGCCTGTAGCCCCAGCTATTCAGGAGGCCGAGGTGGGAGGATCACTTGAGCCCAGGAAGCCAAGGCTGCAGTAAGCTATGATTCTGCCTCTGCACTTCAGCCTGGGAAACAGAGCAAGACTCTGTCTCAAAAAATAAATAAATAAATAAATAAATAAATAAAGGAAACGGGGATGCTGTGGAAAGTATGATAAGGAAAATACAAAGCTTGAGGCCAGGAGCAGTGGCACAACCTGTAATCCCAGTACTTTGGGAGGCTGAGGCGGGTGGATCACTTGAGGTAAGGAGTTCGAGACCAGCCTGGCCAACATGTCTCTATTAAAAATACAAAAATTTGCCAGGCATGGTGGCATGCACCTGCAATCCCAGCTACTTGGGAGGCTGAGGCAAGTTGAACCCAGGAGGTGGAGGTTTGTGATGAGCTGAGATCGCGCCATTGCACTGCAGTCTGGGTGGCAGAGCAAGACTTCATCTCAAAAAAAAAAAAAGAAATAATGAATTTGAGTCCATGGACACATCTAAAAGAGCAATGTGATTTAAAAGAGATTCACTGCTTTAAATTATTTCATTCTGGCTGTATAATAGCTAACAATTCTAATTCAGAAGATATTTAAAGGAGATAATATGGTTACCTAAAAGTTATGTGATGAAATCAGATTATGTAACAAAATATTAGAAGATAAAGATGCACTTATAATATATAAAAACAGAACAGTTATAAAAGTATATAAGGATAAACTTGTAAGAAAAGTGGCTAAAGCTTAGAAAAAAATGGTAAAAGACTTGTTAAAGCTATGTTCAAAAGAAAGTGATCCAGGAAGTGATAGAAACAGTTTTGTGTGATGATGGAAGGTTAAAAGATGACAAAGAGAAGGCAAAGGCATCCAACTTTTATCTTGCTTTTCATATCTTCCACAAAGGAAAATGATCTTCAAACTGCAAAGGGTAAGGGAAACATGGTTTAACATAAAACTGAAACACTATATGGGAAAAGAAGTAGTTAAAAAGTAGTCAAGTCACTTAAACATATACATCAGGTACTGTCCCGGGACAATGACAATAACTTAACAACAATGACTAGTGTTTATTGAGTTCTTAAGACATGCCAGGCATTGTGCTAAATACTTAATAAGCATTAACTAATTTAGTCCCTACAACAATATTATGTAGTATGTATTATCATTTTTCCCATTTTATGGATGACTAACTAAAAGTTAAGAAACTTATTCAAATTCCCAGTTAGTAAGTAGGTCCTGAATTCACTGTGTCTAGCACATAAGTCTTGCTTTTAAAGATACTTAAATAACCTGAAGGTTTATTCAAGAATCATTATCAACAATCCTTAAGAAATTACTCAGAATAAAAAGATAACTAAATGGCAGACTGGCATGGGTTGTCATTTTTAAGACAAACAAAAAAAACAGTAAAATCCATAAAATATGACCAGTTCTAACTTGCACAGATTCACAGAAAAGCTCTAAACCAAACCGTTAAACAAATGGTGCTGTTGCTTTAAAAAATACAGTATGTGATCACCGGGAATCAGCATAGGTTCATTACTGGTCCATTTCTGCCCTATCCCTGCCCAACTGCCAGTAATAATAACCCTAACAACATAGTCTCAGCCCAGATCCAATCCTGAGTTTGGGAAAGGCAGGTCTTACATTATGCTAAAGAAGATTTCCATTAGTGCTGGATAGCTGCAAACTGTCTTCTGCTGTATACCTGCTGTTACTACGCTGGGCCTGAACAAAGCCCTGAGTGTCTAATGGAGCATCCAGCTTTCCTCTATCCTGATACCTGTGAACAACAGCCTGCCATAATGACCTGCCTAGGTCCCATTTCCAAACTCCACGTCAGTGGTTTGAATCTGAGCTTCACCATTTACAAGCAGTCATGACACCTAGGGTAAACTACTTCACTTCCTTGATAATTTCTTCATCTGCAAAATAAAGCACCCTAGAACCCAGTAACACTGGGTTACTGTGATGGTTCACTGCAACGGTTAAGTGAGAAAACACACATTAAAGCACTCTGAACACCATAATATGCTAAATAAATAATTATTGGCCAGGCGCAGTGGCTCACGCCTGTAATCCCAACACTTTGGGAGGCTGAGACGGGCGGATCACGAGGTCTAGAGATTGAAACCATCCTGGCCAAAATGGTGAAACCCCATCTCTACTAAAACTACACAAATTAGCTGGGCATGTTGGCGCATGCCTGTAGTCCCAGCTACTCTGGAGGCTGAGGCAGGAGAATCGCTTGAACCCGGGAGGTAGAGGTTGCAGTGAGTTGAGATCACGCCATTACACTCCAGCCTGGGCGACAGAGCCAGACTCTGTCTCAAAATAAATAAATAAATTATTATTACAAGTTATTAACCTTATTTTTTAATAGAACTTTATTATAACCTTTGCTGATAGGATTACTAGACTGGTGATTCAGACAAACATAAATACATGGGATCTTGATTTCAATGGGGGCATTTGGCCAAGTTTCCTATGAGATCTTTGAGACTATAAGAGAGAATGGTGGGCAGATTCCTGGTGTAATCAAGGAGGTTCACAGATAGATGAGGGGAATGCAGCTTAGAAGGAGCCTTTGTGAACTGGTCCAAACTCACCCACGCAACAGCAGCTTCCACCTGCCCCTGATCTTCAGCCAGTAAAAACCAGACCCTCTGATGTTGTGGGGCCTTCCCACCATTAACCTGTGTTTAAAAATGGCCTTTGGTTTGTCTATATTTGTAGTAATGTATCAGTAATTTATAATTTATACCCAGTTACTTCCACAGAATGTGTGAAGCAGCTAACATGTTTATTAATGATTTGGACAAAAGCAGAGGGAGCTGCTTATAAAAGGATGACATCAATACCTGAGTGACAGAATTTGGACATAAAATAGACCTTGGCAAGCCAAATCAAACAAGATGAAGTGCAACAGTGACAACCACCAGATCCAGCACTTCAGTCCAAACTGCAGCCCTCCCCCCCAAAAAAAACCCATCTATATAATAACAGGATGAAGAAGTTGCTTTGAAATAGCATGTGTGTTCAAGATTTAAAGCTCTTAGATGATAATATCAATCAGAAGTTCAATGTGATCGTCAAAAAAAAAAAAAAAGGCAATGCAATCTCTCTTAGGTTACAACTGTAAACATAGAATACTCAGAATGAAGAAAAATGTTTTCCTGGTATGTTCTACGTGGGACAGATCACACGTGGTCTACTAGTTCAGTTCTAGGCATTACCTAGAAGCACTTGAGGTCATATAGAGGTGGTTTGACCAGAAAAAAAATACTGAATCTAAAAATGTTAAATTATACTAGTTGAAAGACCCAGTAGCATTTATTTCCTAATACTTGCAGAACATCATTTACTCACACTCTATTCTCCCTTTAATCCTCTACTGATATTGCTTGTATAGACGTCACCAGTAATCCCCATATCACCAAATGCAATGGTCAACTTGCTATCTCATCTTCCTCTGTCATCTGCATTCAACAATGTTGACTATCCTCTTATTTGTGAAATGATTCCTTTCCTAGCTTCAATAACACTTCAGTATCCTCGTTTCTTCCTACTTCAGTGGTCAGCCTTTTCTGTCTCTCTCTGACTCTCCTCCTTTTTTCACCTTCTAAAATCCCTCCAGGGATTGATACCTGACATTTTTTTTCCATCTAACTAGGCTCACCTTCTAAATGACTGCATCCATATCCGTGACATTAAATACCATCTCTATGCTGACAACTCCCAAGTTGATATGTCTAGGTCTGACTTCTTCAAACCTCAAGACTCAAATGGATTTCTAAATCAGGAATACCTCAAACTAATTTAGACAAAAAACACTTCCTATTTTCTTACACCAAAGTTGCCTCTCCCCAAGTCTTCCATGTCTCAGTTAATACCAGTACCATTTATTCAACTGCATAGTCATCCACAATTCCTCTCTTTCCTTCATCCCTCCATATGCAACCCTCCGCAAGTTAAGTCAGCTATACAGTGAATATATATCTAGAATCTAACACTGTCCACCACCTCCATAACCGCGACCTGAATCCCCATCATTTCTCACCTAAATGATGAAACAGCCACCTAAGCATCTCTCCCCCTTACAAACTATTCATTCTCTAGCTAGATTAAAACATAAAAAAGACAACATCCTCCAATCATCCTCTTTCCATCACACTTAGAATAAAATGACTTTCCCTTGCAGAATAAAAATCCAAACCTCTTACTGTAGCCTAGAAGGCCCTCGTGATTCAGTTCCTATCTATCTTCCAAATTCCTTTTTTTAATACACTTATGCTCACTACATTCCAATCACATTGACTGTCTAGCTACTGCTCAAACATACCAAACTCGCTCCTGTGTTGGGGCATTTGTGCTGGTTGTTGGCTCTCTAGTGGCCCATTCTCTTTGATCTATCAGGTATCTGCACAAATGCCACCTACTCCAATAGATCTTCCATGACTACATTACCCAAAAGAACCCTAAACTCTCTATATTTTTTGAGGAATTTCACATTATCTAAATGTATATCATGTTTTACATGATTAATATTTATGTCCTCCACTAGCAAGTCAGTTCTACAACAGGGCTTTTGTCCATCTTCTTCATCACTACATTCCCAGTGACTACAGCAATGCCTACCACTAAATTGGCAGTAAATGTCTGCCTACTAATCTGTGCATCACAGGTGTAAGCCACCATATCTAGTCAAAAGTCTTTATTTTAGATATACTAAGCATTCAAAACAATGGATGGGAACATGGAAGAGAAGTCCTGAGGGAGAGGACACAGAGAGGCCTTTCTATGATGCCTACCCTAAAGCTTCTACCGGAAAGACTAAGACTAAATGAGAGAAATTTCCAGAACTAGGAAGGATCCAGAGAAACGGTCAGTCAAGAACAAAAAGGTTGGGAGAATCTTGATTTTAGACTTCGCAGAAATCAGGATGAAGTAGAAAGCATCCAACCCTTAACTACAAAAGCCTAATTTCTACACTATTCTCTTCCCGGAGAAGGTAAGTAGAAAGACTTCCTCTAAAACTATTGGTATTTCTTCATTGGTATTCCAAAATAATGGTAAACTGTTGTTTGCAAGGAAAAGGGCTTTGTCGTGTGTGTGTGCGTGTGTGTGTGTGTGGCCACAGCTACTGTTGGGCAGCTTCTCTTGCATAGCTACAGCTTACAGCTCTCACCAGGCCCCCCAAGGCATGTTTCCTTTTCCCCTTGCCCATTCAACTAGGGGCGATCACAGCTTCCAGCTGTTGTTAGTCTCCAACCTGTTAGTCATCAGCTCATGCTAAGTCTCTTATTTCTTCCCATACCTCGGCAAATAGTCCCTTTATCAAACTCTCTTCAATTAAACCCTTTGAGTATGCCATTGTCTCCCTGCCAGGACCCCGACTGAAACACAGGTAGGACCCAAGAGATGAAACCCTTCCCTGGGGCGGCACCTTCTATCCAATCAATTTAATGTGGCTGCTATATATCTCTGTTTTGGTCACTACTTGAACTCCAAGACTGGTAGATTAATTTAACAACAATCTCTGTTTCTAGCTAATAACCCATTGAATCACCATTCCCCCAGACATCTCCTTGATATGGCCCTACCTGAATATCCTTACACTTGCAATTCTGTTCTATTTTTACTCTCCACTTAACCCTGCCTTCCCAAATGCTACCCACTAGCCATTCCCTAGGATGCCTCTGATGCTGCTGGTACCTCTGCAGGAAGGGTATCAGGTACCAGCCAGAGTAGCTAAGACTCAAAGATGAGCATGTGGCCCTGCAGAGGAATTAGAAAGGAAACCAAGAAAGTAAAGTAGAGGCCCATGGTGGAACTAGGCTGTAAGAACTGAAGGGATGGCTGCAGGCGCATGGCCAAGTTGCCAGACACTACAGGTGGGAGTGTGTAGAGCTACTTGCTGTGGTAAAGCCTGGTTTGGGAGGGGGACAGGTCTAAGCTACCGGAATGAGGTTCACCCTGCCTGAAGGTGAGCAGGGCTAGAAGCAGTAACAGTGAATATTTTCCTCCTCCTCAAACCTTCCTCTTAACCTTCAATATCTTCTGCTCACCACCAACCTACTCAAATTGATGATTCTCCTAAAACATCTGTTACCACCACCAAGTCCTACCACTTGAGGAGACTATATGCCCATAGAGGCATGAATTCTGCCTTCTATTTCTGCTGTGTTTTCTGTAGCATTTAGCCTACTGCTAAGTATCAAGAGGACTTCAGAAAATGTTTATTAATTCACTAGCTCATCTTGGCAGCTGATTTCAGTGACTCTCACAGACTCAAATCCTAATACTCCTTGACAACCCATGCCTACCCATACTCTTCCTCTGTGTCCAAATCTCTCCAGCCAACTGTTTCCATTTACGTTTTTTCAAAACTCAAAAACTACACAATAACTAAATTTCCAGAAGTTGCATGCCATTGACTCTCATCTTTAGGAAACTATTTGGAAATAGGGTTAGATACTATAATTTACATATACATTATTTCCTTTTCTTCACAAAATTCCTTAATGGTGGAATGTGACAGGCATTGTGACTTCCACTTTAGAATTAATAAAACCAAGGCTCAGAAAGGTTAAGTAACTTATACAAGGCTGCAGGGCTTGTAAGTGATTTTAACTCAGATTAGAATCCAGGTCTGTGCCTGCTATTCCACAGTGCTTCTCTGTTAGCACATCTCTCTTCCTACCCCAGGTTGATATCCTCTTTCCTCCACAGGCTACCAAGCAGGTATAACATCACAGGGAGACATAACAGGGAGATGCCCATAACAGGGCATCTGGCCATCACATACAACTTCATCACTGGCAGGAAGCCAAGACCTCAATACACATGCTGAGTCCTGACGCCTGGCATCCACTTGCTGCTGCACTCACTCCTCAGGAGTGATGCTCACCAGCGCTCTATACAGAAAGCATGGCTCCCAGTTCTGATGTCGACAAAGCCATGTGTGCTCATACATCCTCAGCCTCTGATCATCTGTCAAGGCAGCTATGACCAGCAGCCAGAAAATACTCTGCTCTGGTGCTCTTCTAGGCCTCCAGCTAAAAAAATCCGACCACAAGCAGCAGCTTGTTGTCTTATTTCCCCTTTTCCTGGTTCACCTGAATGGATGAGATGCTTGTTTCCATTTTCTCTCTAAAAGAAGACTCAAGTTTTCTGAGAATAGACAGCCAAGAACTCCTGGGACTGTAAGATAGAGAGATAGAAGGAACAGTTGGTCCATAGATGAGAAAAGTATATGGAAACATAAGATTAACTTAGGGTTTTAAAGAGCCGTAGCTGAGTAAGTTTTACCCTGTCATAGCTATTCAAAAGGCTAGCATATGTGACCAGTAAAAAATTGTAAGCCCTCTGTATCATACAAATCTTGAATATAAGCCATAGTTAGTAACTGCTATGCTAAAACAGGACTCAATAAACTACTTCACACCAACCTCAGAACATAACATGACTGCACCCTCTATTGGGATTCCCATGCCAATAATCATATGTGCATTTATGAAGCACTTCATCGCATCCTTAGAGGAGAAAAGCATTTTCTCCATGGTAACAATGACACTGAATGATATTCCCAGAGCACTGGCTATTGTCAAGTCAGACAATATATGATTTAAAAGCATTAACTTGATTCAAACTGCCTGGGTTTGAATTCAGACTCTGATACTTACTAGTTGAGTTTCCTGCCATGAGTTACCTAGCCCCTTACGCATCTGTTTCCTCGCTTATAAAACTGTGATAAAAAAAAAAAAAATAGTACCTATTTCATGGCATTATTGTGGGAATTAAACTAAATCATACATATAAAGTAAATAGAAGAGTACCCTGCAGAAAGTAAATATTCAATGAATGCTAGCTATTATTAAAGACAAAGATAAGTGGAAGGCTTCTGCTTTTTGCCATGATAAAATCCCTGATTTCAGGCCAGTTTCCTACTGGAAACGACCGTAAAGCTGGACAAAAGATGTGAGGCAACTATTTCCAGGCAGTGGACAATAAGCGGCATAAGACTTTGATTCCTCAGAAAACGAAAACTTTATGAGATGAGCCCATAATCATCCTGGTTCTTTGGCCTAGAGACAACTTCCTGACAGAGAGCTGGAGTCCAAGCATAACACAGTGGCCGCACTGTGCTGTGGAGGCAGCGGTCATAGTTTGTGGCAGCTAAAGAGGCTAGAATCTGTGGGGTGGATTATCAGAGACACCTGTGCAAAGAGGGCCCCGTAAGTCCAAGACGAGGTAATCTGAATTCATGGCTGAGGGCTGAGTTATACATGCTCAAGGAAAGACTTCCAAGCTTGTCTAGACAGCACCCATTACAGTGTTAAAGGTAAAACACAGTTAGTAGGTTGAGCACTGGTGGGGAAAGAGAAGTGCTGGAACTTGTTGGAGTTCCAGCCCTGCCAGGGTAGAACAGCCTTCTTTAAATGTTATAACATCTGTGGCATCAGTCTGAGATTCCGGAAATGCCACTCTGTAGGAGTAAGATCTGTATCCCAAAATAAGACCTACTGTAGTCTCACGCTAATAAAGACTACATTCAAACTACAACAAAATCCTCAAGGAAACAGTTTAAAGATTGAGTCTGACCAATTTAGAAGGACTTGGAAAATGCCATGAGTTTTCCACAGAAATAACAAAGCATAAAATCAAGCCTGCAAAAGTTCAAGGTGATCAGCCAGTATTTTAGCTGCAAGAATTCATACTTTTCTAAGGGAAACAACAGAATCCAGTGTCTCTAAAGCATATTATCCAAAATGCCCAGTATTTAACTTAAAAATCACTTATACATACAAAGAAAATGGAAAATGTGACACAGATTTTGGACTTGGCATGTGAAACTTTAAGGCAGCTTTTATAAATATGTCTTAAAAAGTACAGAAAATATGCTCAAATGATTAAAAGTAAATATGGCCCTAATGTGTGAAAAGATAGAAAATCTCAGTAGAAAAGCAGAAAATTACCAAAAAAAAGATGTAAATAAAAGTTCTATAACTAGAAAGTACACTAACTGAAATGGAAAAAAAATCATTATATGGTCTTAACAGCAAATTGGAAATGGCAGAGAGTTGGTGAGCTTGAAGACAGATTAATAATATCATTGATCTATTCTTATTCTTTTATTTTTTTCACCTTGGCTCTCTGCCTAGAGACAATTTCCTGACTGCAGTAAAGAGCTAGAGTTCAAACACAGCACAGAAATAGAAAAAGGGGGTAAAAAGATTGAAGAAAAATGAAAAAGCTGCATGTTAATATTTGACACAATATTAAATAATCTAACATATATATATACATATATATATATATATATAATTGGAGGAGTCCCAAAAGATTTTTTTTAATGAGACTGAAGCAGAAGAAAACATGTGAAGAAATAGCAGCCAAAAATTTCCCGAATGCCAATTCGATTTTCACTGACTTACAGGTCCAAGAAGCTCCGCAAACCCAAGAAGGATAAATAAAGAGAATCAAACCTAATTACATCATAAACTTCTGAAGACCCGGCTAAAGAGAGGATCTTGAAAGTAGCCAGTAAGAAAGAAAAATAAATGAAGTACAGGGAAACAAGGATAAAAATGACTGCTGACCAGAAGACATGGAACAATATCTCTAAAGTGCCAAAAACAAAAAAGAGGAAAAACTTGTCAACCCAGAATTCTATTCTCCAAGAATGAGAGAAGTAAAAGCATTTTAAGATAAACAAAAGCTAGGTGACAGAATGGCCTTCAGGCTGAAGGGAAATAATACAAGATGAAAACCCAGATCTACAAGAAGAAATAAGATGTACTGAAAATGGAAAATAAGTAAATATAAAAGATTATATTATAATTCTTTTTATAATTTAAAGGAGATAACACTGTTTATTAAAACAAAAATTATAAGGTGAGGTTTATAGTATACATAGAAGTAAAAGATAGGACAACAGTCATACTAAAGACAAGGTGGACAGTCATATGAAATTATCCTCCTGTGAAGTTACTACACTTCTGAAGTGGGAAGTGAGAATCAAGAAACAGGAAGTAAAAATTGGGAGGTGATGGGTAGGAAGTGAGAAACAGGAAGTATGCAATGTCATATGTTACGTGTGAAGAGATACAATGCTGACTCTAAATAGACTAACGTAATTAAGAATGCATTTTTTAGCCCCAGAGCAACCACTAAAAAGATACTAAGTAGAGGTATAAGTAAGAAGACAACAGAGGAAATAAAATAGAAAATATGAATATTTTATTTATCCCAAAGAAGGTCAGGAAAGAAGAAACAGGGAAACAATTGTAATCAGAAATGACAAATGAAATCCAAATAGCAGGACATACACATTAGCCTAACCACTTCAATAATTACATTAAATATAAATATACCAATCCTCCACTTAAAGGGCAGAGATTGTCATGCTGAAAAAAAAAGCAACACCCTTATAACTTATAAATATGTTATTTATAAGAAAAGCATTTTAAATATAAAGGAATATATGGGTTGAAAGTAAAAGGATAGAAAAAGTTGTACCCTGCAACTACGTGATCCAGCAATTCTACTTTTTGACACATGTTCATAATAACATTTGAATGTAAATGTTCTTTGTAGGTTTATTCACAATAATCAAAAACTGGAAATGATCCGCTTGTCCATAAATCATAAGCAAATTGTGGTATATTCATGAATTCAATACTCAATAAAAAGGAACAAATACTGATAGGCAATAAAATAGGCAAATCTCAGACATTTGGCTAAGCAAAAAAAGCTAGATTCAAATGATTAAATAGTGTGTAATTCCATTTATATGAAATTCTAGAGCAAACAAAGCTAATTTGTGAGGACACAGATCAGACTGATAGTTGCCTTGGGTAGGGAACTGGTGAGTAAAACTGACTGCAGAAGGGCACAAGAGAACTTCCTTTGATGATGGAAATGTCCTACTTCTTTTTTTTTTTTTTTTTTTTTTTTTTTGAGACGGAGTCTTGCTCTGTCGCCCAGGCTGGAGTGCAGTGGCCGGATCTCAGCTCACTGCAAGCTCCGCCTCCCGGGTTCACGCCATTCTCCCGCCTCAGCCTCCCGAGTAGCTGGGACTACAGGCGTCCGCCACATCGCCCGGCTAGTTTTTTGTATTTTTTAGTAGAGACGGGGTTTCATCGTGTTAGCCAGGATGGTCTCGATCTCCTGACCTCGTGATCCACCCGTCTCGGCCTCCCAAAGTGCTGGGATTACAGGCTTGAGCCACCGCGCCCGGCCATGTCCTACTTCTTGATCAGAGTGCTAGACATACAGTTGCGTATGTTTGTCAAAAGTCATGGACCTGTACACTTAAAATATGTAAATTCTTGTGGAAATTTTACTTCAATAAAGTTGATTTAATTTCTTAAAAAATAAAGACAATTAAATGCTTCTCTTCTCTTTTTGCCATTACATGAAACTTCAACTCATGCTCATTCAGGAAAGGAAAAGAGAAGTGGAGAGTTAGAACAAAATAGGAGCTCACCTCAAAAGAACTTAACTGTTCCCAATCCCTTGTCTATTCTGAATGTAGTCTTTGAATTACCATCCAATATCATTATTATTGTTACTAATCAACTTTGTTGGTCTTCAGTAGCGTTAGTTATCTACAAATCTAGTTTTTAAAATTCTCCTGTGGATACGGGAAGTTCAAAAACACAAAATACATTCTTGATATGGTTTGGATGTTTATCCCCTCCAAATCTCATGCTGAAGTGCGATCCCCAGTGTTGGAGGTGGGGCTTAATGGGAGGTGTTTGGGTTATGGGGCTGAATCTCTCATGAATGGTTTGGTGCCTTTCCCCAGGTAATGAGTCCTCACTGTTGTAGTTCACAGGAGATCTGGTTGTTTAAAAGAGCATGGCATGCATCCCCTCCCTCTCTCTTGCTGCCTCTGTTGCCACATAACACGCCTGCTCCCCCTTCACCTTCTACTATGATTGAAGGTTTCATGAGGCTCTCACCAGAAAGACAGATGCCTGCACCATGCTTTTTTTTCCATTTTGAGACAAGGTCTTACCCTGTCACCCAGACTGGAGTGCAGTGGTGCAATTTTGACTCACTGCAACCTCTTCCTCCTAGCTCAAGCAACCTTCCCAATTCAGCATCCTGAGTAGCTGGGTGCACACCACCATGCCCAGTTAATTTTTGTATCATTTTTGGTAGAGATGGGGTTTCACCATGTTGCCCGGGCTGGTTAAAATGCTTCTTATACAGCCTGCATAATCATGAGCCAAATTTTCTTTATAAATTACCCAGTCTCAGGTCTTTTGTAACAACACAAAAAGGACTAATACAGTTTTTAATCCAAGAAACATACCCATCCCACAGAAAGCGTACAGAATACAAAAGTAGAAAGGGTTGAGTGTGCCTGTGTGTTAGGTACAGCATCAAGGCAGGAGCTGGGAAGCAACCACAGTGACCCATAAACCAGTAAGTGCAGGTCCATGGTCCAGTAGTATTTGTATTGCAAGCTTATGAAAATGTGGAGAAAGGAGTTTGCAATCCATAGATTCTATTAGTAATTTTTACCAGTCCACTGAGATATTTACAGTTTCACCATTCTAAGTGAAACCAAGACTTAAATATTTTGCAATAGGGCCTGCCTTTTGAGTCTGTTCCATCCCATTCACCTCTCAGTGCCCTGATGCCACTTACACCCACAGCATCTGGGAAAACGATATAATTTACAGTTACTTAGATCCATTTTGATGGGCTTTACCTCAGACTACTTTATGATTTATGGAAAAGCAGAATAAGGAAACCTTCTCACCTTTAAAGAATTCCACATAGCTCAGCCTGAAGGCATTATTCCCCAGTGGTTTTTATTTCTTACCTTGCTATTTGTCCTCCAACTCATCTCCTTGGCACGCACACACTCACACACACACACGCATGCAAACAGATAAGGCTCCAAACTACCAAAATGATGAAGTAGGAGAAGAGATTGATTTATGAGGATAATACAAGGGGTATAACTAGAAGATAATGGGGTGAAATTGAGCAAAGGGAAGTGTAGGCTGAATCTCAAGAAACATTTCAACTCAACAGAGTGTAAAGCAAGATCCCAGGAGAAGCCAGGGAAGCCCTATGGCTGGAAATCATTAAACACTCAACCATGGGAAATAACAGGTGGCCTGGCTGGTAGAAAAAGAGGGAGCAGGGGTGACATTTACATTTCACTAAAATCCTAGAACTGCTTTGCTAAATAAGCCGTTCTGTGAAGGATGAGAGTTCCATCTCTGTATTATCTCTCTCCCTCCCTGCCCCAGCCCAACGCACACCTCACAAACACCCATGCTCTCCACACACCTTCCAACAGGATGATTGGAACTAGGGGACTCTCCATACACCTTACAGGGACTTTGGGGCTCTAATTCACATTAACCCTCTCTCCAATGTCCCTTCATTTCCCACATTTTCTTTCACTAACCATTATATTTATGCTAGTGCCCCAGTATGGGTAGCACTGCCCCCAGGGAAGGCAGACTGACATATATTCACACACACACACACACACAGTAGGTAGGAGGTAGATAGGAGGGTGGGTAGACGGGGAATCCATACTCTCTGTGGCCCTTGGCTAGAGCTGGGCCAGTTACCAAGAGTAACCAAAACAGTACTGCTAGATATTGAGAATTAGTTTATATTTCAGTGCCTCCTATTTTTAGTACTTTGATACTCTATTATGTTCCCACATTGAACCTGGTCAAAAGCTAAAAATGCCTATAACTAGCACACAACTCCCCACAAACCCTGCAGCCAGAAGGTTCTCCCAGAAGAAAAGCTGACAACCCCAGTCATATGCATGATAAGGCTGGGGCAGTTTGCCAACCCCTCCTGCTGTGAAGATGGACAAAGGGACAAGAAAAAATCACAATGATGCTCTCATTTCAAAGCCAGGTGAGGCCAGGGATTGGGTGTGACCTTTTGTTTCTGAGTCTGAGGTGTAAAGTTCTATGGGGTAGGATGGAGGATATAAACTCTGGGGAGCACGACTTGTTAGTCTAGAGAAGTTGGGGACAGGACAGTCACCTCAGTGGCTGAAGTAGGTCAGCATAAACTGCCCTTAAACTTGACCCACTGGGAAGTGGTGGCCGAGGCATGCAGCACTCACAGCATCAAACCCAGGGGACCGTCACTGCAGATTTCCAGTCTGTTAGCGTCCTATGGACAAACGAAAAGTGTCACTTCTAGATCTACGTGTGTGCAAACCACGGCAGCTGAAGGTTGAAAACAACTAAACATAAGATTCAACACTGATCAGGTGAGAATGAAAATGAGGCCCAACCGTGACTAATTCTATGCTGGCTCCTGCAGCGCCGTGTCTGCTAAGGACAACTGGAAAAGCTTAAATGTTAGCATGTTACTGCCCTCTCCTGGGCAAAAGGTCAAAGTCGGTACAAACGTGTGAGTCATAACTTGTTGAAGTTTGTGCCCCATAGCGTCAATCTTTAATCCACTCTTTTACAAGCCTTTGAAAAAAGGTCCGCTTTTACCATCTTCCACATGCAAACCTCTCTCCATGACCACCACCATGTTACTTTTTCCATTGGAACCAAGGGCTTCTGAGATCACAGACTTCATGGGGGGGCATAAGTGATTGTGGGAAAGGGATTAGCATCATTTGCCAGGATAGCTGATATGACAGGGGTGGGGAGGACAGCCTAGAACTTCAGAGCTGATCTACTTTTTAAGGAAGAACCCCCTTTTCCTGTTTATTGCCCTGCAATTGTTCTAGGCAATTCTGGGTCTGAGAAAAACCCCTCCTACAATCTTCATCCCACTACACACTATGTCAATACTTCAACCTCAGGCCCAGGCACTGACTATTTGGGAACCTAACATGTACAACTGAATAATGTAATTAAATGTAATTCATTCCGAATGTTAAGGGCTAGAAAGTCTTCTCAAAATTAATGAAAACTGAAATCATTTGGAAATAATTATTTTACAACTTTTAGTTGCTGTACAAATAATATTTTAACAGAAGATACATAGGAATAAGTAAAATAAAATGAGACAATTTAATTAGCGAAGTCCTAATACGCGTAAGTTAATCACCTATTTTCTATAAAGTTCCCAAGTAAGTTACCTATTTCCAACTCTTCATTCATACAAAGTACAAATGTATATAAATTAAAAGAATTCAAATTGGTGGGAGTTTAGAATACAGTATCTTTCAGTAGAGACAAGAATCACTTTAAAGGATTCTCATCCTCAACGAATATTTTTCCAGAGCCTGCTGGGTACACAGCACTATATGGGGGAGACACAGCACAATCTCATTATCATGGCTCCCTGTGAGGATAAATTGTAGAAAATCCTGAAAACCACTGTCAGAGTTATCTTG
Organism: Chlorocebus sabaeus; assembly: GCF_047675955.1. NCBI lineage: Eukaryota > Metazoa > Chordata > Mammalia > Primates > Cercopithecidae > Chlorocebus > Chlorocebus sabaeus. The sequence goes on from NC_132914.1 coordinate 14,708,326, forward strand.
CTTGGCTCTCACTTTATCACATCCCTGACCCCTCTGGTCCCTCAGAGGCCCTCCCATCACGGCTCATGGGGAAAAGCATCTGTTTAGTGGCAGGTGGGGTGGGGTGGGGGTGAAGCAAGGGATGCCACAGAGATTGAGGGGACTTGACTTCTGGCCTTAGAGCAGCCACTGCTCCCGTCTGATAAGAGTGCACCCCCAAGCACTTCTCAGTATATGTTCCTGCCTGTGCAACAGCACTTCAGGGAAATTTCACTTAATCCTCACAACAGCCCCATAGGTGGACCTTCTTATTACTCCACCATTTTAAGGATGAAAAGGAGAAGTGTACAAAATTAAAGCATTTTGCCCAGTTACAAAATCTTAAGAAATAGAGTCAGGATTCAAATGCAAGGCTGTCTGAGTCATAACTTCACATCTGAAATGGAATCAACCCATCAGGCTTGCTATTTTCTGGACAATAATTTGTTTACGTAAAGGATCCTGAAGTCAGATGATGTCACATTCCTACTCAAGATTCTCCACTGACTCCCCCATTGAATTTAGAATAAAATTCAAGCTTTTGCCATGGCCTTCAAAGCCCTACGTGAACTGGCCCTTGACTACCTCCGTGATCTCACATCTCCCACTTCTGCTGCATTCACTAAGCTCTAGGCATGCCTCCTTGCTTTTTCTTTAACAAACATGTACATTTCTACTCCAAGGTCTTTGTATTTGTTGTTTCCTCAGACTGGGACTCTCTCATCCTGAAGAACTATATGCCCACCTCCTCATTTCATTTATGCCCCTCTGCTCAATGTCACCTTATCCAAAAGGCCTTTTCTGTCTCCTCTATCTAAAATAGAAACTTCCATCACCATCTAGCCCCTCACTTATAGTCCATTTTATTCGCAGTACTAATCACTCTCGTCTATGATCATATTCGCATCTCCTTGTTTATCGTCTCTCCCATTACGATGAAAGCTTCAGCAGGCAGGGACCTGGTCTCGCCTGCTCACTGATGTATCCCAGGCACTAGAGCCGTTCATGGCACATAGTAGATGTTCAATAAATATCTACTGAATTAATGAATAAATAAATGAGCATAAATCCCTTTATCAGTATATCCAGATTTGGGTACTTTGTTTCATTTGAAAAACAAATCTAGAAAAGACAATCTCAAATTTATACAGACGGGCCTATTCATTACCCAATGTACCTAATTTCATCCATTTCTGTCTAGGTCTTATATCATTCTCCAAATCTGAAATATCCTGTTTTGAACTGCCACCATTTCCTTCCTATAACTGCCTTCCATAATTTCCTAAAACCCTTCTTTAACGACATATTGTTGAGGAGAGGTAATATTTCAAAGCCACTATCTCAGTCATACAACCCACCATTTCACAACATTTCACACAAGTCTAAATCACCAAATGACTCCTGTGTGTTGCTACAGATAGAATCCTTGTCCCTGCCCCAAGAAGCAGAGTTCTGCGTACGTCTACTTGAGATGCTTCTCCCAGCTGGCTGGCCTGCTGTCCACCTCTTGCTCTGTAGCCAGGTTCTTGCAAAGCTCCATGTACAGAGAGACACTTACTAAGACGCCTTTGAGGAAAATGGTAACAACAGCTCCAGTTAGTCAGCATCTACTTTATATTTTACATCTACTTCTTCTAGTCCTCCCAACAATGCCTGGTAGGCCTCATACTTCTCATTTTACAAACAATTAAAGTGAGCATCAGAAAAGTGCAACAACTTGCCCAAGGCCATGAAGTTAGTTAGGGGCAGTGACATGAACCCACAACTGACTTGAGTTCAAAAAAGAAACATTTCTTACAGTTTTAACATAGAAATATAAAGGCTTTCACCTAATTAATCAACTATTTTTCATCAATTGACTATATGTCTCAGACCATGACAGGTAATCTAGAATACAGAAGAAATGTAGAAGTTCCCAGCTGAGAGGGAGAGCTACGGGCCATTAATTCAGTTATCTATTTTCTTACATGTTTACGGATTTAATTTTTTTAAGCTCTGGACTGTTGGTTAAGTTAATTTGTGTGATTCCTATAAACCATGAGTTGTTTATCATATATCACTTCTCAGATGGCTATAGCTAGAAAAATAAACTGCTTTTCTAGGATGATACGCTTTTTCAGAATAGAGTGGTTCAATAGAAGTTCCTAAGTTTACACTAATCATAAATAGGCGCTAAGAGTTCAGGGTCTAAACAAATTGTGGCAGGCCAAAAACGAAAAACACAAAACAAACATACAGGCCCACAAAGCAAAATGCAACTAAGCACATGCTACTCTTCTTGTTCCAGATCCTTAATCCATTGAATGTATCATTGTTATGACATTAGAAAGAGTGAGAAGTGGCAGGGTGGTAAGCATTTTTACGAGGTGTTACAATGTTTTAACTAACATACACCTCCTTCTGAAGGCTTTGTTTTCCGTATCACTCCAGATTCCTGTTACATTGCAGGGTGTTACTGCTTGAGTCTGGCTCTGCCTGTGTGATCCTGGAGAAAGCTTCTTTAGGAGCTACCTGTAGTTGCTGATACGAGAACCTTGATCTTACCTGGTAGAACAGTGATAAGTTCCTGTGAATACAATGGCAGCAGATTTTCTATAGACCACTTCCACTGTTTCCTCTCCAGAGCTAGCCTTTTCACGGAACACAGTGGGCAGCACCAGCACCTACCTGTGTGTACAAATCCTACAGCGAGATGGGCTGTATTAAGAGTGAATGAGGGGTGATCTCTTGGCTTCAGAAGCAACAGTACAAAGGCAGTGGCTAAAGTAGGTCAGTCTAACCCCAGCTGAAGTCTGTGAGACATGGGAACATAAACAACTAGTTCTTCACCTGATTGATTTCAGAGTCAATAGAGTCTGATGCAGTCATACTTGGAAGTAAACCATCTATTACTACATTTAATTCCAAGGAATGACTACAGATGCCAAACAGGGCAGCCTAAGATGCCAAGCCACGCTCATATTATAACAACAGTGCATATTATAACAATGCAAGAAAATGGAAGAACAAGTCTCATTTGGGAACAGAAGTAGCAGCTCTGTGGGAAATTCTAGAGTATGATGTAGACCACTCCACAGAAAAATATTGAGTAAAAATATGCAGTCCGGTGTTAAAGTTAGTATAAATATGTAAATTCTGTGTGTGTGGAGGGGGTAAAATAATGTCTTCAAACTTGTTTGCTCAGTTACCCACTAAAGGGATTCTTAAAAATTTGTTTTAAGCTGATACCTAAATTTTGTTCATCATAATCTAAATGGTTACAAAGTATATAATTTCTGGCATATAATAAATACTAACATTTTAAAATAAAATTACTTCACCACACTTTCAAATTATTCCATGGAATAAAAAGACCATAGTAACTTTATAACTACCACCATCCATTTTTTAAATATAAGTTTAACCCTTTTTTTAAGTTATACATTTGATATCATTCCTTCTTTTCCCTGACATTGAATTTCTCTTCCATCTCCTCCACAAAATGTTATTGTAATGTAATATATATGTCACATTATATGCATGATGCTTGAAAGTATTTCACTGGTCACTATGATACCTTTTTGCAACCAAAATACATACGTAAGTTGAAGTTTATAATTATTTTTTATTTCCTGTAATCATAGGTGTTTAAGTGTCGGTTTTTGGATTGAGATAGTGTTACAATTATTCTTTGCAAACATTCGGTGAAAATAAGAAAGACACATTAATTTTGACAGACAAGTATTAGACATAAATAGTAAAATACTATTACATTGTATGATATGTGTATTTTACCACAGTTTAAACTATATAAAAATGTATTATTAGGACTATATCTCTTAATAAGCTGGAGACAGAGATAGTTTATGGTTCTTGATGAAAGGATGCTTCTCCTAACACAAATATTTCTAATTATCCCTTTATGTGACCCTTAGAAGTGTTTTCACCTTTGAGCGATGCATATAGTAAAATTTGGATGAGAGGTGTGATTTTCTTTGGTAAGGAGAGAAAAGTGCAACCATGAAAGGGGAGGTAAGGCTTTCTCTAGCAGATGGATTGTAGGAAAGAATATACTAGGAAACTGATGATCTGAAAATTAAGTCCCTTAAAATGATCCATGCCTTCATACTGCTTTGAAAGTCTTCATATACTCACAAAGGTATCTGTTCTCCAGTTTGTTGCTGTGCTGCAGAACTTCTGAAACACTGTAGACCTGTTGCTTTTCCCACTGACTGTGGTCTGGTCAGTGTAGCTAATGAACCATGAAGTTGCATGTATGTATCCCCTCCGTGTCTACATCACCACCGACAGGAAAACACTGACGCTCACCATGTGAATTGTCCTTGGATTATAGCAATGTAGGCTGTGTGTTGCTTTCTTCTCCTCATTGTCTTCCCATAGGGATGAGTCAGCAGCTTGGCCCAGCAAGCAGCAAAACCCATGAACCAGCCTTTGCCAGGGCAGTTGTAACATAGCTCAGACAGTCATGCTTCACCTCACTGGAGAAATGTGGCCCATAAAGGGAAAAAAAGACAATCACAATCCCATACACGTGGTTTTCCCATACATCCAATAGCAATCCTATCCACATCCTGCAACAGAATATTTCAACATCCCCATGGGCATTCTACATCCTATATATTCTTACATTTTCAATAATCTGTTCCATCCTCTCCTTTTCAACTTGAAACCCTAGCATCAAAAGTGACTGTTGATCTGATAGGACTCCACCTTTGGCTGTGGCTTATTTCCCAGTTGCAGCCCAGATCTTCCACTGATGACACCGAAGCTATCACCATGGCAACCATCACTGACATACAGTGCAAAGCTGAGGATGAAGCATGAGTTGTTCTCCAACTCACTTCCATGTTAAACCACACTCTAGGCTTTAAACTGCCACCCTCTGGGTTTACTGTCCTGTCCCAGAACCAGAGAAGCAGCCCATTTTTAAACTGAAATTGTTCTTTCACTCTCCTCAGGACCTCTCCACAAAAAAACAATGAGAAAGGTGACCATACTGCCACCTAGGCCCTGAAAGTATGGTATTTACTCACTCAAAACCCAACAATGTTGCAGTTAATTGTAGAAAAAGTGCTTTTGGGGAAGGATAAGATGATATCTAAAAGTAGCACATGCATAAATATGATACAAAATGTCAACTTGTTGCCTAATAGCTACAAGAAAGAAGGTCCTGGGGCAAATATAGCCACATTGCCTCATTGAAAAAGCCTAAAGAAAGTCTCTGCTGGGGGGGGATCCTTGGGGTAAATGCTTTCTTTTCATAAGGATCAATCCAACCCTGCCCCATATGTTTAAATGCTAAATTCAAAAATGGACTGCGATGAAAGAACAACAAACCTTTGTTAGCCCTCTGGGGGGACTAAAGATGCTGAGATGTGTGCCTTGCTGAAAGAGCTCTGTAAATAGCAAGGAAGTCCTATTTTTCTTTGCTAGAGATAAAGCACAGTCTCATAGATTTGGATCTTAGATTTTTTTTTTATATATCCTCTCAAATTCATTTTTGCCAGAGTCATCCGGTTGTGCTCTGATGCCAAAGATTTCAACACAGTTGGTGGTGGCAGAGCCAACACTGGTGACTTAACAAAGACTATTCATTCAAAAGCCACATTTCTGAAGAGAAGAGACCTGGATTCTGCAAGGAGCAACTGTACCTCTAATTACAAAATTTCTGAAATTCCCCTAAATGTAGGTTACATCAATCCCATTGGCATGCCAAGGATGGTGTGTCTTGATTTACTTTTGAGTAAAGGCTCAAAAGTTGTGGTGCTCAGACATCCAGAATGTAAGGAAGGTAACTGGTGACTAGCAGGAATTCCGTGGACAGATGGGCCATTTAGAGTCACCGGCACTTTGGTCCCTCTAAACTAATGGGCAGCCACTCAGAAAACCCAGGAACCACAAACTCGCCAGACTACTGCAGACTGTTTTTTCTCTGAAAGAACTAAGTTATTGGGAAAGGAGGGAAAGCAGTCTTTAGAGGGTGTTCCCAGAGGTTCTACTACTTTTCCTGTATCTCAAGTCCTTAGCAGGGGCAGGCCATTAGTCCCTGCAGCAGGTGATAGCAGAATTATCTGTGTGGTTGCTAGACTTTGGAGGGACCCTTACTTCAACCCTAAGAGTGCCCAGAGATGCAAATCAGGGCTGAATCCACTGCCTGAAGAACCCACAGTTCCTGGACAGAAATGAGGGGAGAAGGGAGGTGCCGGTTTGCATTTCAGCCTGGACAGCAAGCAAACCTCAGCTAGGTAAAAGAGTTATTAGAGACATCTCAGAAGCTTCTGGTTGCTATGGAGACGTCTCAGAGTTTCCAGTCTTTCCACCTCCTAGGCTCTCCCACATCCTCCAGACCCTCTGAGATCAATGGCAGAAACTTTCCTCTCCCTTTTCCTGCCTCTTCTCTCCAGGGCTGCTACGGGTTTCCAGGACCCTCAATCTGAACACTCAACCAGAGGGACCACAAGGCCTCCTGGAGTCCTTTAAGTGTGAAAGCTGCCGGGGCATTCAGCAATCAGCTCAAAGCCACTGACATGAGGTACTTCAACTGTGAGGAACTCTATGGTCTCATGATCAATATAACGTCTACACTGCCATTGGCCTCTACAAGAGGGTGTTAGGTATCACATAGTGGACACAGCATTGTTAACAAACCATTTTATTTACATACGTGTTCTAGCATTATAGAGGAAAATCACAAACCATGATGCCAAGAAGTTGCATTCAATATAGTGTATATTGATGGGCCATGAGACAAAGAGAGGTGGATACAGCTTAAAGGGAATCAGCAAAATACACACTTTTAGATATGTACCAGGCTATACTGTGTTTGCAGTACAGAAGCCTGCAAGAACCAAACCAATCAAATTTATGTTTATTATGAACTTACTGCAGGTAAGCACTGTGATTCTCCAAAACATACTAAATTCATTAAGGAGGAACTCAAAAAAGAGCAACAAAAATTAGTAAACATTAGAGAACAGACACTTAAATTATCTTTGATCATGATGTCGATTACAGAACCTAAGAAGAAAAAATAAGAGACAACCAGAGGAAAAAGAAAAGTTACCACTTTAAAGGGAAGATATTGATCAATTTGCTATTTCTACTGAGGCTAAGGAATGGTTTTTATATGCAGAGGAAAAACATTGCATTAATCTATGGAAGAATAGCCAGTCAAAATAGGGGATCACACACTGGGAGTTACAAAAGAGGTTATAAAGTATCCCTCTTTGTTAGAAATCATTTAAACAGAGTAGATGAATCAACCCAAAAGAGTTTACTGAGACCCCAGCCCAGGCCCAGCCCCATGGACTGTAGCACTGGGGTTGTAAGTGGGAGCTAGCTCTATAGTCAGATTTACCTGCCTTCAAATCCCAGCTTGGTCACTTATGGGCCATGCAACCTAAGGCAAGTTATTTCATCTCTTTAAGCTTATTCCTCATTTGGAAAATAAGGATGATAAGAGTACTTACTTCATTAAATTATTATGAGGATTAAGTGAGAACATACATGGAAAAGCATTTAGCTTGCTAGGATGTGCTCAATAAATTCTTGCTATTATTGTTTCTTATATTTGACCCCTTGCCTATCTAAAAATTACTGGCCTAGGGTTCTCATTGGCCAGATCACAATGAACAATGAAGAAATAAACAAAAGGAGTGCTGAGATGCCTCAGATTCCTGCATGACAGTAAATGCCCTTTGCTCCCTGAGCCTACTCTCATGCCTCTGACTCATGCTTTGGGCACAATTCCTTAAAAAGAGTTTCCACTTCAAGCTTATGGAGAAAAATAAGTTTTAGGTAAAATATTACTTTGGGAAAGCAGTTCAACCAAGGGCCAGAATTTTAATACTGCTGGAATCCCTATCAGAAATAAACTCAACACGGAATGACAGGCCTAGCCACCTACAACATAGAAAAAAGCTAAGTTTGACCAGGGAAGAGAAAAACGAAGGACAAAATCTCCAATCCAGAAGTGGTGCTTCTAGAGATAAAAATTTCATACACCTCCCACTCCCTTGTGAACATTCCAAGAAGAGCAAGGCCAAGAGAGAGTAGTGATATGGCCTGCCAGATAAAATACAGGACACCCAGTTGAATTTGAACTTCAACGATAAATATCAAATATTTTTAGAATAAGTATGCAAATATTACAATATTTGAAATGTACTTCTACTAAAAAACTATTGTTTATTTGAAATTCAAATTTAATTGAGTATTCTAATTCACTAAATCTGACAACCCTAGATATAGTACAGGGAACCTCCTGTATGCAGACTGACTGAGGCCAGAAATGAAATAGAAACACTGAAAAAAAAACCCAGAGTGATCCCTGAGCGGTCTCTGCCTGGTAGACAAGCTAGAGAGCATTCATTCCAGGAAAGGACGGGAACCCTGCAGCCTGAATAAGAAAATCCTATGTAAAAACCATTTAGCCTAAATGTAAGGGTGAAGAAGTCCCCTTGGGCAAATTAGCTTGTCTTGTTAACAGGATATTCAAGTCAAATAATCCAGTCTGTTTGGTTTGTAGAAAGCTTACTGCATCCAAAAGCCACACACATGCAATTCATGGTTGGTAAAGCTGTATAATTGCACCCATTTGTCAAAACTCTAGGAAGACTTCATGGACACTTAGCGTCCATACCACAGGCTCCCACATACATTGTATCTGCTTCCATCACAGCACTCACCACACAAAATATGATTATCAATTTATCTGTCCATCTCTCTCTCTAGACTGTGAGTTTCTCAAGAGTGGAGACAAGATCTAATTTATCTGTGAAACCACAGCCCTAACAGCAAATGGCCACCACACTATATAGCTGGTTAACCTGTGTGGTTTCTGTAAGGGAATTCACAGGAAGAAGGGGCTAAATAGACTTTACTGGTAAAAAATCAGGAAAGAGAAGAGGGGAGAAAAAGAAAGAAAAAGAAAGCGATCCTTATTAATCGCTTGCAATAGATTAGATACGTTTATCTGTACAGGTCTTATACATAAGCACACTTGATATATCAAAAGTGGATCTGTGTATATACAGCAATAAGAGAAAATTATTAAAGATTTGTGTTGGGTTTTTTTTTTTTTTGGTTGGGGATATGAAGAAAGAAGTCGACATGTATATGATGATGTAAAAATAAAAATGTATATAAGGACCTTAAGGATATGTCTATATGTGCATGTCAGGTGCCCACACGGAATATGTTAGAGCTTCTGTAAAGGAAGTGAGAGATATTAGAAAAAAAGACTCAACCCAATTCTCTTTCTAAAAATATTCAGATCTCTGAAGCACTCAATTCTAGAATCAGCTCTCAATAACAGTCCCTGTTGTGTTAATGAAACTGTAACTTATCTTACCCACTCACCTTTATATAGTATCCGCAGGAATCCACAAATTAGGATATAGTTAGTGACGGTTCTCCTGAATGGCATTACAGAAATGAAACTAAAATACTCTGAAAGTCTAATACTGCTTCAGGAAAATCTTCATCCTGTTTAGGAGCCCTGTGTTCCATCCCATGGAACCTCTTCTCCTATGTTTACCTGTCTCTCTCCTTCCTGCATTCCTCCCGTGAGAACCTCCCTATCTGTATTTCTCCTATCACTGCCCCCCGTCTTTCTTTTTCATAGACTGTTGAAAACTATTTAAAAGATCTGACTATCAAAGTCTATCTTCTTCTGGCCATGTATTTAAGGTACATAATAGCATGTGGTTTCCAATCCCCCAGGAGCTGGGCATGAAAATAAAATGTTAGAACTTCTATTTACATTTATTTTTATCTCACCCATTTTTAATTTCTGGTTTTTTGTGTGTGTGCTTTATAATGAACACAACATATTAGACAATATACACATGTAATTATACTAAACAAACACGCCAGTCATTGGCATTGTAGTTCTGTAGGGCTGCATAACAGACCACCCCAAAACTTGGTGGCATAAAATAACAACCAGGTTATTATGTTCACAAATTCGGATAGGGCACAGCTGGGATTGTTTGATTCATTTCCATGACTTTCGGAGCCTCAGTTGAGAAGACCCAAGCATCTGGGAAGTGACTCCAGGGATGCATGCTAGAATCATCTGAAACTTCTCAACTTACATGGCTGACCTGGGCTCAGCCAGGACCACTGACCAGAGTACCTACACATGATCTGTCTGTGTGGCTTCTCACAGCACGGCAGCAGGGATGTCCAAAGGACAAATGAATCAAGGGAACCAGGGAGAGGCTGCATGGCCTTTTCTGACCTAGCCTCGGAAGTCACCTAGAGCCATGCTCTCCATACTCAATTAGTCAATGCAATTATGAAGCTGCCCAGATACAAGGAGAGGGGGCTAGACTCTCCTCACCATGATGTGCAGTAATGACCAGGTCACATTGCAGAGGAGAATGTGGAATGGGAGAGATTGTTGTAGTTACTTCGGAAAATAATCTACCCCACTTTGACTATTCGCTCTGAGATCTGTCCCCCATCCCTTCTCTTTACTGCTCTTTATTGCAGAGAGCAAAATCCTTGCAGATCACATTTCCCAGCCTCCCCTGCCAAACAGATTCTGGCTAGGATTTACCAATGGAGATACTGCCAAGAGATTGTGGGGGTGCTGGAGAGAGGAGAAGCTAGAATATATCTCCCCCTTTCTCTCTGCTTTGGTCAGCATCTTCCCAGGAGCTGCATCTCCTCTCTGACTTACATTCTCTGCCAGGCAGCCACCAATTGTTCCATTCTCGGTGGACAAGTTCTACCTTGTTTCCTGTGACCCAAAGGTTCGCACTGGCTTCCTGCTTTGCTGATCTGGGGTTGCACGTGGGGTTGGCCATGCCCCATTTAGCTTTCAGCTCTTCTTACCCCTTTGTCTCTGATTCCCAGCATTAAATTCTCCCATTTGAATTACCTAGTATGGGCTGTTTTCTTGACTGTATAACAATATACACAGACTAGGGATAAAAACCCCCAAATGTTTTACTTATCAAAATGTGGGATTTGAAAAGCATGTAGACCAATGACATAGTTTCAGAAGCCCTGGAACGGGAGTCAGGCTGCCTGAGTTCTGGCCCTAGACCAGGCATAGCTACGTACTTTGGTATTTGCTTAGCCCATCGGTCTTAGTGTCCTCAGCCACACAATGAGTTGTCCTCTTTGATGCTAACATTCTGTGATTGTATCTTTCAGATATCATCTGCCTACTAGGTCTGGGCCTAACCCACAATGGCATTGATTCTGAATGTCTCACCTCAGCACTAAAAAATATCTCAGCACAAACAAACAAACGTAATTTGCTACATGATTCAACAAAGGGTGCTGGCCAGGTTAGAGATGCTAGAGCCATCTCCACTGCAATAATTGACCCCTGACGTTTCACCTGAGGTTAAGACAGGAAGGATGGGGCCAGTACATCAGGTTAGTGTGGGAGCTCAGAGCACTTCTGCCTCCTCAGCTCTAGATAAAAGCAAGACAGCATTGGTCATCAGGCTCTTACAAGTAAATCTGGCCATCTGCAGACTGAGTCCCATCCAAGTTCAGAGGAATCACTGGGTGACATTCATATGAAAGTGCTGTAATCCCAGCATTTTGGGAGGCGGAGCAAGTGGATCACTTGAGGTCAGGAGTTCAAGCCCAGCCTGGCCAACATGGTGAAACACCATCTCTACCAAAACTATAAAAAATTACCTGGGTGTGGTGGTGCATGCCTGTAATCCCAGCTACTCTGGAGGCTGGAGCAGAAGAATCGCTTGAACTTGGGAGGTGGAGGTTGCAGTGAGCTGAGATCTTGCCACTGTACTCCAGCCTGGGTGACAGAGTGAGACTCTGTCTCAAAAAAAAAAAAAAAAAAAAAAGAACAACTTTTTCTTCTTTGAAGGGACAAAAAAAATCTTATGACACAAAAGGAACATAATTTGTCACAAAAGGGAAGAAAAATTGTGCAACTGAGCCCTCCAATTACACCATCACAGGGAATAGCTTCCACTTTAGAGAAATGCTTTCATATAGAGCTGATAGAAAGAGGGACAAAGTCATGTGGTTGCCCTTTTTTAGGCATATAAATGAGCCTTCACCCAATGTACCCATCTTTTGTCTCTTTTCTATTCCAGAAGAAGATTTGACAAAAGTGATCATAGATTTAACAAAACATCTTTTGAGATATTTGAAGTAAATAAAATATTACAATAAACTATAAACAAATGTGACCATGTATCTTAAGGCCAAATATTCTATTTGATTGGATATTATTTGAGACAAATGGGTTACATATTTATTTAGACCTAGTATTCTTTGTTAGCAGAGAGATTTTCACACTATTTCTTGTAGCAGAATCTGACCTGTAAATAAACCTAAGTACTATTTGGAAACACCATAAGTGCTATTGGGAAAATGCGAATTCAAAACCAAAACCTCAAGGTAATATCAAAGATGCTGAAAGATTAACAGAAAGGACAGAAGACTCACCGCACGTCTGCAGCAGACATAGAATCTTGCCTAAATCATTATGTTGGCTCTATTTTAACAGGGTAGAACCTGTGAGGCATTCAAATTCAAAACTTTACTTCGATGATTTCAAGGAGCAAGAAACAGCTGAACCGGTTCTAACCGAAGGAAAATGTCCTTATTCTACTTAGCTAAAATTAGTTACGCATCCAAATAATTTTGAGATGAAATGAGCAGAATGCATCATGTACACTGGAGCCGGCTTCTTCACTTAACTCAATTCCACCTTTGGGCCTATATATGGCATACAACACTTTGAAACTAGAAAACAAGTATAAAAGACAAATGAGGAGATAAAGGTAAGCAGCCAGTGGTTTCAATTAAGAAACAAAGAACCATCCCATTTGATGTGCCTGCTGTATGCAGTGCACTTTTCTAGACTACGTGCAGTGTGAAGATCAAGAAGATACAGCCTGGCTCTCCAGGGGGCCCCAGCTGCATGGTGGCACCAGACACGTATATTAATAACTTGCAAATAAGACAAGGGTGACAAGGGCCATTGAGAATACAGAGTGATACATAAGAATGCAGGAGGGAAAAATGCATCCCCTGTCTGAAGGAAATGGGAAGGCTTCTTAGAGGAGGTGAGGTTGCAGCGACACCTTGAAGAACTTACTTGCAGAACTTTGACAGTGCTGGGATAGAGCAGGGGATATGTCTGACTGAAGGCAGGAACGGCCTGAGCAAAGCCAAGGAAGTGTGTCAAGGGCATGCACTAAGTGCACGAATGAGCTGGAGCAGAAAGAGGAGGAAGCAACACAGTGGGCAGGAGGCGACAAAGGCCGTCAGAGACGAACCACGGACGCCCAGGCATGCTGCGGAGGAAAACAAGGACTTCATTCTGCACGCAATAATGAGCCATTAAAGGCTTCCGAGGAGGCAGATGTGATTAGATCTCTGATTTAAATGACAACTCGTGGCAATTTGAGTTATGTTCTTAAAATCTACATTCCTCAGAGAAAATTTTGCAGAAATCTCTTATCAGGGCAATAACGCTTTCTCGGTGTCACAGCTGCCCTGAATGCCCCTCCCCTCATTCTGTTCTAAAAAAGCCTCTGTGTGAAAACAAGCGCCTTTTTCTCGAGTCGTTTCCTCCAACTGTTCGTTCCGTATGGACTCTGGGTGCCCTGTGTGGGCTCACATCTGTCTGCCCAGCAACAAGCCACATCATCACGAGCATACCTGGAGGGTCTTCTGGGGAGTCACCCGTAAGCCCTTGAGCCACAGAACCAAACTTCCATTTCCCTGTAAACATACACTGCAATGAAGAACACGAGGGAACATTTTTACGTGGATGGATAGCATCCATGGCCCTCAAACAGTTAACTCCGAGGTTAACTTCTTCCACGATTTCTCTAGACTTGGAGAATCAGAGTTCAGATCCTCCCTCTAGTGCCGCAATTAAAGACTCTGAATTTCTAAGGAAAGTTCTTTTTCATCCTCTACCCTTAATTTCTGTGTATAAACAGACTCAATTTGTCCAATACCGTATGTCCCACAGGTTAAAGAGAGTTCAGGTTATTTTCTTATAGGCATAAAAAATAAATTAGATTCAAATTCAAGTGGAGCAGAACAGTGAACAAGAAAAGAGAAAGAAACCAGCAAAGACAGGGTCAGGCCACACCGTGCCATACCATCAACCTATTGCTTCCATTAGCTGTTCTCTTGGGGATCTGTCATTTTCTGATGCTTCCACTGGACTCGGCTCGGCTGCAACAAGTCTGCCATTGGGAGCCTCTCCTGGGAGGTCAGCCTCAGTAAATATAGTAACTAGTATTTTTGACGTAATGCAGGATATGGGAAGAAAGGTTCTTAGGGCATTTGGTGTGCATACCATATACATCTGTATGGGTACACACACAAGCATGAGACACAGAGAGAGAGGACTGCAAAGAGAGACTTCAACCATAAAGCACTACTGAGGTATCTCTCAGTGGAAATTAAAGACAGAAACACCCAATAAACTCATCTTCAACTCATTGATAACCTTCCACTGGACCAGATGGAGAAGGCTAATGCTGTAAAACACCAGAGCTCCCTCCACACCAACCTCTGAGAAGCAGTTCAGCTTCCTCCCATGGCCTGTCTCCTGTGGGAAGAGGTGAGAACCACACAGGAATGAGTGCTGAGCTCCTATAAGGCTGCTAGGAGGGAAGAGACCCACCTGGGAGCTGGCGGTTTCTCCTCCACAAATGCCTCCCACCCAGTGCTGACTCCCCAGCACAGCAGTCGGTTCCCTCATCTCTCTTGCCTCCCTTGATGACGATGCAGGCTTTGCGGAGGCCCGTCTTGGGTGAGCTCCCACATTCTGAAACTTCGTGGTTTACTGTAACCTCCCAGAGGGTGAAAAGGGAAGGGAGATGTGAAAACCCAGATTGGACAAATTACTAACTCTGAGAAATATAAGAACCTAATGAATCTGGAGCTGACATGTCCAAGGAGGAAACCACTGGCCGCACATGACTATTGGCACTTTAATTAACTGAAATTCTCCATTCTCACTAGTCACAAGTGGCTAGTGGCTATCACATTGGACAGCAAAGTTAGAGAACATTTCCATCATGGTAGAAAGTTTTATTGTACAGCACTGGTCTCAAGGCTCTTGGGAAGAGGTCTATTTGCACCTTAGATTAGAAATAAAGTGTAGTGTTTGTGATAAAGTGAAAAGAGCACTAATTAGGATTAAGACTAGGCCGAGTTTTACTAATAATGGACTAATAATGGCAACACAATCTGTAGAAATAAGGGCACTGAAGTGACAGGTGATCCCTGGAGCTTTACCCTACAGAGAAAAATGAGGTAACAGGGTTCAATGGGGAGCATGGGACCCCGGAATTCACAAGACCTGAGTCCACAAGCCAGCACAGTCCTGACACCCAGGGGCAAGTCACATGAGCTGTCCTAGCCTTCACTTCCTCAGCTGCATAATGGAACAACATCATCTATCTCATTTGCCAAATGAGGTCATAGATTTAAAATATACTTAAAAGCATCCAGCATGCTGCCAAATGCTAAACAAAAGCTGGGTGTTACCCCCAAAGGTTGGTACACAGTATGTTTCTCTCTCCTTTATTCCTAGGGAGGCTCTCATTAGCAGATGCCCAGGACGTGGCACTGTGCATTTTTCTTATACCACATCTCTCCTCCCGTGGGCAACCTCTGGTGGAGGCATTTTGTTGCCTGTGTTTGGCAAGCCCAGATTTGCTTCCTCCTCCTCCCTCCACTCTTCCTCCTCCGTGTTCTCCTTGTCCTCTTTCTCCTTCTCCTACTCCTCATCCTCCTCCTCTTCCTCCCACCCACTACCAACACAACCACAAAAAGACGAGAAGGTTATTTTTAAGTCACCCATGAAACACACCCTTGAAGTCCCTCCTTGGCTTCGAGAGATGGAGAAAAAAGACGTTATAGAGATGTCATTTATTAAAGTCCTGCTCTATCCAGAGCACTTGATTTGGACCGTGGGAATTAGCTTAAAAGAAAAAAAACAGGGAGGGGGAATGAAAGATACACATTTGGATATTCTCTAAAAATACTAAGGGATTCTTCATACATATCAGCAAGTGTAAATTAATGTAGGCCAAATCTAATAAATACTTGTGACCAAAATGAGAGACTGAGTAACAGGACACGGAGAATCTGGTGGGTTATTCAGGAAAGTTTCTTAGGGGAGTTCAAAATTGAGCCAGATTTTAAAGGAGGTGACAGACACAGTTTGGCAAAAGGAGAGAAGGAGGCTTTCCAGGAAGGGGAATTATAACACTCTAAGGTGTAGAGACAGACAGGGGGGAGTTCAGATAGGTGAACGCCCAGAGACTGGGAGGGAGTAACACAGGCAGGCAGCCGCCGGGGTGGGGCCCGCAGGGAGAGGGAGGTCAGGCTGCAGAGGGCTTCCTGGGGAATTTCCTTTTGCTAATAAGCAGTAATGGAGAGCCACCGTGGATTCATGAGTAGCGGAAAACAGTGTTTAATGAAGACAATTCCAGCAGCTGTGTGGAGGGTGGAGGAGAGGGGGCGAGGTCCAGGCAGGGGATGCCAGCTAGAGTCCTGCACTAAGCAGTAGCCATGGAAATGGAAAATGAGGATCCAAGGAAACCATGCGGAGGGAGAACCACCCGACATTGGCGTGGAGTGGAAGTGGGGGATTTTGGAGAGGGGTCCAGTGGAAACTGGTGCCAGGACAGTGTGCCACTGGCAGCCATAGAAATGTGTTGGCGAAGAGATGCTGATTGAATGA
Source organism: Chlorocebus sabaeus (assembly GCF_047675955.1). NCBI lineage: Eukaryota > Metazoa > Chordata > Mammalia > Primates > Cercopithecidae > Chlorocebus > Chlorocebus sabaeus. The sequence continues at coordinate 14,725,058 of NC_132914.1, forward strand.
AGAGAGAACGGAGAGGAACAGTGGGTTTCTTTCCTTCTTTCTTTTGATCTTCACCGTTTTCCAATATTGCAATATTGGGAGAACATGCCAGGAGAGATTTCTATCCACCACTGGAGATATTATTATTCAGGATGCTGAAACCGTAGATTGCAGAACGATCAAAACCAGTTTGTAACTGAAACCATGTGAGAAAATGAGCCTTCAAGGGAGTGGAGGACTGAGAAAAAACAGAACGGACACTTGATTGAGCTCCGAGAAAATGGTGGCATAAGTGGGGCAGAGCTTTTCAGCCTCAGCAATGCTGACATTTGGCAATGCCTCATCCTTCATTTTCAAGGACTGTCTCATGCCTCCTAGGATTCTGAGCAGCATCCCGGGCCTCTACCCCTGCTCCCCAGTCATGACCATGAAAACTGTCTCCACACATTGGCAAATGTCCTTTGAGAGGAAAAACAGCCCCCACTAGAGAGCCATGGATTAGAGGTAATATTGATATTTATTAGACATTTATAACATGCCAGGCACTGTTCTAAGTCCTTTATAGGTATTAATGTATTTAATTCTCAAAACAATATTTTTAAGCACTGTTTTACTATTATTCTCCATTATTGCCGAATAAGGAAACCAAGACTCGGAAGTGATGTAATTTTTCAAAGTTTCCACCACTAAAAAGTGGCAGCTTCGGGCAGTTTGGCTCCAAGACCCATGTTTCTTACCAAAAGGCTCTACTGCCTTTTTGTGGAAAGAGGATTCATATGCAAAAGCACTTTGAAGACAGACTCCATAGAATCCATGGGGTGGGGCTGGGGAGAGGCTGCTGGGGACATGCAGGAGACCCCAAAGCATCAGGCCTATGGCACTAAAAGAAGGCTCAAACTACCTAAGAAACAGGGATCCAGAGAGAGGGGCTGGGGGAAGACAATGAATTTTGTTTTGGATCAATAAAGGTTTTAGGGTGACCGCACTGAAAGCAGCAGTGAAGAAGCAGAGAAGACAGAACTTCCTGATGTCAGGAAAGACAAGAAGTATTGTGTGACAGCAAAGCCCATAATGAAGAGACAGATTGGGTCAGGACAAAGGCAGTCGTAGCTGTAAAGGACAAAACAAAGTCCCCTCTGAAGCATCCAGCAAACAAAAGGTACACGTGAGTGTTTATACAGGAAAGAGAATGATTATGGACATTTACATCTAAGAGTGACGATTTCTCAGCAAAGTGTGATGATACCATCAACTGAGATCAGGATGATGGAGGAGAGAATGCTCCGAGAGCCCATGTTTTAAGAGTGGGTTGGGAGCCTGTGAGCAAAGGCTGGTCACGCCATCATTCGTGATGATGGACTCTGGAAGAAAGGATTCTGAGGACTTCCTTTTTATCTGCCCTTAGTAGTGGGAGTGACAGAACACTAAAAGCAGATATGCCTGCAAGTGGGTGAGTCAGTACTGGAGAAGCTGAATTCCAGTTCGAGGAAACAGAGTGGCAGGGGAGGGAAGGAAGGGAAGCAATAAGGAATTCTAAGGCCAGGAGGAGGAAGCATTAGAGGATTCCACACTGAGAGGTAAGGTCAGTGATGTAAGTGAAGTGGAGAAAGCAAAGCCTGAAGTCACAAGGAGGGAAGATCCAGATCTTGTGGGAGGGGGTGAGAGAGATACTATAGGGAAGCAATGCTGCTGGACACCTAGACAAAGATACAATGTGGAAGAATTGGAGGGCACGTTTTTGCCGGTAAGTGGTTGATCTGCAATGGAAATGTGCAAGAATCCATGAATCCAACGTATTAAAAAAGTTAATTTAGTGTATATTTTGAAATATGTAGGAGAAAATGTAACAAAGTGCAAAAATGTTGACCATTTTAACTGAACAACTAAATAAACACTTGTTTTATTAAAATTAGACAAAGTTCTTTCCCTCTGGGCAATCTGGGCAATCCACTTACAATGAAAAATCTAAGAGCAGTTATTTCCACAGCATGAGGAGCTGTGTGCATAAAATTAGAGGGTTAAGAGCATTTATTTAATCAACCCACCACATATTCTAGAAACGCAGGTCCAGCGGAATGGCAGACAAGAATGGCTGGAGTCTCAAGAAGTCAGAGGCTGTCTTCCTCCCTTAGAGTGGAGGTTGCAGGCAGCACGGCTCAGGCACACATGAGACAAAAGAACGGGTGTGAGAGAGGTGGTGGGAAGAGCAATTCTCAGACTTGGCTGTACATTAGAACCACCTGGGCAGCATTTCAAATATGCTGGCCCCTAAAACAGAAATCAGAATCACTGCCCTTATGAACATACCCTAAAGTTCTTATACCCTGTGAAGAAAAATGGTTTTTCATTCATATTCTCAAATTCTCTCTCATACACACACACGTGCACACACACACACATGCACACACGCACACACACGTGCACAGAGCTGGCTCTTCCACACAGTGAGCGGCAGGGAGCACGGCTTTGCTTGGCAGCTGCTTCTTCCTCCAGCTGCATCTGGGCTTGAACCCAACTGCACCGAGAAACCAGGCAGGAGCAGAGGGAGGCTCACACTCTTCTTGTCTCCACACCTACCTCATGCCCAACCCTGATTCCAATACCAAAGGGAGATCAAGACCCAATACCTTAAATATATACCATCCCTTCTCCCATGGAAATAGAAGGGCTTCACAAAGATCAATATTTCCACCAGCCTGCAGTTATTCAATTCAGATTTTAGCAAATTGCATTCGTTTTGTATAAAATTAACCCTGAATTGCCTATGCTATGAGTAGGCACCATACTACAAGTAACCTAAAACCAGCAACAATTCAAAAGTGATTTATATTTGCCACTTGAATGCTTGACATTCTGTGAACTCATAATGCTTAATTCCTTCCCAAAATGTCTGTTTGCCACCATTTACAGGCAGGAGTGAGACAAAGAGATGTACACCAAGCAAATATCTGCCTGGCAGAGGATTGGATTATCATAGTGACCGTAACACCCAAACAAGCCTTGGAGGCTGGCAGGCGGGCGGGCTGGCTGACCTCCACGAAGAGGTCACAAAAACTCCCTGGAGTCCAGACAGAACTTCCCAGGGGGGCAGAGCAACTGTCGCTTTCTGATTCTCCCACAGAAGCGTGCCAAAATTGCTGCCACCTCATCATCCGCTAGGCGAGGAAGGAGGAAGGGTGATAGGCACTGTCCCCCCCTGGGGAATGCAGTTAGCCAGACCCTCTGTCTGCACCCGTCTCCCCCTGCCGTCAGAGAAGGCAGACCTCCTTTCATCCCACTCATTCGCCACCTCTTCCTTCTACCCTGTTTTTCTCATCCTTCCTCTTCCTTTTTTCTCTCCCTCGCTAGTTTTTTCCTCCTTAACACACAGGTGGAGAAATAGCAGAGAAGCTGATGGAAGTTCAGGTCCTGGCTATGGCACTGTCCTCTTCTTCCTTTCATCAGTGTCACCCTCTCTTTTTTTAAAATTTCCCTCTTTCCTTGCTCCTGACATTCTCTCTAATAACCCAAGGCTCCCAGCCCTCAGATCTCTCTGGATCGCCCCCTTGGACGCACCTAATTTCTGGGCTTATTCTGTAACACTCCTAATTTCCTCAGGCGGTCCTAGGAACTGAGTTTCATACACTTTACTCCATCTCCCTCATCAGCAGAAATGAACGCACCCAGCTTCTGCAATTCTCCTCGGCACGACAGCTGTAGTGGAGGATCGTTGAGGCACAGGCTGGGGTAGGCATTTATGTAAGAAAAATAAAAGAAGATGGAGAAGGCCAGCAAGGACCATCCCTTTTGCTTTTTCCTACCCTACTGAGAAATCGGCAGTGTTACTCACAGGATATGGACAAGAGAGGCAGGGAGCTCAGTTCCAGGTGCTTTACATACTTCACCTCATCTAACCTTCACATAACCTGCATTTTACAGCAGAGGAAAAGCTGGCAGTCAAAAGTTGAAATGCCTTACCCAAAGTCACTCGGTGGCAATTCCAGGATTCTGAACTCAAGTCCCTTTGACATCAAAAACCCAGCTTTTGACTCCCACAGGCTGCCTCGCTGGGGAGTGGTATTGGGGCTCTCATCTTTACTTCTGGATGTTGACTATTCAAGACCTAGACTTGCATTGGTGTAAAACCCACAGCAGTACCAGCCCAGAATCTTGAGGGTGCCAGGACTCAGCTGTCCTTGTAAGGCACTGCTTGGTACCCAGGAGAAAAAAGAGACAAATCTCCCATGGTGGGAAAAGTAAAGAGACAATCCACTGAATATCAACTTTGAGAGGGGAGGAGAACCTTACAAGAAATTTTAAGAAATCTTCACCCTGGGGTCCCAATGGAGACTTAATCTCTGACTGTTGCTAGAATTTGTTCTCAGGGCCTTAGACAAGAGTCAGAGTCCATTAGGGCAGACTGGGAGGTGGCTAACATAGCAGAGAATTATAAAGAAAGCTAGTATTCCTCTATTCCAATATCTGTATCACATTCATCCCTTCCTAAGTACTTGCGTCCCCCATCCCTGGGTGGTCACGTTGGCTCACCCGTGTCTGGGCCAGATAGCCGGGCTCCTACATTCCTTGATTTCTACCACCTTAAAGACACCATCAATTCTGCCTTCTTCTCTAGATATTTTTGCCCAAATCTCAGCTCCTGGTTTGTGTGAGCTCTTGGAGGATAGGCATTACATTTGATTCCACAGCAAAGAGGCCCTGCCCTTGGCCACAAACCTTCATAAATGTCCTATAAATGAATCCATGCAGCGGGTTAATCTTCAAAGACAAAAAAGTCAGGATTGCAAGGAAAAGCTGTTCTCCAAAGTCTTCACCTTCTAGAGACAAGTAACTAGAGGAATATATGCCCAGGTGTACCCTGGACACATGGTCCAGAGCAAGGGCTCTTAACCTGCCACTCATAGATTGGCTTCAGGGATCCTAAGTGCCCTAACAATCCTTCATGTGGAAATTGAGGCATTGGCACAAAAGTTGATTTTTCAGAGAGGAGGATCCAGAACATTAATTTTAGGAATTGCTACTTAAATGCATGGAATAAAGGTCAGGGTAGAAGTGGGAAGGCAGCAAAGATGAAGTGGATTTGGGGGTCAAGGAGGGCATCACGGACTTCACAGGCTGTAAGCCAGGCTGTTTGTGTCAGCAGCGGTGCAAAGCTTACTCGCAGAACACCTCATTCCTCAGACAGGAGCTCAGCCTTCTTTGTTCAGACCTGAGAAGCTGGCACAGTACTTAACTGTTCCCACCTTTGTTGAGAATGTTAATATAGGTTGGGTCCAAGCCCCCCCAGGTGAGAACCACATAGCATCTTTGGCATTGCCTTAGCTGGCAGCCACTGCCGTCACTCCATTTTGAGTGCCATCTATTTAACCCACCCCATTTTCCCTGTTTAGAAAGTAGAATCTCAGGATAAGCCAGATCGCAAACTTTTCTTACTTTTCCTTAATTACATATATCAGTTTCTTGCAGCCTGCCAAGCCTGAAATTCTCACAGAGCCCCAGATCTAATATGATTTGTTCTTTAAAAAGTAATCAACCCAAATGTTCATCAGTGACAGACTGGATTAAGAAAATGTGGCACATATACACCATGGAATACTATGCAGCCATAAAAAAGGATGAGTTTGTGTCCTTTGTAGAGATATGGATGCAGCTGGAAACCATCATTCTTAGCAAACTATCACAAGAACAGAAAACCAAACACCGCATGTTCTCACTCATAGGTGGGAACTGAACATTGAGATCACTTGGACTCGGGAAGGGGAACATCACACACTGGGGCCTATCATGGGGGGGGAGGGGGGAGGGATTGCATTGGGAGTTATACCTGATGTAAATGACGAGTTGATGGGTGCAGCACACCAACATGGCACAAGTATACATATGTAACAAACCTGCACATTATGCACATGTACCCTAGAACTTAAAGTATAATAATAATAATAAAAATAAAAAATAAAAAAATAAAAAATAAAAATAAAATAAAAATAAAAATAAAATTAAAAAAAAAAAGTTATTTTGAGGGTTCCTAGCCCTGGTCTCTTTAAGGTAACTGATACGTTTGACATTTTTGCAACCCAGTATTTGTGCTTATGAGTTTGTAATTTCTAGCCATCATCTCTTTTTTCAAAGAAGGTTATTCGCTGGCTCTCAGAGATCTTTCCAGTCCTCTGTGTTTTTCCCAAATGGCAGCCTTTGGCCCTGCACTGGCCACTTCTTTGTTAAAGACATTTTAGAATCTGTCATGAAGACCTGGGGTTATTTGTCATATTCTCCTTAATTAATGTTTTAAAATCCTCTCCAATTTTATATTGGTCTTGTGTTCCCTAACTCATGCTAGAATCCAGATTATACACCATATATATATATATACACACACACACACACACATATGTGTGTGATTGTATGTGAGTAAACAGTTCCCATTTATATTTCTAAGAAATTAAAGATATGCTTCTTGTTCTTATGAAGATGGCTTTTACTGCTTTCCCTTTAATTCCTCATATAGCTAAAGTTTTTCATTTTCTATTTCCTAATCATCTTTTCTAAATATAAAAATGACACGCTTTATTGTGGAAATTTTGGAAAGATAGAGAGGTAAAATGGTAATAATTCCCTTGCTCCTAAAGTCTTAAATCTTTTGCATGATATGTCAATCTTCCTTCTCAGATTTCACAACTTTTACCATTTCTGAAGATGCCTACCTGCCCACTGAAGTGGCTTTCTTTTTAGAATAAGCCCTTTGTTTATCTGAGCAGGCTTCCTCCAGACTTTCTCATCTAGGAGAGCAAGCTGCTCTCCTAAACTATCTCAAGGCACCTGCAGAGGAGAAAAAGCCCCAGACACGAGATTCAGAAAACCTGGGCTTGAATTCTAGCTTTTTCTTCCTCTTGACTGCATAATTTTGGGCAATCATTAGAGCACTTTATATCACTAGAGTACTTTGTACCTCAATTTCCTCACCTTTAAAATAGGGAAAATAGTTCATGCCCAGAATTCCTCTTGGTGAGTTCTTGGGAAGACCAAATAATGTATGAGGAAGACAGTATATATGAGAAAACTATTGACACACTATCAAGCTTTAGAAACGTAAGTGATTGATGTTATTGCATCCGATTTGGTTTGTCTTTACCTCTGCTGCCTTCCTTCATTGAAAACCTTCCTTTTCTTTCTCAAATTTTGGCTTGTTTAATTTTCCTTACAGTTTTTCATGTGTGATCAGTTCGTGGTGACTTTGTCCTAAGCTCACTTGAACCTGTAAATCCTCAATTAATTGGTTTCCATTTGTATCTTCTGCATTTTTGCACTAAAAATTCATGTTCTCTAAATATTCTAGAAACATGGCACCTCATGGCCAGATTGTCTTTTCTTGCCAGGTGTAATCTGATGAGATACTCAAAGAAGTCAGTCTTGATCTGGAAGCTTCTAATTCAGAAATGACTGCTGGCCCTCTACATGGGACAACTAAGCGTCACACTGCACCACCCAAACTAGCTCTGATTGGATACCTAGTAGGTTGGGAACAGGGTAAGTCACAGTAGTTAATATTTCTGCAATGCCTACTCTGTGACAAATATTGTTCAAACTGAAATAACTCACCTGATTCTCATAACAACTCTAAAAACCCAGAATTATTAATACTCCATTTGATGGATAAGGAATCTGATAGCACAGAGAAATAAAGACATTTGCCCAATACATGAACAAGGGTCAGAACATAAACCCAGGCAGTACGACTCCTGAGTTCTTGCTCAGGAGAAAAACCACTGTTTTCTGCCTCTGCCATGTTACACTGCAGAAAGAAAGGTGGAGAAGACAGTGGCGGGGAAAATGTAAAAAACCCAAAGATGACAGCAAAGGAGCTGAGGAAGTACAAGTGCTGAAAACACAACCCATTTCACCCTCTGCATAACTCAACAATTACATTAATTACACTCCTGTGCATTTCTGGAAGACTGTCCTGGTTGTGTCCTATAGCTAATGAGTACATCAGAAGAAAGAGGTCCACAAATCATTCACAGAAGTCCAGGTCCTAACCACCTTTCGAATCCTGCTGTGCACCCTTCTCTTTCTCCACTCTCTTCATTACGTAGAACCAGACATGCAGTATGTTTCCTTTAAGTCTCTGAGCATCAAGTCAACCATAAACATTTACTACAAAGCTTAGAGCAGAGTTTAAGAGTGTGAACTTGAGCCAAAGCACCCGGTTCAAATCCTGGTTGTGCCATTTAAGCAAAGAAAGCTTTTAACGCCTTCATGTCTTGGTATCCTCGTCTGTGAAATGCAGATAAACTTACATACCTCTATGGGTGTTTGAAAGGGTTAAATTGGTCAATTCATGGAAAGCACTAAGCACAGAACCGGTAGGTGCTCACAACAAAGTAGCAGCCATCTACTAAACATCTATGGTGTGCCAGCATTCTGTTAGGCACACACTGGGACATGAGGATGGATGCTGTTTCTCCCCTTGAGAAACTCACATCGGGAGGTGGGATGGATAGAGACATGACAGCAGTCCTTTCACATCCCAGGGTGGGCTAAGAGAGCAGGAAGAGGGCAGTGATTCCAGTCTGTGGGCGACAGGAAGACCTGGAGCTGAGGATCCCTGAGCTGAAACTTGCAGGCACGAGGGGAGGTGGGGAGGGCACTGCAGTCAGAGCAAGAGGCATGAGCAAAGGCCTGGAGTGTAAATCAGCCTTTCACAGTATCCCTTGCCCCTGCCTGTGTCACCATCTCCATCTCTTTGCTTCTTGGATCATGTAAAGATAAAAGATAAGCCTGGAAAAAACAGTTTCACACATAAAGCTAGAAAGATTAGTTTTGCTCTCCTTTCTGACAAGTATTTATCTAGTTTTCTCAATAAAATACTGTGAAAGAGAAGCTGGGAAGGAGACATAGACCAAAGATTAAAAACCGCAGGTCACAATGCCTAGGTGCCACTCTGCATTCAGAATGCTGCGTACCTCACCACTCATGGCATGTCTTGCCCATTAAATATTTTCCATTTTCTTCTTCACTGAGAGTGGATATATTAAATTCAAGGCCACATAATACATTGAAAACTGGCTATTTGGAGCAGGATGCAGTTATTAATTATTATTTCATACTGCACATATGTATATTACAATTATATTATGGTTGAGGAGATTTTTTACATTTCCTCATTCGATCCACAAAATGACATCTTTAGGGGGGGTCAACATAACTGGCTCCCCTAAAGACCTCATTTTACAGATGAGGAAGTGAGTTCAGCAAGGTCGTATAGCTTGCCTGAGTCACACAGTGCTGGCCAGGGTGGGGCTGAGATGGGATCTGGTCAACAGGGCCAAAGACCAGTGCCTCTCTCCTCAATTCCACCTTGCTTCAAATTACTGAAAAACCTTTTTAAAACATGCATGTGGTAAAGCTAAGGCACTCCATGTGGCACCAATATATATCCTCTTTCATAATAGAAAAAAAAAGATATGGGGAATTTAACCTTTGTATTTTACATTTATTTTCTATAAAACTGTCCTCCGAGTTAATTGTTGATATAGATATTTGAAACAAAACTAGCTCACTTATATCCTTTTTGGAATTTCCTCTTTAACAATGATGACCCCTGTTAATAGTAAAATCCAAGCACAAAGCAGTACTTACGACTGCCATTCTCTTGCACTTAACCATCAGTCTCTTTTCAAAGGAGTAGTTTGCAAATGGGTTTGAGAAAAAAATAGAAAACAAGAAAATGGAGAATATTCAAAATGTCCAAGATTACATGATCAGAGAGAAGTGGATTGTTCCTTCCCTCTTAGAGGAACCAGAGTCTTCAAGTTCAGAGGTGAAATATACTTACAGAATAGTAGGAGTAGGTTAAGATGATGATGCCCAGGCCTTAGCCATATGTGAAATGAATGAGATGCTCATGGCCAGTACCATGAGTTTCTCATCCTCATCCTCACTGAATTAAATTAAGGTCCAGAAATCAGCTATTTTGTAGGGATCCATTTTTCCAGTTTTAAACAACTTTGCCTTTTACCAACAGCAAAGCCCCAAGAGAAGGGATCTAGAAGAAAATCACTTTAGCTGAAGTTTCCAAGTACATGCTGTTTATAAGTTCCACTACATGCAACATAAACCTTTATCTTTTTTAACATGGAAGCAACTCTAATTTAAAGAGTCAGGGGTTAGAATCGGAAGATGTAAGTTGGAATCCTGGCTTGCTCCTTATAGCTGTGTAACGTTCAGCTCTCTAATTCTCACTCAGTTTATCTGAGAAACAGAAATAATGTCAGCCTTGCGGTGAGGATTAAGTGAAATAATGTGCATTAACATAATCTAGAATATAATGGGCATAATCTAGAATACAAATTTCAATAGAAATTTGTCTCAAGCAAAGGCAAGGCAATTCCTTATAAATAACTATATTTAGACTGACAGCAATAATTCTTAGCATTTTCATTCCATTTCTTATCTTTAAATGATACACAAATTCTGATTACATAATTCCAGGACCTTCTCATTCCTTTTCCTAATCTCTGTCTCAGTTGCATAAATGCAGACTTATCAATAAACTGGATTGCCTGCAATGGTTACTGAAAGATCATTCATGAGTTTCAGTGTCAAACTTGAATTTCATGTTGAAAGCAAAGCAACTCTGTCAATGGGTACATAATAAAAAGGAGAGGTTGAGAAGGTAACCATGATCTCATTTACTCCAGACAGTCCAGGCTGGAGTGCAGTGGTGCAATCTCGACTCAGTGCGACCTCCGCCTCCCAGGTTCAATCAATTCTCCTGCCTCAGCCTCCCAAGTAGCTGGGAGTACAGGCACCTGCCACCGCACCCGGCTAATTTTTGTATTTTTAGTAGAGACAGGGTTTCACCATCTTGGCCAGGCTGGTCTCGAACTCCTGACCTCTTGATCCACCTGCCTCGGCCTGTCAAGGGAGAGTTCACTTCTAGCTGGGGAGATCAAGTAAGACTTCATGGTGGAGCCTGCCTTAGAGATGAGCCTTGAGGAATGAACAGTATTTACATGGAACTTGAAAGGAGGGGCAACAGCATAATTAGTGATGAGAGAGAGCTTTTTGAAGAAATGTCCATATCAAACACAATGTGAAAGGAAGCTCAAAGAACTGAGGCACAAAGGAATAAGTATATTTTCACTTCATCAGCCTAAAGCTGGCACTAAAGATACTTTCATCTATTCAACTCTAGTAAATCTCACCCAAAGCATTAAGAGGTGCTTGGATGGCGAGGAAATGGAAACATAAAAGATATAAACATATCAGCTTTATCTTCAATGCACATTCATTTCCATCATCATCTTTACCAACAACCAACATTTTCTGAGCACTGACCATGTGCAGAGAGCACTCTGCTAACCACTGAGGACATAAAATGACAAAGACATAAATCTTGTCCTCACAGGAAAATAAAAAATTAATAAATTTGATCACTGTAACAAATTTGATCACTTTTAAACAAAAGTGATTTCTCTTCCACATGCAGGCTCTAAACACACACACACACACACACATCCAGTATTTCTTTCTTCAAAAATCCAAAGGGTAGCATTCTCGTACTCAGGAAAGATCTTTCAAATCTGAGCACCTATATTTGGCCAGGGTAGAATTTCTTCCGCAGTCCTTCTTCCTATGTGAACTGAAGGCAAAACCAGGATAACAGATGTAAACAAAATCAAATAAAAACTGAAATATTCTCCATTCCCCTTTGAGCTCAGAAACAATTCTGGAGCCTCTAACAAGGTGATAAGAGGAAGAACCACGCATCACAAAGATAGCAATTGTGATTCCACAGAACTCACCGATGAAACTGATCTGCATGGTAACAAACTCCAGGGTAAAGGCTGCAGTAGCTCTATAATTTGTATGTTTTGCCTATGTGGGGCCAGCCAGCAGATATTTGAAAATTCAAATCAAGGAGTATGCGTCTTTGTTTTCTCCTAAATATTTAGGCCTCACACCACCACACAGCCCACCAAACACCACTGAGTCCAAACCACACTCATACTCTTTCTCTTTTATCTTCAGTGGCTATTAGCAGCTGTCCAAAAGAGAAGTAGTGTGTTTACTCTTTTATAGTTTGTCTTTTTAAAGACACAGATTCATAAATCTCGGCTTTTTTCTTGCCTCTGTACATTTAGGTTCATATTTATTTTAAAACGGGGAAGGGAGGAAGCCAAAAAGGAAGGATGTGAGAAAACTATTAACCCAGCCAGCCTAATAATCAGTGATTAAAGTTACAGTCAGAGAAGAACGACATCTTGATGCCTCCTACCCTCTTCCTCCTCTGCGTGCCTTTAATATTCCACTTCAGGCACTCAGAGGGAGGGCAACAGGGCTAGTGAATTCCAACTAGCACTCAGATAATTGCACCATTCACACCCCTTACCAGTCAATCAGGGTCTGCTTAGCCAGCCCCGTTTATTAATAGTTTTCCTACATTTACACTGTTACAAAGGACCGAAATGAGGTTTTCTCTCCGAAACAAGAAATGGGGCACCCTCAATAAAGACTAAGTGGAACAGAGGATGTTTGCAAAACCAAGAACCGCTCGCCCTATTTTGCAGCCACACCTGTTTTAAGGGTGTCAGGAAAACATTCTCCCTAAGTTTCCTAACTTTCAACACCAGGCCAGTGTTACTGTTGAGAGAGCTTCCCTTAATTCAAACACCAGTTCCATCCCTTGTGTGCAATCTGCAGACTAAGTACCATCATATCCCAACAGCATTTTTTTCTTTAACTTCTGACCCAGGGACGATCTACTAATCATAGAACAGTTTAACAGTGACAAGGTCTTACCTTCATGTTAAAATGCTAGTATAACATAATGTTTAGAGCTAACAGGTGCCTTGTCAATCATCTTGCCCAGTCGTTCTCAAATATTTCTGCACATTAGAATCCTCCAGGGAAGTTTTTAAAATGACCATTGCCTGAATCCCTCCATGAGAGATTTCAATTTAACTCTTTGGGGTAGGGTCTGAGCATGGGCATTATTCTTTTCTTTGTTTTTCTTGTCTAGTTTTTTGTATTTGTTTTTGTTTAAGTTCTGTGGATGATTCTGTTATTGAAGTGGAGTTCAAAATCACTGCTTCAGACTACTGTCACTTTATGGAAAGTAGAAAATTGAGGTCCAGAGTCAACCATTTGTACATGGTCACAAAATAAAGCAACACAAGCAGAATTAAATATAAGCTTCTGACTCCTAAGACCACCACCTCTTTCATTATCATGTAGGCAGCTACTGGACAGCTTGGAAAAACCTAACATTTTTAAAGACCCATTACATATAAAGAGAGAACTCCGGACTCTGATGCTATGTGGATGAGCAAATGCACACCACTGGCTGACTTAGGGCCATGCATTCCAAGGGGGCTCATGGGGGCAGGGCAGGGGAGAGGAAAGTACGGAAGTGAGGGTCAGTGGACGTGGCTGACCACATTATGTGGTTTTAGGCCACATGGCCAACCTTAGGACTATTTTAGCAGTTTTTAAAGGGTGGTTGTCAAGGAGGACAGGTAACCTCCAATAATCCAGACTGTCAGCATTATTGCTTTATTATCCTGCACCACGCACACAGACCACAGGCATTATTGTCCCTAAATTGCACACATTTAATGCATTTATGATTTGGGGGCCTACTATATTTAGTAGGTAAGTCACTGCACAAACATATCCATCCACACACAAGTCTAATATGCACAGGTGCTTGGGGTGTGTGTGGATTTGGATACATACCCAATACACTAATCTTGAATCCAAAGATACAAACTGCTGTGGCATCTGAGTGACCAGACTACGGCCCCTAGAAGGTGGGAGGATTAGTTAAGAATGTCGACCATTTTCACAGAGTACAATTAGCTATGGGAGAAAGAATGAGTGTCCTCACCTGAGCTTCAGGCTTCTTCTAAGACTCTCTTCTCCCTTCCTGTAACCACGTAGTGCTTTTATTCAGCCACTGTTTTTAAGTTCCCTCTCTTAAAAAGAAACAAGATCTGATTTCCTAAGAAATTCTATCCAGTTGAAGCCCTGAGTGGGTCTATATAAAGATTAATGGGAACTTTAAGCTTGACATTTCTTTTTAAAGAAAGAAATTTTCCGTCTGAGTGAGGCAGTGAGGAAAGACACAGAGGATGGCGTGTGGACGGCATAGTTTGCCGTTGATGAGTTGAGTAAGCAGTTCAGAGGGTTAATTCATTGAAACCTTAATTGTCTTAATCTAGGAAGCTCCTCTACTACAGGCTTTCCGCTCCCCATCAAGCTGGGCTCCAAGGAGGGCCAAAGCCCGTCGCTTCCCTCTCCTTCCAGGTCTGCCATTCCCAGAGAGCTGGCCCTGCTTCCCCTCCACCGCCTTCTCAGGGACCCTGGGCACAGCCTTATCACTGTGCCTCCCCTGCTCTGCCTCTCAAGTCCCCTTGGAATGCATGACTCTTAGGTCAGTCAATGGTGGGCATTTACTCACCCACATGTCTTCAGATCCAGGGTACTCTCTTTATATGTAATGGATCTTTAAAAAGTCATCAGGCTGAGCTTAGGTTTCTTCTGCTAATGAAACAAATACAAACCACACCATACAAAGAATGGTGAAAGTTTAGATAAATGTTTGGATAAGGAGCAGAAAAAGATACAAAATAAATTTAGGGAATCATCCATTTCAAGTCCATCTTCCCTTAGGCACCAATGCTATAGTTTAATCAAGAGGTGACTGAAGGTGTCTCCCCAACATCTCCACACCTGGACATCCCCAGGAGTAAAAACCTCGAAAATATCAAGCCACTCTAAATAGACTACCAAAGAGCATTTTGTGAATCCCCTGGGAATAATGGGATCCCTCTTCATCCATCACTCCCCTTTGCCATTACAGAAAGCAGCTGGTGTCTGAAGGGCATGGCAACTTTTTACCTTCCTACTCCAGAAACACATGGGCTAGGCTGGTCCTTCATTCTGAGTAGCTTGGCCTGGGCTAGGATCCAGGTTTCTCTTTGGACACAAACCAACTAACAGCTGTCCCTTTCCTTGTAATGGCCATCAATAGAGTTAGCTGCAATCCAGTGGTCTAAGATGAAAACTGTATCATTTGCTCATTCTAGAGGCAAGTCTAATAAACAAGGTTAGGATTTCACTAACTATAGAATCACGAAAGCAGAAATTAGAGCCTCTTCTTTCTTTTAAGAAGACCCTGGCTTTACTCTCTAACCTTGTCATTTGTAATCTGAAATTCCTAATCAAAGCAGCAGCAAATTCCTGTGTTGTTCTTTTCCTTGAGTTAAGGGATGCAAGGAAGAGCGGGAGGCTTGAGTTTTACACTAACTTTCCTCTTCATATGCTTTCTGTCCTCCTGAAATGACCTGTCTTTCCGTATCCTACAAATCTCCTATTTTTTCCTCAAGACATAATTTAAATGTTGACCCCTCCATGAAGCCCTCCTCGCTCTCCCAGGTTTCTCTCCCTTATAGACCTTACCTAAATATATGATTATCTCTTTATACATGTCCATACCACTAGATCCTGGGCTACTGGAAGGTACAGACAGAGCTAATTTTTTTTCATAGCACAATGTTCTTAACAAATCTTGTTGAATAACTGAGCAAAGCAAAAGACATGAAAATAAATGAAGTTAAAAGAACAGAATAGTGTAAAAAAGACTGAGACATTAATAAAAAGATAAACTAAAAAGCAGGAGGACATAAGAAGAAAAAGAAGAAAGAGAGGAATCAGTTATGAGAAGGACCAGAATAAGAGAGCACAGAATGAAGAGACAGCAGGCAAAAGATGTGCATAGGTGAAAGAGTGAAAGAAGAGAGGAGATGGATGAACTTAAATATACAGGTTTCTTTCTGATTTAAAAAACAAAACAAAACAAAAAGAAGTGCTGGAATCCCAAAAGTAGAATACAAGCACAACTGCCAATGGTCTGGTGCCGAGGCCACTAACCATGGTTTATAATTAAAAGCAGGGATGGTGTAGACCTGTGATGCATGGTCCAGCAACTCTGGTGTCAACTGATAGCTCAATAGAAATGCAAAATATGGAGCCCCAGCCCAGGTTTACTGAATTAGAATATGCATTTTCACAAAATCTCCAGATGATTTCAATATATGATAAGTTAGAGAAGCACTGATGTAGATATTTAAAATCCACAGATAACTCTGCATTTCACTCTAATCAATGGCATGGTGTACAAAGCACTGGCACTAAGAACTTATACAACCTTAGGAAAATCACTTAATGTCCCTGGATCTCAGTTTCTTTATTAAATGAGAAGTTCAGAGTAGATGATTTCTAAAGTGTCACATAGCTCTGATATTCTTGATCTCATCTAACAGCATAACTTTAACCCTTCCTAAACCCAACAGAACAAACAGGTAGCATCGTCGACTAATTAATATCTCACTTCCTTTCTCCGTTCATTTATTTAACATTTTCTGAGAATCTATTATGTGCTAGTCACTACGCTAAGTACAAATGATTCTAAGATGAATAAAACATCTCTCCCTGCCCTTGAGGAGCTCACAAAATTCTTAGGGAAACAGGGTGTATAAACAAAATCAGGATAAACTAAGAAGCATGAGCACATGTTGGTGAAGACTAGAAAGGAGGGCAATTCCACAGCCTGGGGCAGCCATGGAGAGTTTCAGCAAGGGGACAACGTAGACGTGCATGAGGTCCCTTCTCTGCCAACCTCTGCTGAAAGTGCTAAGAAGTGAAAAGACCAAAAATAAGGTGGAGAACATCAAGAAAACAACCAAAGGTTCATAAGCATGCCTTGCTGGGTTCACAATCCCCCAAAAGGTTCACAGCACAATGGATTCTGTGTAATGGCCACAGGCACCATTAATAGCCGCAGGTGAACCTCAGAAACCCACCTTCTCTGAGCTCTGCCTGCTCTTTCATCCCAACTACATTCTGTTCCAGCTTTGACCTCCTTCTGGAAGATAATATCAATTCAACCACTAATCTACTGTCCCTGGAGACTTCTTCTTGTGGTTGCAAAGAGGAGATGCACTTTAATAAATGCGAACAATTCATTAGACCAGTAACTCTTTGATCTATATTTATTTACAGTGAGAGACAATACTGGTATCCAGTCATGTGCACAGGAGCAGCGACTGGAAATGTAATTTTACTGAAAGGAAGAAATTTCTAGAATTCCTAAGGATGGGATAGAATGGCACCGAAGAAAAGGAGGAGCTTCATTTTTCCAGCTCAACCACTTTTGACTCCAACAAAATACACAAGATGAGTGCTTTTGTCGGCCCCAGTCCTCAATATTAAACACACAAGACTATCGTTTGGAAGAATAGTTTTCCCACCTTTAGAATGGTGAGTTCAACTCTGGCTTTTTTCTCTTCCCTAGCTTCTGCTTGCTGATTTGGGATTATGATTTCTTCCCATACAATTTGTCCTTTTACCTGTCTCCTTTTATAGTCCATCAATATTATTTATAGCCCATAAACATTAACAATTTTTTTTACCTTAACCTGTTAGTAGTATATATGTCACCTTCGTTTTCAGATTCTTAAACAAGAATATAGAAAAAAAAATCCTGTCCCTGAGGTTTATTGTATTCATGGGAAACCGAAAGAATATTTTACAAGGTAATATTGTGGCCAAGGAATGGATCAGCTCAGTCCTGTTTCTCCCAAACATGCCTCATTCCACCAGCCAATTTCAGTCCATTTGCCCACCTCCCAGGTACCCCCTGCCTCTCCCCACACAAGGCTGGGTGTGTGTACATGAAGGTCAAGGAAGACGGTCAAGATTCCAAAGCTATCTTTCTGGAGATAAACCAAGAACACAAAATCAAGGTTCCTGCTGTTCATCCCTTCTCCAGAGGAAGTCGCTCTTCTCAATCAGACTTAAAGAAAAGCACTTGGTGCGCAAAGTATTGAATAGAGGATTTTTTCTCTTTCCCCTCCTTTCCTGTCATTTTGCCTTCTTATTGATTCTCTCTGCCTGCGTCCATCCCTGGCAAAAAATGCATATATACATTAGCAAAGCAAGGATCTTCAGACAGACAGGCTTCCTAGGGATGGAAGCAATGGGAGAGGAAAAATTACATGTAACACCTAACTCTAAACTGCCACATCACTGTGTTCACAGATCCGCCATGCTCTGCCACACCTGAAACAGACATAGAAGATAACCATGTTGTTCAGCTTCTCTTGAAATCACCCACCTAATGTCCTTAACTGTGTCCTGGGAAGTCTTCATTTCCCATTATTATTATTTTTCTTAACTGCACATCATGGAGGCTCCTCGATTGAAATTAAATTTGCTCTTCCTCCCACCAGCAGCCACCTTTCTTTCCCATGTCACCCACACTGTAAGGGGGGTGGCAGAAGGAGAAAAGACAAAATAGAACCCAGTCAGCTCTGTGCTGTGAGGGGAAAAAGGGGGCGAGAACAATGCCCCTGAGATGGCTCAGAGCACCACTGAGTCACAGCCTCACAGAGACTGCCCGCGAGGATGGGGAACACCTGTCTCCTCATCAGGGTCTCCAAAATGGCTTTGGATGGTGAAAAGGCACAGACCACCTGTGGCGATTCCTCCTTGAATCTTAACAAGCCCTTTCCAATTGGATTACCTCTCCCTTCCCTTTATAGCTTCCCCACCCACTTTTTCCTCTCTTCCTCAACTCCCTCCCCTTTCCACCTCGCCTAGTCTTAGGGACAACTAATGATAGTCTGGAACCTGGCTTCATCCACTGGCATTCAAGAGAAATGAGGTAGCTGAGATCCTGTCAAACAGCATCCTTCTCAACCCCATCACCAACAAACAAACATTCCAAAGGACCTACTGGGTGTAGAGTACTGGTATTGTGGCACTGGGGATGCAAAAGGGGCCCTGTGCCCCATCAATGCCTCCTCTCCTTGTCCATTTGTATGTATGAAAGCATTGCACATGGAGCTGCCTTTCTCACCCATACCTCTTTTCTATTTTGAAGTCAAATTAAGAGTTCATCCTCCTACTTGGAGTGGAAGCAGATGGAGAATGAGCTCAGGTGTCTTTAAGGTGAGCACACGCCAGATAACCTCAGCTATTTGTAGACGTGGTGAGAACATGGTTCAAAGTGGGATCCCACCCTCTCACTCTGATTACACCATGGTTACAAAGTAGCATTTCAGCAGTAAAACTCAAAAGAATGAAACCCAGGGAAGGGGGATAGTGAATTTGGATTACATCTATCCTTTCTGGACAATGAAGAACGATCATCTATCATGTTGAGCGACAAAGATCTTTCACCACTTCCCCACATCCCTTTGGTATTTTGGATTATCAAAAAATTGTTGTTTTAAAATGCCAGAAAAAAAATGTGTGTGTGTTCGGGGGGTGGTAACACTTTTAGGAAAAATAATGATGCTAATGATTCTGCTACATATTTTTGGAGATCTTTATCCCAGCCTGATTCCTGCATTTAGACACCTTCGGAGTTCAGGGATATATGGTCAGTGGAGCAAGGAAAGGAGCAGTCCACTCACCATCATCGCCCTACAACCCATGAATGATCTGATTTTCTCAAGAGTTGTCTTGGATTGCATGAGTGACTAGCTGAAGAGTCATTAGCTAAGTCTTTTCCATTTCTCCTGCTATTTCTCTTTTCAAGTACATTAAAATACTGCCTAATCACATTTCACATATTGTAAAAATTGATGAAAGGGAAAATATTAAAGTATTAATTCCATTTTTGAGGGTACAAGACTAACACATGCAAACAGCACATCTCTTTGTTTAACACAAAGACTCACGTGTCGAATTCTGCACCCCTTCCACATGCACAGCATTTTAGAACTCTGCAAGATAGCCATTTTGCAAGAGTGTGGAAGTAACAGTTTGCTTGGAGGATGTGTGGGTATAAATAGATGTGTAGACAGAAGGAGAAATTTACAGCTCAAAAATAATAGCACAGGAAAAAATACAAATTAAAAGCAGAATATTGACAGAATTCCTCCTTTCCGAGCTTAAGATTTAAGTCCTTTAACCTGCAGCATCCTTCAAGTCCAGCTGTTCTTGGACCAGCCTGATCCCCACCTAGACCTACCCCTCTGCAATAGGCCTCCCGGGATCTCTGGGCCCAGTGTCAACCCTTTAGACAGCAAGTGGATTTCAGGGCAACAATCACAGTAATCTCAATCATTATTTTTATCTGTTTTAAAGGGCATAGAAAGGATGACTAGGAAGGTAAAGACAGGAGACAGGGAGAGAGGCATGAAGGTGACAAGGGGAATAAAGCCAACCTGGAAAAAAAAAAAAAGATTTCTAGATTCCCATAAAAATCGGAGCTTTAGCTCTGGGTGAATAAAATGCTATTTAACTGGAAAATCACACAGGTCTCCTGGCTGGCTATGTCGATATAGACACAGATACAGATACCCCTGATGCCATCCAACATCTTTTGTGCCTGCATACACCAATCCCCACTGCCCCCCAAAAGCCCAAAACCTGTTTGATGAGAGAATAAAAAGAAAAAACGTGGGAGATTTCCTCCTTTGTAATAAGCCTTTTCCCGAAAACAGCATTATTTTCATATCTTGTGACCTTTTCTTCCAAAAAGATCCACTTGAGGGACTCGAAGAGATAGATAAAAGGAGGAATCCCTACCCCAGGTGAGGAAAAAATAAAATAGAATTTGCCCTACCTTGGTTTGTAGAAGCCAAACCTCTAGACGGACAGATTAAGGGAGTGAGCATGTTGGGAATGTCCAGTCCCTTCTTCTCGCTTGCATATCCACATAAGAAAGACGAAGGATAAATGAACGGAAGATAATTTAAAATCCAATTTAGCGTCAATTTTGTTTTAATCTTGTGTCTTGAAGAGATGCAAATTCAAAAAAAAAGATTTAATTCAAAGGTAATTCAGGGTATGGAGAGCAGCTCACAATGCAGAATCCAGAGTAATTATTCCGTGTGCATGTGAGGTTAGTGGCTGGAATAGATTTTTAACGCTTCTTCTGGCAATTACGGTTTTTGGTTTTTGGAGCGTTAGTGGAGGAGGCTCTGTGTGGAGAAGCTGGGGGCCGGCTCCGTCCCTCGGTGGAGCATGGTCATTCCCAAAGCGTCCCCTTCCTAAGGGGGAAAAAGAGGCGGTCAGGGCTTGATTCGGGTGTCCCCCGGAGGGTGAGAAAAATGCATTCCGAAAAAGATATCAATTCGTTTTATGGAAAGGGGGGAGGAAACCCCGCATTTCCCACAGAGTGCACACGAGAGGAATTGAAAACAGCTGGTACCGGTCTATAAATAATTCAGAAAAGGTCTGGCTATACCATTCCTGGGACAGGCATGGATGAGAGGTGGGAAAGCTAACCTGAATGGAAGAGGAGAGAGGGAGGGAGCGAGCGAAGGAGGGAAGTGGGAAGGAAGGAGGAAAGGAGGGAGAAGCGGCACCATACAGCAACACACACTCACACACACGCAGAAACACAATTCCCACTTAACTCGCCAGCGAGTGCGGCCCCCAGCCCCATCTGCATTGCTGCTGACATGTCTGTCTCGCTCTCCCCATCGCCTCCAGCAGCAGCGCCGCCTCCCACCCCGGGCTTGTGCTGAATGGGTTCTGATTGTGCACGGGGTGCACACTGGGCATTTCTTGGAAGGGGCACACTGACACGCGCGCACACACGCCCCCGACGCGCACGCGCCCCGCGCGCACTCACACTCACCCCCGCGCACACTCACCCCCGCGCACACTCACGCTGCCGCCGCGCTGAGGTGCAGCGCACGGGGCTTCACCTGCAACGTGTCGATTGGACGGATGGGCGCGTGGGTCCAGCCTGGGGCGCCGCTGCCCTGCCTCTGTGCTAGGTGAGGGGATGAAACCCCCCAAAAGACCAGAGACAGCCCTACCCAGTCACAGCACCCCCTCCCCCCCCCAAAAAAAAAAAAAAAAAACCTTAAAAAAAGCCACGTCCAAATTAGCAAGTGCCGGGTTCTGCTGGATTTCAGAGCTTTACCTCATGCCAGGTTGGTTCACGGTTTCACGGCTTCGACCCTTTATCTGCCTGACACCCCCAAACCCCTACACTGGAAGGAGAGACTCCAAAGCCAATCTTTACGTACCGGCTCCGAGCGCCTCCGCGGTTGCAGTCTCCGGAGAGGGGTGGCCGGTGGCTGGGAATGGAGGATTTTCCTTTCCTGCAAAGCAGGATTAATGATCCGTCTCGGGGGTTTTGAAGTTCACGACTCTTCTTTGCAAGGCAAAAGGATATGCATTCGGACGCCAGCACTTCTGAATGGTGGTGATCAAGAATCACCCTGACGAGCACTCTCGATAGAGCGAAGCCCCGAGATTTCCTAGAGGTGAAGAAGCCGGAGGAAGTGGTTTTTGAAAGGGGGTGGGGGAAACCTTCCTTTCTCAAAAAGAGGTGGGGGGTGGGGGGTGGAGAGGCAGGAGCCCAGATTCCAGTTGGTGAGGATCGGAGCCGGGGGAAGGGAAGCGGGCGGGGGCAGGCTGTGCAAGTCAACCGCGCGGCAGCCGGAGAGGGAGAGCAGGAGGGGAGGAGGGGAGCGTCAGAAAAATGGGTATTAATCACCGGGGACGGGGGGAGGCGCGGGGAGCGCGGGTTGCCTGGTCTGGATTTGGGTCTCACACTCAAAAACGTGCCGCGCACACACACAGACACACACACCCCCCTACCTCTCACACCCTGGCTCCGGTGGGAGGAGAAACCCACGAAGCTGGGGAAGATGCTGCTTCTGCTCCCAGGGGCGGATGTGAGCGCGCGTGTCCTCTTTCTCCACACCCCCCACCCCACCCCACCCCCAAGCCCCTGCACCCCCTCACTCCTCTTGCTAAGACTCTGAAGGAGGCAGCTTCCCACGTCATGTGCTGGGGAAGTGGGGTAGGAAGGGGGACGGAATGGGGAAGAAGCTTAGCTCGAGTCCGTGGCGCCTCCTCCCGGTCACAGCGGGGAACAGCACCGAGGGAGAGCGGCTCAGGGGCGAGGGGCGCTAGACAGTGTCCCCCGTGGGCGGCCGCGCGGGCTGCGGAAAGCATCTTTAAGGGGGAGCTGTAGTTCGAAATCGAAGGCCCTTTTATTTTCCATAAATCAGCCTGTGCTTCCTACGAGCATTCTGCGTGTCGGACGCAGTCTGGGGCCGGGTTCTTTCTTGCCTTCAAGGAGCTTAAGATCTATTCTGAGCACACGAGGCTGACGCCTAACGCAATAGAAAACAAAGCAAAGCAGGTGTCATTCGTGGCTAAATTGTATAGTATAGACCATACGCGTGCTTTTCTGGCTGCTAGTGAAGGCGTGAGGGGTTTGACATTTTTTATTAAAGTGGATCCTGTTATTTAAATGCCTTGAGAAGAGAAGATGATGAGACCAGTGAATAATCCCTAAAGGAAACTGGATTTCCTGGCATTTACAAACCCACCCTCTTTGAAAAGGCAAACATCCATTCATTTCTCTTCCTCTTGAACTCTTCTATATTTTAATAGCCTTTATCACCACCTGTAGTACTGTTTACTTTTAACATTAATATTATTGTTTATGCATCATTTTCATTCTCATCCATTGTCTTTTCAAATATCTAGAATATTACAGTGGTGGAACATTTTCATATTGGTTGTATCATGGGCTTCTCACCAGCATTCCTGAGAAGTGGCCATACAAACGCACAGGAGAGAAGGCTGTGTGAAATGGATACTAGTGACTTGGAACTTTAGTCTGTAGAAGACATCAGATATGTTTTTGCTGTCCTGTAGACCAGACTACTCATACTTCTGAACTACAGTAATTCTTCTGTGTTGCCTGGTTTTTCTCAGGCTTAATTTTTGAACCTAACATATTTAACACACACAAACACATAAGCATTGTGTGAAAACACAAATAGAGTGTGTTCACATGCAAATTATTCCTTCTCAGTAATGGTTTTCTATTTTTCTATGAGTTAGAGCTGATCTTGCACTACTTTGGGGAAGTGTCAAAGCACTCCAGAGTTGCTGTGCCCTCTTGGTACACAACAGCCAACCCAAGCCCCTCTAATAATTTGTATCCAGGGCTTTGAAATTCACCTGCCTATGGGCAGGTTTGCAGTTGTTACAACACCGATTCCAGGAGGAGTATAGAATGCGGAAAGCAAGAACCCAATAGAGATTTCCTGAAACACTCTTCCCTGAATTTTCCAGGAAAATTACCATTACCTGGTCCATTACCTTCAGAACAACATCCAAGCTCACTCGAGGATCTTCATGGGTTGACCTTGAATCTACTTTTTAAATTTTTATTTTTTTTAATTTCTGGTTCATAACCCAAGACCTTCCCCTTCCTATCCCCAGTCCCTTCACCAAAATTATACTATTCTTCTCTATTTTCTTTCCTTTTCCTCCCTACCTGAACCGTGTTGCAATTCCATTCCACCCTGTTCACTTTTCCAAGGGTAGAGGGAAAAATGAACGCTCATACTTCCTCCACCTAATTGAGTCCACACTCTTCTTCAGTTTCCAGCTCAAGTCCCACCTCCTCTGGGGATATTTTTCAGTCAATCAAGCCTGAACTGATTTCTGTAAAAATTGCAAGGATCTTAAAATGAGAGATGACACGATTTTAAAATGAGAGATGACACCTCACCACCATCCCCTCCACTCTCATTTTCTGTATTCAGCAATGTATGGAAGAGTTTGCTTGATCAGTTATCAGACTGACTGGGTGATAACTTCTTGCATTCATTAACCAGGTACCGGCCCACTAAAGGGAAAAATATTACCTCTGTAGCTATTCACGTTGAACCATGTGCAACTATTGATATTCAATCACATGAAATTGCCAATCATATGAAATAACCATTATTGACATATAATAAAAAGGCAATTTCATAAAGTTAAACTTAAAATTGTATTCTGGTGTCAATTTCCTGTCTTCCTAACTAGTTGTTTAGCTCCCTAAGAGGATAAACCATAACCTAAGTCATCCATATATTCCCAGTACCTGGCTCAACTCCAGACATGCAGTAGAGGTTCAATAAATATTTTTTATGACTATTTGAAGCCACTTTATCAAGCAGTTTTTCTGGTTCTGAAATAGCTAATTCTAGGGACCACACAGATTGTGAAATGGAAAGTAATATCCCTTTTCCCATGGTATTCATTGTCCATTGACTATTCAGTGGAACCAAGACTCATCTCCTTTTTTTTCTGGCTCCTTGTCACTCACTTGCTCTTCTCACCAATAATCTTTGCCTTCATGGACCATAAGCCTCTCAATAAAACTATTTCAGCCAGGCGCGGTGGCTCATGCCCATAATCCCAGCACTTTGGGAGGCCAAGGTGGGCGGATCACCTGAGGTCGGCAGTTCAAGACCAGCCTGACCAACATGGAGAAACTCCATCTCTACTAAAAATACAGAATTAGCCAGGCGTGGTGGCACATGCCTGTAATCCCAGCTACTTGGGAGGCTGAGGCAAGAGAATCGCTTGAACCCTGGAGGCTGAGGCTGCAGTGAGCCGAGATCACGCCATTGCACTCCAACAAGAGCGAAACTCCATCTCAAAATAAAATAAAATAAAATAAAATAAAACTATTTCAAGGACCACCGAGATTCATGAAATTTGAAACACCATTTCTTAATGTCACAAATATATATTTCCTAACTCCTAGTTCAGCAACACAGAAAACAATATTCTAATGAGACAAGATGTTGCATCATATTTCACAGCATTGCTTATTGAGGAGGAGCTCTTACTTGAGGCTGCTGACACTTTGGGAGGTATTCTGCCAGCTCAACCCAAAGAGAGGTTCCCAGAAGATGCAAACACTCTTTTTCATGGCCCAATGAGCAAACGCAAAGCCTATGCCTTGCCTGGCCAACAACAACAACAAAAAAGTATGTTTATCTGGCAACATCTTTCAGATCAAACACTGGTACCAAAGTGTGGAGCCTGAAGTTTATACGATTTGGAGTCCCTCTTTAAGAGAAAGAATAAAAAATTAATTGCAAAAGTGAAATCCACTTAGAAAATAAATCACAACAATTTAAAAACTAGTAGTTATAAACACCACAAAAATTAAAAATTTAAATAATAATCTTTAGTTAACTGTGTATTTCTGTAATATTTATTTTTGTATTTTTTTTTTTTACCACATACTCTTTGAGCACCTCTTCACATTATGATTTAAAGTATAATTTTCTATGAAGCTACTAGAATCAAAAAAAAATCTGGGATCCAGTCTATTCTTCAAAATAACTGTTTGAAAATTGTTTTTCATTATAGATAATTTAGAAAAATTTCCTAGTTATTGGTATTAGTACAGTTTACACTTTTAAGGGTTGTTGTCAAATTTAGAAAGACATTTATCAAATTTCTTTCATATATAAGCTCTAAGGTTACAAGGATTTCAAGTTTTCTTATACAGTGACTAATCTTAAAATATCTCTTAAATTGATAACATTCGTTAACTAGTTTGTAATTTATTATAAGTTTTACACTATCTTCATCAACGACAGCATTTTGTCTTGAACGAGCCAAAAATATAAATATTTCCCCATTATGTTCATATGATTCACTTCTCTTCATTAATTTGATTGTCAAACAATCCCAGGGGTCTATTCATTACTTCTACTTAGAATTTCTGTTTTTGTCTTAAAGAATTAGTTTAGGTATGACTTGGGAAATGCAACATTAGGTGGTCTTGGGAAACACAACATTTGGGCAGGAAAACAAAAATGCGTGTCCTCACCTAGGTCCCTAGGCACAGGCACAGGGTTGGAGCCCTAGCCGGGGACCACACCCTTCCCTTCCCAGCACTTCCCTGCCCCCCTTTGGTATCATTACAGACTTGAGCAGCTTCCAAAGGGTAAACATTACACTTAGATTCTTTAAAGAAAATTCTAACTTGTCATATGTGTTTAAAACACTCCATTTGAGACACAAATCTGAAAGAGAAAAAATTGTTACAAAATACCATAGTGGTCAGAAACTTTGGGGTAAGACAGAGGCAGCTTTTTCTTGAACAAGAATACCGGGATAACCCACAGAACACATACCCTGTGATGCCTTTGTGTCACACCTGGAAACCTTTTCTTCCTTTGGAACAGTGAGCAATAACTTAATTCTATGGAGAAGATATATTGCAAGGTGTAGAGATATATCTCACTAAGCCTAAAGGAACGTGTTTCCAATTCAGCTTTCCCTTAGCTTCATCCCAAAAATGGTCACCAGCACTCCAATGACACCCAGTGTGAGGGGAAATCTGACAGGGAAAGCTGGAGAGGAAACAGCAATTTTAAATGATTGCAATTAAGGCCGGGTATGGTGGCTCACACCTGTAATCCCAGCACTTTGGGAGGCCAAGGCGGGTGGATCACTTGAGGTCAGGAGTTCGAGACCAGCCTGGCCAACAGGGTGAAATCTCGTCTCTACTAAAAACACAAAAACTAGCCAAGTGTGGTGGAGAGCCCCTGTAATTACAGCTATTCAGGAGGCTGAAGCAGGAGAATCCCTTGAACCCGAGAGGCAGAGGTTGCAGTGAGCTGAGATCCCACCACTGCACTCCAGCCTGGGTGACAAAGAGGTAATTATAAAATAATAATAATAATAATAATGTTACAATTAAAATATGCTACTTTTGCAAATTTCACCAAAACACTTGCGCACATTTTAGGGCTTCTCCCAAGACCTTAGAAAGGGCCCAAGTGAGAGTCTATGAATCCGAAGCTGTATTAGTTTCAAAGTCAGTCTGCCTCTCAATTCATTACCTAATGTAAAACAGGCTTGTTGGTTTCTAGATAAAATATTTGAATGATTTTTATCTTTGAAAAGCTAATCATTAAAGTCTCCATTGACAACACGCATATTAATGTTTTCTACTTAATCCAATCCATCTTCTTTTGCTTGCAATTCCTGGAGTGTATAGGAAACACAGGCAGAGCATTCAATTTTAATAACTTGCACAAGCATACTAAGATCCTGCCTATACCACCACTACTCTTTTAAAAGAATCTCCATTTTGTTCTTATCATTATAATATTAATTATTCAACTCAGACGGTCTTTTTTTCAAAGAGAGAGTTAAACAACCCTTATCCCCTTGTCTGAAGACCTGCCTATCCTCCAACCATGAAAAAATTATTCATTATTCAGGGCATTTTATTGAGCCTGTGGTATACACTGTAACAGTACACTTCTTGACATTTACATTGTGTTCTCATGGAAACATTTCTTCAATACTCATCTAAATCTGCCTTTTTTTTTTTTTTTTTTTTTTTTGAGATGGAGTCTTGCTCTGTTGCCAAGCTGGAGTGCAGTGGCGTAATCTCAGCTCACTGCAACTTCCACCTCCTGGATTCAAGCGATTCTCCTGCCTCAGTCTCCCAAGTAGCTGGGACTACAGGCACGTGCCACCATGCCTGGCTAATTTTTGTATTTTTGGTAGAGACGGGGTTTCACCATATTGGTCAGGCTGGTCTCGAACTCCTCACCTCGTGATCCACCTGCCCCGGCCTCCCAAAGTGCTGGGATTACAGGCATGAGCCACCGCACCTGACCCTTAAATCTGCCCTTTTCTTTTGGAAATCAATCATAGGGGCAGGATGGGAGGAGAAAGAGAAAGAGAAAGGAGGAATGAATAAGACTTTCAGAGAGAAGAATGATTGAACCTAGAAAGGAGGAAATATAGGATGTAATGTGATAGTAAGCTTTCTCTGTACTAGAGAAAAGGGAGAATTTACTTGTTATTTCTAGCATCATTCACACCCCAAATGGAAATAACCCCCTATTAAGCACAGTTACAGTTGGCACTGTCTTATTAATTGTATTTTTTCTTTTCAGCATAGCAAAGATACAACACCACCGGATCTGACCCAGCTGTTTTTTAAAAAGAAATCTTTTTTTTTTTTTTTTTTTTTTGGAGATGGAGTCTCGCTCTGTTGCCCAGGCTGGAGTGCAGTGGCATGATCTCGGCTCACTGCAAGCTCTGCCTCCTGGGTTCACACCATTCTCCTGCCTCAGTCTCCTGAGTAGCTGGACTACAGGTGCTCGCCCGGCTAATTTTTTGTATTTTTAGTAGAGACAGGGTTTCACTGTGTTAGCCAGGATGGTCTCGATCTCCTGACCTCATGATCTGCCCACCTCAGCTTCCCAAAGTGCAGGGATTACAGGCATGAGCCACCGCACCTGGCCCTAAAACGAATTCTTTTAGAATCTTAGTTTTTCTATCCGAATAGGTCTTCTCCCCACTTTTTTTTCTCATGGAAACACCTTGGAAAAACCTGTCTCTAGTCTCACCATTATTATGTAGAGAAGACATATTCTTGTTTTGTTTTGCTTTCATTATTTGAGTTTCTCAAAAAATGTACCCTAATTTCTTTTACTATGGACAATATGAATGACAGACCCAATCTCTGTCTCAAGGCATTTTGGAACATCTTCTTGCCAGAGGCAGTTGGATAGTGATGTAAACGAGGAAACAAAATGGAAATAAATTTTATAGCTCTCCTTTCACTAGTTCCCTTTTCCCTTGTCACTTCATCCTTTCTCTGATTTTTTAAAGGCTTTTTGGTGAGCCATGTATCCAGCACTCCAATATTCTTTTTCCATTTAATATCTATCTCCTTTCCTGTGGGTCTTTCCTCCTGGAACAGTCCCTGTTACCATCCCCAGGGAAATATCACTTCTTTTTCCTACCCCCCTTCAGAGGATCCTTTTATCTTCTAGAGTAGCTTTTATTGATAATGATTTCTGCCCCCTTCTAGAAAAGACATATAACCCTCCCTCACTCCTGGCCCCCTGCACCCTTCCCCATTGACAGCCAAGAGAACTTCTGTGGAGATGGAGACCAAGTAAAGGAAATGAGAACAAAATGGCTTAAAAATCTGCCCAGGTTGAGGGAAAAGAGGAGGCCACTGGGGGACCCCGACAATCTGTTGAGAGAACATGGAGTAACATGAGTGTGCAACATTCATGTCTAGAGACAGGAGTCTCACAAAATAAATGTGAAATTAATATGAAATTGTGTGAATAGGGTGGATTTCATTAGGGCACCCACACATACATGTGTGCGCACACACACATACACACAGACCTCTAGTGCTTTTGGAGAATTCTGAGTTCCCCACCTGAGGTGGTGGGGGGTTATTCCTCCCATGTCCCAAATTCACACAATCAACCCTGGCCACATACCCTGGGAGGTATGCACTGTAAGCGTCACAAGGGCAGGGGCCTGGCCTATTTTGTTCACCGCTATATTCCCAACACCTAGAGCAATGTCTCAATGAATCAATGAATGAATGACTTGTAAGAGGACCTGAAGAATGAGGTCAGTAAGTATTTCTAGAAGAATTTTCTATACCTCTATAACAGCTGCATTAGGATGACCCTACTTGAACTTCTCAACAGGCTCCACAGTAACGGATTTAGTTCAAATTCCTCCTTGGCACACTGGTTCCTTCAGTGTCTGGCCCCAACTTACCTCTCCTCTGTAGCTCTTTATAAAATGCATTCATTTATAAGTTTGTTCTCAAATTGATGTTTATTTTATTTTTAATTTATATTTTAGTTTTATCAAAACTATGTAAGTAAAGAGTTTAAAATAATTGAATAGTTTAACAGCAGTCCCTTTATCCCCTCAGCACCACAATTTTTCACACCCTAAAGGCCCCTTTCAGACTTTTTAATTGAAAATTTTGGCATTTACTCTCACAACTCAAAATGGCACACTTACATTGCTACTTCTTATTTTTTTGGTCCATTCATTATCAATTGATATCCCACTGTGGAAGATAAGGGTTTGCCTCCCTTTCCCCAAAAACAAAAACAAAAAAACCTCTAACGAGCCATACATATGCACTCTTCCTAGTCTTATCCCCATATCTTTCAATATACATATGTCACAATTTTATTTAAATCAATATTCATAATTTATAGTTGTCCCCTAAATGTCCTTTATCACATATTAGATTTGGTTATTTGTCTCTTTAGTCTCCTTTAATCTAGAATAGTTCCTTCACCTTATTTTGTCTTCCATGACATTGACATTTTTGGATAGTCAGGGCCAGTAATCTTACAGAATATTTCATATTCTAAATTTGTCTGTGTGTTTTTCCTCATGAAGAGATGAAGGATGAGCATTTCTTGGCAAGGTGTTATTGCACACTTCTCTGGCATGTCATATCAGAAGGCCTGGAATGCCAGTTTGTCCCAATACTGATGATTCCAAATTTGATCACAGATTTGGGAGTGTCCAAAGGATCTCTCAATACGAAAGTACACCTCCCTTTTTGTAATTAATAGGTAATCTCTTGGATGATCATTTGAGACCACACTCCTATGTCCCTGTTTCCTAATAACTTAGGGACAAAGAGAATTGAAATAAAATATTAACTGATAGTATGTCTGTTGTTGACAGTGGTATTAGTGCAGTAATTATTAGCAGAGTTAGAAAATTATATATATATAAGCTCTGTCCACTAAAAAGACCAAAAAGCAATGACATCCCAGTAATAATGAGCACTCCTATTACCCAGATCCTGGTTTCTAAAATACCATTTCTGCCACCAGCTATCCTTAAAGAAGTGGCAGACTCCCAGGTCTGAGGAAGTTAAGGTCAGGGAAGTAAAAGTTGGGCTTGGAACATCTTGTTTGGCCCAAATACAAGGAAGTGCTCTAAGACTAATGGGGACATGTCAAAAGGACATAACACCCAGTTTAAAGGGTCTCCTGGCCAAATGTTGGACTATTTTAGCATAAATGAGAATAATTATCATTATCAGTGTGACACGTTGAAATCCATTAGTCCGTAGGAATAGTCAAAGGGTATTGGTGAAGAGAAGGAAAGCTCTTCTTTATAAATATTCTAATTAATAAATACTAAAGGAATGATAGAATTAGAAAATCACCATTTTATCACCTCCAGTATAACAAATGTTTATCAGTGTATGTTAATAAATCCTTTTCTGGTGATGACTTTGGCAAGACACAATCATACAAGGCACTTATTCTTAATGTGTAAAAATTATTACGTCATTTTTTAAAACTTCAAATATATTCTCTCACATGTTACAAATACAAATACCCCTTCCCTTCATTCATGTTTACGAATGCATTTCATTGATCTTTCCAAATTTTCTTCTTTGCAAAACCTTTCTTTTATCCATTGGTTGATTGCTATGAGCAAGATTCATATATAATTTAGTGACTCTGTAGAGAAAAATGCTTTAGCCTCTTTTAAGAGGAATTTATTAATTTCTTCTTTGAACAAAAACATTTCCCAAATTTCTTTTAAGAAAATGTTAAAATATATCTCTAAGTTAGTTGGTTTACTCCCAATTTTAAAATACTAATTCAAAAAAAATCAACTGAGCACTATGTATCAAGAAGAGGGCCAAGTATTGTTAGAAAAATGAAAATAAGTAAGATATTTTCATGACTTCCAGAAGTTTATAGTCTGCCTTAGTCCATTCAGGCTGCTGTAACAAAATACCATAAACTGGGTGGCTTATCAACAACATAAACTTATTTCTCACAGTTTGGGAAAATAGAAGTCTAAGATCAGGGTACCAGCAGATTCGGTGTCTGATGAGGGCCCACTTTCTGGTTCACAGATGATACCTTCTAGCTGTGTCATTACATGGTGGAAGGAGCAAGAGGTCTCCCTCAGGCCTCCTTTGTAAGAGCCCCACTCATAAGGGCTCGGCCCACATGACCTAATCACCTGCCAAAATGTCATCTTTTGGGTGGTTAAGATTTCAACATATGAATTTGGGAAAACAGAATATTTAGACCACAGCATAGTCTAAAGAAAAGAAGTCAGTATGTAAAAAAGAGAAGCAGGTAATAAAATACAGAGCTATGTAACACTTATAATAAAGATAGAAGTAGAATTCTAATACCTCTAAACATTCATTCCAACAAAAGTGTGGAAATTGCTTTATTGCCCTCAATTCTTCATTTCTTCATATAGCCACAACCCTTGACATGCAATGCTGCAGTGGCACCCAGATAATGGAAGGGGCATACATCCCTACACTTTGAGTTTAGATTGGGCAATATGATTTGATTTAACCAACCAAATGAAGTAGAATTGGTGGAGTGCCAGTTCCACATCCAGGTCTCTAAATGCCTGCATTGTTCTGCTTGAGCACTCACACCTCTGCCACTGCCATGAAAAGAACATGTCCAGGGCAGCCTCTTTGTCCCATGCAGAGCAAAGGCGAGTCACCCTAGCTGAGCCCAGACCATTTTAGACCATTTTCAGCCACCTATAGATATGCAAGAATAAATACTTGGTGTTATAAACCATTGAGTTTCAGGGGGATTTGTTATACAGCAATTTTATCACACTACCTAACAGATACACAGAAGGATGAGAGAAATCTTGCATCTCAAAGGGTGTGGCACCAGTTCTGGAATTAGAAGTAGACTTTTGATAGGGAGAGAAGGAGTTAGACCATTCCAAGCTGAAGGAGGGGCATGAACAGAAGTTCAGAGGGACTTTCAAGTAATAGTAAGAGATAGCGCAAATGTGAAAGAGTATTGGAGCACGTTCTAGAGACTACGGAATTTTATACTAAGTACTCTATGTTTATTTTATAGTTTAGGGTTCTGGAGGAAGAAAGGAATTTGACCTGGCCTAAGCCTTTGGAAAATAATATTTGCAATAGTTGGGGCCAAATTTAATGGAGGAAAAAGGAACAAAATTAAGAATGGTTGCTTCTCTACTATGTGCTGAGTGCTTTACCTTGATTAGCTCATATAGTATCTCAACAATCCTGTAAAGTGCATATTGGCATCCCCTTGTACCAATGAAGAAAAACAACATTGAGAGATTAAGTAACTTTCCCAGAATCTTATAGCTGGTAAGACATAGAGCCAGAGTTCAAGGTCAGTATGCATGGCAAAATATGTGTTCTTTCTGCTGTCATCATTCTGTCTCCCAAATATTGTATACAGGCAAGCAAATTAGAAGGTTATTGCTCTAGGAAAGTGGTAATGAATTATACTAGTAGCAATAAGAAAAGATAAGAGGGAACATATTTTAGAGAGATTATAAAAGTTATATTTATTTATTTGTATTGTCAAAGTAAAATCACCAGGATACAGCAACTGGCTGAATATGTGTGGTGATGGGGCGTGATAAGAAGATTCCACATTTTTTATTTTAACCAAACAGTCTGTGTCAATGCCACTAAGATAGAGAACATAGGACAGGAAGAGCAGGTTTGGTGGTAAGAAACCTAATACACTAAGTTTATTTATCATCTTGGGATGCTTTCTGACTAGTGATGATAACATTAATAATAGCTATCTCTCACTGAGCACTGTTCTAAAGCACTGTTGTTAGTGTTCCACATGAATTAATTCATCCATTCGCACATCAACACCAATAATAAGGTAGGTGACATTATTATCCCATTTTATTGATAAGGACACTGAAGAACAAAGAAGTTAAGGAACTTGGACAAGTAGCTACAGTGCATGTATATGAACTCAGGCAATCTTGCTGTAGGATCACACTCATTACAACTACACTGTTGAATCAGTCCATATGGGTTCTTCCAACATGGTAGGCCCTGGTCCCAATAGCTGTGTTAGTTGGGAAAATCAAGGTTCCACTGCAATAAAGAGCCTCCTAACAACAGTGGCTTAACAAAAGATTACTTCTTGCTCTCTCAAAAGCCACTACAGATTCAGGCAACCCTTCAAGACGTAGTTATCCATGTGTTGACAAAACATTCTGTGTTATATCTTATGTCACTTTCATAGCAACACGTGCTACCAAGACAGCAGCTGTAAGCAAGGAGAGGGATGACATGTCTTGAACTGGCAATTAAGTGTTTTGGCTTGAAAATAATACATCTCACTCCTGCCCATACTCATCAGTCAGAACTAGTCCCATGGCCAAGCCCAGTTTCATGGGAGCAGAGAAGTACAATCCTGTCTAGAAGGAATAGAGCCATAAGCATTGTTTAGCAGTAATGATATCTGCATCCCTCAATTATGCTGCTTCTCATAACATACCAGTAATTAGACATTTGGGTCTTAAAACTCAAGATCAAAGTGAAAGCACTAATTTGAAATGTATTTGGATAAGCATATGTATCCTTATCTATCCTAATTTCTACCTCTTTTCTCAAGACACAAGGCATTCGTGCTCTATTTTCTGTCACAACTGCCATTCCTGTCGGGGGATTGAAAA
Organism: Chlorocebus sabaeus; assembly: GCF_047675955.1. Lineage (NCBI taxonomy): Eukaryota > Metazoa > Chordata > Mammalia > Primates > Cercopithecidae > Chlorocebus > Chlorocebus sabaeus. The sequence continues at coordinate 14,760,161 of NC_132914.1, forward strand.
GATCAAATGACATAATCCATATGTTTTGATTGTTGAACTTCAAAGTGCAACATGACTAGTATCCTTCTATATGATGTTCAGATCTTTACTTACCTTCAGTTACATATTAGCCAGTTGTTTAACAGTTATGGAACACCTAGATGAAGGACATTCTACTAGGCATGGTGGAGATATAACACTATTTAAGACCTATCTCTGCCCATAAGGAACCAGGCTGTGTCCATGACATGTTAATAAATACAAGGAAAGCAGCAGAAAATAAATAGTATTCCAGGCCAGGGGTGGTGGCTCATGCCTGTAATCCCAGCACTTTGGGAGGCCAAAGGGGGCAGATTACTTGAGGTTAGGAGTTAGAGACCAGCCTGGCCAACATGACAAAACCTCATCTTTACTTTAAAAAAAAAAAAAAAATACAAAAATTAGCTGGGTATAGTGGCAGGCACTTGTAATCCCAGGTACTCAGGAGTCCGAGGCAGGAGAATCGCTTGAACCTGGGAAGCAGAGGATGCAGTGAGCCGAGATTGCACCACTACACTCCAGCCTGGGCAACAGAGTGAGACTCCGTTTCAGAAAAGAAAAGAAAAGAAAAGGGAAAAGAAAAGAGTATTCCAGAGATCACTGAAGAAAAAAATGCAGGCCAGGCACAGTGGCTCACACCTGTAATCCCATCACTTTGGGAGGCTGAGGAAGGAGGATCCCTTGAGCTCAGGTGTTTGAAACCACCCTGGACAACATAAGGAGACCCTGTCTCTCCAAAAACAATGAACATGCTGGGTGCAGTGGCTCATACCTATAATCCCAACACTTTGGGAGACCGAGGTGGGCGGATCACTTGAGGTCAGGAGTTCAAGACCAGCCTGGCCAACATGATGAAACCCCATCTCTACGAAAAAAAAAAACAAAAAAAAACAAAAATTAGCCAGGCATGATGGTATGTGCCTATAATCTCAGCTACTCAGCAGTCTGAGGCAGGAGAATCGCTTGAACTTGGAAGGTGGAGGTTGCAGTGAGCCAAGATCACACCACTGCACTCCAGTGTGGGTAACAGAGCGAGACTCCATCTCAAAAAAAGAAAAAAGAATAAACTAGCCAAGCATGGGCATGGGCATAGTGGCACGTGCTTGCGGTCCTAGCTATTTGAGAAGCTGAGATAGGAGGATCACTTGAGCTTCGGAGGTCAGGGCTGCAGTGAACAGAGTTGAGATCCTGTCGAAAGGAAAGGAAAGGAAAGAAGGGAAGGGAAGGGAAGGGAAGGGAAGGGAAGGGAAGGGAAGGGAAGGGAAGGGGAGAGGAAAGGAAAGAAGACAGGAGAGGAGGGGAGGGGGGAGTGGGAGGGAGGGGGGAGTGGGAGGGAGGAAGGGAGGAAGGGAGGAAAGGGAGGGAGGAAGGGAGGAAGGGAGGAAAGGGAGGGAGGAAGGGAGAGACGGAGGGAGGGAGGGAGGGAAGGAAGGAAGGAAGGAAGGAAGGAAGGAAGGAAGGAAGGAAGGAAGGAAGGAAGGAAGGAAGAAAAATGCCAAGTGTGGAATGTTTTGAAATGGTTTTATGAGAGTATCTTAACAGTTAATGAGGTGGTGAACTCAAATGTGTGAAGAAGCCAAATGTAAGACTGGCGAAGGCTGTGGTGAACCGGAAAGAATATGCTCAGTCTGAAGGCTTTCAAATTCTAGTGGGGGCAGGGGTGTGTGTATGTGTGCACAATTAAACACTGTGAGGATTAAACAAAACACAACTTCTTGGCAATATCTAGACTGTGACCGCTGGTGGAGAGGAGCATTTTATGTTCATTGATAGCAAAGCCTTACTTGACAAAGGTAAATTTCTGACCAGGACAGTTAATGTGGAGAGGCAGGAGGAAAGGGAGGTAAGGAAGGATGGGCTTCAGAATCTCTCTGTTGACCCTGACAAATCTTACCAGGGGTCAGGAAGAGTTTGCCTGATCTAGTAAAACTAGTCAGTATGATGCAGTATGTAGATAAATGAAACACATTTTGCCTAAATTATTGTAAATTTCAATTTAGGAAGGTCAAAATTAATGAGGTTTTCCTGTACTTGGAAGTCATATTTGATGGCATGATAAATGTTAGAACTAAAAACTTAACAGCTATCTAATAATGTCAGTATCTAATGGAGAAAAAGGTGAGGGTAAAACGATTAACTAACATGATTGCAGAAGGAAAAACAGATTGGCTTAATTAAGACTTTCCAAAGAAACATGCCATCATGCTATAGGTTTTCTTGGGATTTTAAAGAGTATACCTTTACCCTTGACATCAAGTCTCTTAGAATTTGGTCAAGTAGAACATCTACTTTTAAGTTTTATCTTGCCCTCAGATCTTTATAAATGATTGATTGACGGTCACATTTAATTTGAAAAGAACTTAAATTTATACCTATTAATAAAGAGTTTTACATCTGTTTCTTCTTAGTTTTTTTTTTTTTTTTTTTTTTTTTTTTTGAGACGGAGTCTCACTTTGTGGCCCAGGCTGGAGGGCGGTGGGGCGATCTTGGCTCACTACAAGCTCCGCCTCCCGGGTTCACTCCATTCTCCTGCCTCAGCCTCTCCAGTATCTGGGACTACAGGCGCCCGCCACCATGCCTGGCTAATTTTTTTGTATTTTTAGTAGAGACGGGGTTTCACTGTGTTAGCCAGGATGGTCTCGATCTCCTGACCTCACGATCCGCCCACCTCGGCCTCCCAAAGTGCTGGGATTACAGGTGTGAGTCACCGTAGTATTTTTAATTACTCTTTCATTTAAAGAACACTTTCCTCTACACCTTACTTTTGAAACAGCTGGTTATGTCACCTGCTTCACTCTTTTATGTATATACATAAATATGTAAATTGTATGTAGTTGTAATCTATGTGATTGTTACTTATGTTCTTTTCTCATTTAAATCTACTTTTATATAATTTTCTAGATATCTTCATAGATCACATATTTATCAAGATAAAGACTACAGTTTTCTAATCTATCCCTTAAGTTTTGTTTCCAGTTTTTTAATATAATGAATAATTTGCTATAAACATCTGAACACAAAAAATACATTTTTTATTTAGAAGTATTTAATTTGAAATATATTCCTTCAAAGTAGGATTACTGATCACCAAGTACTATCATGTGTATTTCCTTCATTTCCAATGTTCTCTAGATAGATTTTACAAATTTGCAAAATCTTACTTGTACCTCTTTTTCTACTGCCCTGCAAACTTGGATTTTATTACCATGTTTACATTTGTTTATACAACAGGGAAGAAGAAGCATCTCCTATGGCCTTTAATGTATTTTTCTGTAGCTATTACCAAGCATACTGACTTAGTTTTCATTCTTTCTTGTGTGCAAATGGTTTGCTCCTTTTCTTTGGTCAATTATTATGTGGAAAAGGAATTAATTTTATGTATCTACAGTCATTCTCTTTACATTTGAATGTTCAGATTATACCTGTCATATTTATTTCTGCATGTTTCCCCTAGTATAACCTATTTTTTCTATTAAAAACATTTTTAAATAGTTATAGAAATATAGAAATTTCTAACTACCACATTCTAAACTCCCAGGAACTTAATTTGCATTGGCCTAAATTAGTCTCAATCTAGTACTGAAAGTCTGGACCATTATTTTTTTTCCTTTGCAATGTGGCTTTAACACGTTGACTTCATGAATCACCCAGGTAGACTGGTATTATGAATGTGAGGAAGGTTGAACCTGGTACACAACCAGGGTTTATGCTTTCAGAAAGCTGGTAAATACAGCATAGAAAGGCACTTCTCAGTAGCTTTTCATGGCTTAGAGATCATACAATCTGTGCTCGCACATGGCAGCCTAAAGCCACACTATTATTCCAAGAATACATTAGTGGGAATTACTTTTCAGAAGCTACTCCAGAAGCATCCTGGCCATAATCTCTCTAGAAATAGAGATAAACAAAAACTCGCAATGATTGAGCACAGTTAAGGAAAAGGCCATGTTCTTCTTGCAGCAATGTTAACTATCTCTCTTTTCTCTGACAGCAGTGGTCATCCGCCACTTCAAAGTCAAAGGAACAACAGCCTTACATTGTGAGAAATTCTCTGTACTTTCTGAAGTTTCATCTTAAGAAAAGATTATTGCATTAGAAAGTTCACTGAAATAACACCCGTGGAATTCATTTCCAAATTGATCTCATCTGCTCCCATGGTTTCAAATATCAACTGTACAACAATGATTTCCAAAAATCATTTTTGTTGCAGAAGTTTCTTATATATTTTGGAGATTAACAATAGCAATAGACTCTGAATTATTCTTCCAACTTCTGAATGACCCCCTCCCAAATACCAAAATGCACCAGAGGGCACTTTTAGAAACATACATTGATCATGGCACCTCCCACCATAAAATCCTTTAACTATCTCTTATCACTTACAGGCTTAATTCTAACTTGCATAGCGTGGCACCAACTTATGTAGGATATTTGTTATTTACAGAATCCCACCACAGGGCAGAAGAAAATGTGGATTGTTGATTCTACAATAGTGAATTATACTGTATCATTCACATCTTCACATGGGTTGTCATACAGTTAATAACACAGCTCTTACGTGGCTAAGTGGAAATAGGAAGGCAGTTTATGACTACATTTCAAGTTTTTCCATACTTTCTCCTTAGGAATACAGTTATGCGCCACATAATGACATTTCAGTCAATGATGGACCGCATATACAATAGACTGCATGTATGAAGGTGGTCCCATAAGATTATGACATTTTCATTGCACCTTTTCTATGTTTGAATATGTTTAGATACACAAATACCATTGTGTTACAATTGTCCACAATATTTAATACAGTAACATGCTGTACAGGTTTGTAGCTTAGGAGCAATAGGCTATACCATATAGCCTAGGTGTATAGTAGGATAAACCACTAGCTTTGCATCAGTACATTCTATGGTGTTTGCATGACGACAAAATTGCCTAAGGACACATTTCTCAGAACATATCCCCTTCATTAAGCAATGCATGATTGTAGATAGTTATATTCTCTAATCCAGTTTCTATATTTTTTGGAGGGCAGCTTACAAAATGCTATGTAAATTACAATGATTCTTATTAACTCAATAGTGGATTGGTGCTTATCAACACATTGGGCTTTAATGCTTTTGATGCTGTGACCATTTAACATATTATAAATGTTAATAAATGAATTAAATCTATCTCATGGTGATTTGTATTGAATCACATCACACAAAAATTACACTAACTACAGTAACAAAGCAAAATCAATGGCTCTTTAGATCATAGTTTAAGCTCAGAAGAAATAGGAAAAATATCTAAAATGACTGGTGAATTGAGTGTCTTGTTGGCTTCTTTGTACTTGAATAATCAGTCCTCCAAAATGTTTTGCTGGTTCCACATTTAAAAACTTTTTAAAAATATTTCTAATTACTGAACAGCAAAACTCCTTTTACTCTCATCAAATTATATTCCAAGATCACTTCCATGACAACCTCTTCCTTTCCCACTTGGATGATTTTCCATTTTAGTATTTCTTTTCTTAAATAAAACATATGCAAAAAACCATCTCATTTAGAGAACAGAAGATGATAAAGCGTTTTCTTGTGCTTAAAATTTTGAATTATTCAAAGGCATCTTTGAGATGACTCGTTCCTGAATGTGTGCCTTAGAAAGACATATAATGGATGCTTATTCTATATTTTATAGAGTGATATAGTTTGGCTCTGTGTCCCCACCCAAATCTCATCTCTAATTGTAGTCTCCACATGTCAAGGGAGGGACCTGGTGAGAGGCGATTGGATCATGGGAGTGGTTTCCCCCATGCTGTTCTTGTGATAGTGAGGGAGTTCTCACAAGATCTGATGGTTTAAAAGTGTTTGACAGTTCTCCCTTCTCTCTCTCTCTCTCTCTCTCTCTCTCTCTCTCTCTCGCTGCCCTGCGAAGAAGGTACTTGCTTCTCCTTTGCCTTCCACCATGATTGTAAGTTTCCTGAGGCCTCTCCAGCCATGCGGAACTGTGAGTTAATTAAACTTCTTTCCTTTGTAAATTACCCAGTCTCAGACAGTTCTTTATAGCAGTGTGAAAACGTATTAATACATAGAGTTTTCTTTATCCTTGCCACTTTGCCGTTTTTCCTTGTGCTTACTCTAACAAGTCAGATGGCAGACGAGCTGAAAGAGATGGAAATGCTGGGAGAGGTGGCTGAGCAGGAGAGTAATGTTTCTGCTCTCTCTCCTTCTGGATTCTTCTGTCCTTACTGTATCTGAGGATTGTTTCCTTGTTCCTGTTGAAGAAGAAACTCTCTTCATTCCTCCATAAAGGGCTTATCCCCTGTGTCCCTTCGTGAGGTGCAGTTTCCTGGGAAGTCTAAGAATGTGCAGCAAGAATTTACTAAAATATTTTCTCTAAACTTCAACTCTTATTTTACTCTCCGAATGAGCCCCAAGTTGGGCTCGTTTTTAAAGTAAAGATGTAATTAAAAATTATATCTAGAGCTGGAGCTATCTTTGAGGCTGAAGGTCATATTTTCATTAAAAAGGATGTAAATGTGCACTTAGACTGCTGAACTATTCCTTAGCCCCAAATATTACTCTTTGTCACTTTTAAAAATTATTGTTTTGGGTCTGAAGAAATTGTATTCCTAGTAATTCCTACTTGCTACATAGATGTGATATTGCAATAACCAATAAAGACTGTTATAAAGTCTTCTACAATCATTGTATGCTATATATATGCTTAGTAAATTTTAGCATCAGTAATTCCTAACTAAAAGTTTATAGAGAGAAATAAAAACCACATGCCTTAGCACCATCCCAAACTTACAGTTGAATCAAAAATGTCCATTCGCACAATGTATTTTATAAATCTACTCATTATAATGCCTCTTTTTTCATTTCTACATTTAATAGTAAATGTCTATTTGATTTAAAAAAAAAAATAAATGAAGACCACAAAAGTGACAGAAACAAAGCAGTTAGCAAAAATGACAACTCGGAGCTTGTAAACTAAATTACAAGGTTTCAGCATAGTGTTCAAAAAGACTGCAAATTAGGAGTGTTACTTATGTTCAATTTTTAAGGCCAGGTTTGAATAACAAGCAAAAATATCACTTTTACTCATAGGAGAGTATATGCAATTATTCCAAAAGAGTTGACAGAAAATCTGCTTCTGGCACTGTCTTAGTTAATGGTCTGATAAAAGTTATTTTTCTTACTTTTTTATTTTATTATTATTTATTTATTATTTTTTGAGACGGAGTCTTCCTCTGTCGCCCAGGCTGGAGTGCAGTGGCGCAATCTCGGCTCACTGCAAGCTCCGTCTCCCGGGCTCACGCCATTCTCCTGCCTCAGCCTCCCGAGTAGCTGGGACTACAGGCGCCCGCCACCTCGCCCGGCTAGTTTTTTGTATTTTTAGTAGAAACGGGGTTTCACCGTGTTCGCCAAGATGGTCTCTATCCCCTGCCCTTGTAATCCGCCCGCCTCGGCCTCCCAAAGTGCTGGGATTACAGGCATGAGCCACCGCGCCCGGCCATTTTTCTTACTTTTAATATGTTTTTGAAGGAAGAACTGGACAGAGCCACATGGGGCTTTTTCTTCCTAAAAAAACTATAATGCAGGAAAATGTTTCCTCTATTCTTTTGTGCTATTTTCTAAGCCCCAGTGTTAAGACTCCAGAAAAGGCAGAGAAGGCAAAGGAGACGGCCTTCTTTATACCAGCTTCAGGGTCTTCCTCTCTTCATGAGCTAACTTCACGTTCATTCATCCTTCTGTGTCCTCTTATGCACTTTTACTTTCTCCTTCCACCTTCAAAAAAGTCCTGGGTGGAAGAAAATCATACAATCTCCAAGGGAAACATCAGAAAGAAAAGAATTCAACAGCCTCATGTTTGTTTATTTTGCTCACTAGAAACAACAGGTCCTTGCTGTACTCCTTGCTCAGTTGAGGCAAGTACAAAAACAATTGCAGGGTTATCCGTTCCAACTTTGAGCTGGGAGCTTCCAATTCCTGCCCAGTCGTGAAAGTCTTACCAATCCATTAGCTCTATTGGCATTTCTAACTGGGGGCCCTAAGTACATTGAACTGGCTGTGCTCAGAGGTTTTGTTTTTTCTTTTTTTTTTTTTTGAGACAGAGTCTTGCTCTGTCGCCCAGGCTGGAGTGCAGTGGCACGATCTGGGATCACTGCAAGCTCCCCGTCCTGGGTTCACGCCATTCTCCTGCCTCAGCCTCCCGAGTAGCTGGGACTACAAGCACCCGCCACCACACCCGGCTAATTTTTTGTATTTATAGTAGAGACGGGGTTTCACCGTGTTAGCCAGGATGGCCTCGATCGCCTGACTTCGTGATCCGCCCACCTCGGTCTCCCAAAGTGCTGGGATTACAGGCGTGAGCCACCCCGCCCGGCCCAGAGTTTTAGTATCTCAGGATTGCTTCCTCCCTGTTCCTTCAAAAAGTGGAATTAATAACAATTTTTAGAAGAACTCCCAGGTTAAAAATACATAAAACTCAATGTTGTATTTTCTAAAATAGTCTTTCCCAATATCTGATGTCCCCCTTTGGCAGAAGAAATGAAAATGTTTAATGGTATTTAGTTTGGAAAGCTGTAAGGCAGGATGGGTTTCTCTTCTCCTCTGATCTATCTCTGCATGGTCAGGTCACATTAGGTTTGGGAAAGACAAAGGAGATACAGAATAAGGTAAATCAGGCAAGATGCCTGAAATAATTGATTTCCCTAAATATTATATTTACAAGAAAACCCTTCTTCATTAAATTGAATATAAATGAAACTCTGATCTACAAGCAAACATTCCACATAAATATTAATTAGACTTTCTAAACTGGAGGAGCACTACTCTTGCTTAGTAGCATGGTTAAAGAACCTGTCATCACTTTAAAAATTGGGGAGTTAGATGGGCAGTTACCATGTTGTAGTACGTGTAAGTACATTTCTGAACCATTAAATAAATGCACACTGCAAGGAAACTCATCAGCAGGAGCAACAAGCTACTGTTTAAGAGTGGGCAGGGCAAAAGTGAAGGCAGGAGAGAGGTCATTTTCACATTCACCTTATTTTATAACAGCAAAAAGGAAGCCGCTTTATGCTACTAAGTATGTTGTAATGATCGTTTTTGAACCAGAAAAAAAGCTTGCAAAATATTCAAATAGAATAGGAAGGTAACAGCTACTTTAATCAAAAGGAGCTTGAGGACAGGGTATTGGGTGGTCGTGGAAAGTAGATTTGGACCTCGAGTTTCCCTTGACTAACGTTTAAGTTGACATACACAAACTCTTTTGGGGAAGAAATTAATTGCATTGGTGTACTTACAGCTGTTTATTAAAAATGTGTCCTTACAGTGACTCTTCCATACACAGCCCTTCCTTTTACTGAAGTCTCTATGCCATTAGTCACTTATTGTGGACAACTACCATGTCACTAGAAGCTGGGTTGATCCAGAAGTGTGCAACACACAATTATTCCTTTCTTTCTCCTCCTCTGCTCCTCAGTCCATGCCCAGAGACATCTCAGTCTCCTAGTGGGCATAAGTTAAGGGAAGACAAGGCCTTCTCCACCTCCCCAGTTGGGATCTGGGATCCAGGATATGTGCCAATGTAATAGAACAGTCTTTCTCTTTTAGGCTACTTTGCCATTGTTGCACATCCACAGAGAAAAATTCAAACATATAAATCGTGGACTGATTCTTGACATGTCATGCCAGTATACTTGATTCTTCTTTCCACTTTCTGTTATGCAGTAATTGTGCAAAACCAAAGTTGCAGTCTGTTCAACACAGTTTTTAAAAATGTTTTATTTCCATAGGTTATTGGGGAACAGGTGGTGTTTGGTTACATGAGTAATTTCTTTAGTGGTGATTTGTGAGATTTTGGTGCACCCATCACCCAAGCAGTATATACAGCACCCAGTTTGTAGTCTTTTATCCCTCACCTCCTTCCCACCCTTTTCCCCTGAGTCCTCAAAGTCCATTGTATCATTTCGATGTCTTTGCATCCTCATAGCTTAGTTCCCTCTTATAAGTGAGAAGATATGTTTGGTTTTCCACTCCTCAGTTGCTTCACTTAGAATAATAGTCTCCAATCTCATCCAGGTCACTGTGAATGCCATTAACTAAGTCCTTTTTATGGCTGGATAGTGTTCCATCATATATATACACATATATTATATATATTCCATCATATATACATCATATATGTCATATATACCATATCTTGATATGATATATATGGTATCATATATATGATATATATAGTGTGTATATATGTATATTCCACAGTTTCTTTATCCACTCATTGAGTGATGGGCATTTGGGTTGGTTCCACATTCTTGCAATTGTGAATTGTGCTGCTATAAACATGTATGTACAAGTATCTATTTCATATAATGACTTCTTTTCCTCTAGGTAGATACCAAGTAGTGGGATTGCTGGATCAAATGGTAGTTCTGCTTTCAGTTCTTCAAGGAATCTCCACACTGCTTTCCATAGAGGTTATACTAGTTTACATACCCACCAGCAGTATAGAAGTGTTCCCTGTTCACCATATCCACAACAGCATCTTTTTAAAGTTATTATTATGGCCATTCTTGCAGGAGTAAGGTGGTATCACATTGTGGTTTTGATTTGCATTTCCATGATCAGTAGTGATACTGAGCATTTTTTCATATGTTTATTGGCCATTTGTATATGTTCTTTTGAGAATTGTCTATTCATGTCCTTAGCCTACTTTTTGATAGGATTCTTTGGTTTTTTCTTGCTGATTGTTTGAGTTCGTTGTAGATTCTGGATATTAGTCCTTTGTCAGATGTATAGATTGTGAAGATTTTCTCCCACTCTGTGGGTTGTCTGTTAACTCTGCTATCTATTCCTTTTGGTATGCCAAAGCTCTTTAGTTTAATTAAGTCCTAGCTATTTATCTTTGTTTTTGTTGCATTTGCTTTTGGGTCCTTGGTCAAGAATTCCTTGCCTAAGCCAATGTCTAGAAGGGTTTTTTCAACGTCATCTTCTATAATTTTTATAGCTTCAGGTCTTAGATTTAAGTTTTTGATCCACCTTGAGTTGATTTTCATATAAGGTGAGAGATGAGGATCCAGTCTTATTCTCCTACATGTGGCTTGCCAATTATCCCAGCACCATTTGTTGTAAAGGGTGTCCTTTCCCCACTTTGTTTTTGCTTGCTTCATCAAAGATCAGTTGACTATAAGTATTTGGGTTTACTTCTGCATTCCCTATTCTGTTCCATTGGTCTATGTACCTATTTTCATACCACTACCATGCTGTCTTGGTGACTATGGTTTATAGTATAGCTTGAAGTCAGGTAGTGTGATGCCTCCAGATTTGTTTTTTGTTTCTTTATTGCTGTTGGGTTTTTTTGCTGTTGTTGTTTTGATTTTGGGGTTTTGTGGGTTTTTTTTTTTTTGTGCTTAGCTTTGCTTTGGCTATGCAGGTTCTTTTTGGGTTCCATATGAGTTTTTGGATTGTTTTTTCTAATTCTGTGAAGAATGATGCTTGTATTTTGATGGGAATTTCCTTGGATTTGTAGATTGCTTTTAGCAATATGGTCATTTTCACATGGATTGATTCTACCCATCCATGAGCATGGGATGTGTTTCCATTTATTTGTGTCATCTGTGATTTTTTTCAGCAGTGTTTTGTTGTTTTCCTTGTAGAGGTCTTTCACCCTCTTGGTATATTCCTAAGGTTTTGTTTTTGTTTTTGTTTTTTGCAGCTATTGTTAAAGGGGTTGAGTTCTCGATTTGATTCTCAGCTTGGCCGTTGTTGGTGTAGAGAAGAGCTGCTGATTTTTGTACATTAATCTTGTATCCAGAAACGTTGCTGAATTCATAGATGGCTTTTATTACATTGAGGTATGTCCCTTATATGCTGATTTTGCTGAGAGTTTTAATCATAAAGGGATGCTGGATTTTGTTGGATGCTTTTTGTCTATTGAGATGATCGTGTGATTTTTATTTTTAATTCTGTTTATGTGATGTATCACATTAATTGACTTGCATATGTTAAACCATCCCTGCACCCCAGTATGAAACCCACTTGATCATGGTGAATTATCTTTTTGATATGTTGTTGGATTCGGTTAGCTAGTATTTTGCTAAAGATTTTAACTTTATGTTCATCAGGGATATTGGTCTGTAGTTTTCTTTTTTGATTATGTTCTTTCCTGATTTTGGTATTAGGGTGATATTAGCTTCATAGAATGATTTTGGGAAGGTTCCCTCTTTCTCCATTTTTGTGGAATAGTGTCAATAGGATTGGTACCAATTCTTCTTTGAATGTCTACTATAATTCTGCTGTGAATCCATCTGCTCTGGGACTTTTTTTGTTGGTAATTTTTAAATTACCATTTCAATCCCACTGCTTATAATTGGTCTGTTCAGAATATCTAATTATTTCTGATTTGAGCTACAAGGATTGTATCTTTACAGGAATTTGTCCATCTCTTCTAGGTTTTCTAGTTTATACACATAAAAGTGGTCATAGTAGCCTTGAATGATCTTTTGTATCTGTGTGGTGTCAGTTGTAATATCTCCCATTTCTCTTCTAATTGAGCTTATTTGGATTTTCTCTCTTCTTTTCTTGGTTAATCTTGCTAATGGTCTATCAATTTTATTTATCTTTTCAAAGAAGCAGCTTTTTGTTTCAGTTATCTTTTGTTTTGTTTTTTGTTTGTTTCCATTTATTTAGTTCTGCTCTGATCTTGGTTATTTCCTTTCTTCTGGTGGGTTTTGGTTTGGTTTGTTCTTGTTTCTCTAGTTCCTTGAGGTGTGAACTTAGGTTGTCTGTGCTTTTTCAGACTTTTTGATATAGGCATTTCGGGCTATGAACTTCCCTTTTAGCACCACCTTTGCTGTATCCCAGTTTTGATAGGTTGTGTCACTATTGTCATTCAATTAAAAGAATTTTTAAATTTCCATCTGATTTCATTTTTGATCCCATGATCAGGAGCAGGTTATTTAATTTCCATGTATTCACATGGTTTTGAAGGTTCCTTTTGGAGTTTATTTCCAGTTTTTTTCCACTGTGGTCAGAGATAGTGCTTGATACAATTTCAACTCTCTTAAATTTATTGAGGCTCATTTTGTGGCCTATCATATGGTCTGTCTTGAAGAAAGTTCCATGCACTGTTGAATAGAACTCATATTCTGCAGGTGTTGGGTAGATGTTCTGTAAATATGTGTTAAGTCCATTTGTTCCAGAGTACAGTTTAAATCCATTGTTTCTTTGTTGACTTTCTGTCTTGATGACTTGTCTAGTGCTGTCAGTGGAGTACTGAAGTCCCCCACTATTATTGTGTTGCTATCTCATTTCTTAGGTCTGTTAGTAATTGTCTTTTAAATTTTGGAGCTCCAGTGTTAGGTGCATATATATTTAGGATTGTGATATTTTCCTGTTGGACAAGTCCATTTATCATTATATAATGTCCCTCTTTGTCTTTTTTAACTGCTCTTGTTCATAGTTTATTTTGTCTGATATAAGAATAGCTACTCCTCCTCATTTTTGGTGTCCATTTGCATGGAATGTCTTTTTCCACTCCTTCACCTTAAGTTTATGTGAGTCCTTAGGTGGTGGGTGAGTCTCTTGAAGGCAGCAGATAGTTGGTTGGTGAGTTCTTATCTATTCTGCAGTTCTGTATCTTTTAAGTGGAGCATTTAGGCCATTTACATTCAATGTTAGTATTGAGATGTGTGGTACTATTCCATTCATCATGCTTTTGTTGCCTGTATACCTTGGTTTTTTTATTTTTTTTAACTTGTGCTTTTATCGGTTCTGTGTGATTTATGCTTTAAAGAGGTTCTGTTTTGATGTGTTTCCAGGATTTGTTTCAAGATTTAGAGCTCCTTTTAGTAGTTCTTGTAATGCTGGCTTTGTGGTGGTGAATTCTTTCAGCATTTGTTTGTCTGAAAAAGACTATACCTTTCCTTCACTTATGAAACTTAGTTTCACTGGATACAAAATTCTTGGCTAATTGTTTTGTTTGAGGAGCCTGAAGATAGGGCCCCAATCCCTTCCAGCTTGTAGGGTTTCTCCTCAGAAATCTGCTGTTAAACTGATAGGCTTTCCTTTATACCTAGTGTTTTTGCCTCACAGCTCTTAAGATTCTTTCCTTCCTCTTAACTTTAGATAACCTAATGACAATGTGCCTAGGTGATAATCTTTTTGCAATGAATTTCCTGGGTGTTCTTTGAGCTTCTTATATTTGGATGTCTAGGTCTCTAGCAAGGCCAGGGAAGTTTTCCTCAATTATTCTTCCTAATATATTTTTCAAACTTCTAGATTTGTCTTCTTCCTCAGAAATGCCGATTATTCTTAGGTTTGGTCATTTAACATAATCCCCAACTGCTTGGAGGCTTTGTTCATATTTTCTTATCCCATTTTTCTTTGTCTTTGTTGGATTGGGTTAATTTAAAAATCTTGTCTTCAAGCTCTGAAATTCTTTTTTCCACTTGTTCAATTCCACTGCTGAGACTTTGCAGAGCATTTTGCATTTCTATAAGTGCATCCATTGTTTCCTGAAGTTTTGATTTTTTATTTATGCTATCTATTTCATTGACCATATCTCTCTTCACTTCTTGTATCATTTTTTTTATTCCCTTATATTAAGCTTTGCCTTTTGCTGGTGCCTCCCTGATTAGCTTAATAACTAACCTTCTGAATTCTTTTTCAGGTAAATCAGGGATTTCTTATTGGTTTGGATCCATTGCTGGTGGCTAGTGTGATTTTTTGGGGGGTGTTAAAGAACCTTATTTTGTCATATTACCAGAGTTGGTTTTCTGGTTCCTTCTCATTTGGGTAGCCTCTGTCAGAGGGAAGGTCTAGGGCTCAAGGCTGTTGTTCAGATTCTTTTGTCCAGCTGGGTGTTCCTTTGATGTAGTACTCTCCCCCTTTTCCTAGGGGTGTGGCTTTCTGAGAACCAAGCTGCAGTGATTGTTATCTGTCTTCTGGGTCTAGCCACCCAGCAAGTCTACCAGGCTCCAGCCTGGTAGTGGGGATTGTCTGCACAGAGTCCTGTGATGTGAACCATCTATGGGTCTCTCAGCCATGGATACCAGCACCTGTTCCAGTGGAGGTGGCAGGGGGTGAAATGGACTCTGTGAGAGTTCTTAGCTTTGGTGGTTTAATGTTCTATTTGTGTGCTGGTTGGCCTCCTGCCAGGAGGTGGTACTTTCCAGGGAGCATCAGCTGTGGTAGTATCTCAACACAAATGTAACAGGACCTTCTTAATCCCCCTCTTTGGAGAAAGTACTACTGAAACTAAAATCTTTTGGGTAAAGTACTCCTAATATTAAAACTAGTCAAAGATATACAATCACGCAAGTACATTTGTGTAATAAAAAATATGCTTGAGCAGCAACAGGAATGTAATCTTCCAGGATAATAGGTCCTTCAGTCTGACTTGCTTATCAGTGAATGCCACATTCCATACACTGTTGAAGTGAGAGGCCACATTCCACAACAAAAAAGAATACCAAGATTTTAAGAGTTTTTAGGTTTTCAGTTCTGAACTGCAAAGCAACCAGATCCCATTGTATTGTTCAAAAATTTTAAGTGTTTTAAAATTCCTCAAAAGACATCTGACATGGAAAATGGTATTATTATTGCTGCAATCATTTTAATATTTAGATAAATACAAGCATCTCCCAGAAAAACCTGGGGAAAAAAATAATCTTCCTACTCTATTCTACCTTTCTGTGCTATTTCCTGAAATAGAGAACCCCATTTTGGTATCTGTGAAGCCTGCCATGAATTTGACAGCATTCCCAGGATGGAATGATTTTCACATTTGGGAAGTAGAATGAAGACAAATGAAAAGAACTATGTAATTCTTTCACAGTGAATAGGCTAAAAGCTGGCTTAACAGTATTCAATGGTGTAAATGGTTAGTCTAAGAGAGATGATGACAAGCTTAACTTCATTCCACTCAGGACAGGGTAAAAGAAAATGGACTTAAAGTCGCACAAGAAAAAGATGTATTGTGTATGCATAATTACATGCACAGACATATATTGGACACACACATATACATACACAAAAATACACACAGTCTTCATAGAGCCTTAGTGTATGTTATTTTCTTTCTCTGGTGCATCTTAAAGTTTAATAACTTGGTTTGGGCTTACAATAGAAATAACCTATGCAGAAGTTCAGAAGTGAATTTATTAGACTCCATAACAACCATATTATGTAGTTATAACAATAGATACTAATTGCAGGTCCTGTGACAAATAACGCAAATGGCTGCCATAGACAAGAAGATAATAAACAACTTTGGCTATGGAGTTAAAGTTCATATCACTTTTTAGAAGAAAATTTCCTTCAATTTGTATATATAAAAATTACATAAATACGTGTGTGTGTGTGTGTGTGTGTGTAGTTTCTGTCATACATACAACCCAAGTTATTAAATTTTAAAAAGCTATAGCAGGGCATTAGGAAATACCTGCATATCTTTGTATAGAAGAGTATCATAATATAAAAATCAAGTCTAAAAGCAAATAAAGGTTTGACTAGTTATGTGTCCCCAGGGAATATTTTTGTTTTTGTTTTTTCTTTATTATTATACTTTAAGTTCTAGGAATATTTGTTTTGAAGCTTTTAATTTTAATCTTTGTTCAGTAACCATGTCATTTCCTAAAACTATTTGGTATATGGTATTTTTTCTTATATCTTCTTATAATACTTCCTCAACCTTCTTTGAAGGCTCTTCCTTCCCTCCATTCCCTTTAGATATTTAACCTTTAAAGATAACTAGTTATGCTCCTATGTGCATGGAGGTTGAGAAGCCCGGTGGGGAGAAGAAATCATTCAAAAAGATGGAAGAGCAAGAGCAAAAATACAGGAATATGGAACAATGTTAAATGTCTAGGGAAATGCAAATATTGGCTGTGGCTGAAGTATTGCTTCTTGTTTGGGAGAGAGACAGTGAAGATGGGAACATGATGCCAATCAATAGATAGGCCTACAGATATACAGGCTATGAAGGCCTTGTTTATCACATCCTGAGGTTTGGAGTTTCTCCTCTAGGCAATGGGCAGCTAACAATGGGTTTTAAGCACAACAGTTGGATCATCATATTCAGATTTAGAAAAATCATCCTGGCAACAGTGTGGAGGATTTACTGGAGAGAAAATATGACCATAGGCAGAAAAGACTATTTGAAGACTGATTTAAAGCAGTAATGGAGGAAATGGAAAGGAAGGTAGTTAGTCAAAAAGAAATTGAAAGGAAAGAATCTATAGGACTTAGCACTAATTGAATGAGAAGTTAGGTGAGAGGGTAGAATCCAGGATGACTCTGAATGTTCTGAATACAAAGGCCAGGTGTTTGATGGTACCATGCATTGAGACATGGTACCCAAAATAGGGAAACCTGTAGAGACAAAAAGTAGATTAGCAGTTCTTTAGGGCTAGGTGAAGAGTGAATGTTGGGGATGGGGAGTGATAGCTAAAGGATATGGAGTTTCTTCTTGTGATGATAAAAAATATTCTAAATTGACTATCATGATAATTACTGATATCTGGTAATATACCAAAAAGCATAAAATTATCACATAAGTGGGTGAATTGTATGGCATGTGAATTATATCTTAAACTGTTTTTTAAAAAAGAGCAAAACTAAGATTTCCTAAGGAAGAAGAAATATCTTCCTCAGTAACTTCAGTTTCTGCCAGAGAGTTTCCAACATGTTGACATGCCCAATAGATTTGGGACTTGCTGGCCCCCACAATCATGTAAGCTAATTCATTGAGATAGATAGATAGATAGATAGATAGATAGATAGATAGATAGACAGCATGACTGATAAATATAACTATAGAGTAAGAGATTTAGACAGATATTAATAGATGAGATAGAGAGATTGATTCATTCATTCATTCATTGATTCATTGATTTTTATATCTCCCACTGGTCCTCTTTCTCTGGTAGAACCCTGACTAATACAGATTTTGAAACTGGGAAGAGGAATGCTGCTGTAATAATTACCTAAAAATGTGGGCAGTGGTTTTGGAATTGGTTACTGGTAGAGGCTGAATTCTGAGATACTTGACAGAAAATCATAGATGGCCTAGCAGAGAGTAGTGGAAATACAGATGACTAAGAATGCTTCTGGTGAAGTCTCCAGAAAAAAAGAAGGAACATGTTATTAGAAACTGGAAGAAAGGTGAACCTTGTTAAAAGGGGGAAGAAATTGACTCACCTGTGTTCTATTACACTTTGGTAAAGCAGAACTTGCAAGAGATGAACTTTAATATTTAGCTGAGGACATTTCCAAGTAAAGTGTTGAAAGTGCTGCCTGGTTTCTTCTTGTTGCTTATAGTAAAATGCAAAAGTGAAGAGATAAATTGAGGAAGCAAAAAGTTAAGAAAAAATGAATCAGCACTTGATAATTCTGGAGGATCTGATTCATAGGACAAAGGATGCTAAAATTAGAAAATTCGCTATTGAGAAATCCTGTTCCAGAAAGAAGGCCAAGTGTGTAATTTGAAAACCTTTTGCTAAAGAAATTAGGTATGTGATTCATGGATGCAATCAACCATATTAGCAGAATCCAATAACAAATATTAGTTTATCTAAGAAGAGAACCCTTTTGCTTGATGGTGTGGATCCCCGTGACACACACTGGAGGCTCACAGATGTTTGAGAATATTATGCTAGAAGAAACATTATGAGGTTGGCCTGAAGGAGACAGAGACTGGACAAAATTTTAAAAGGTTGTCAGACTCCTAAAAGTCTTCAGGGCAGGAAATGGGCTTATACAGTTATTCTGCTGGAAGCATGTGCTATTCAAAACAAAAAAAAAAAAAAAAAAGGAAGAATAACTCCAAGAGCAAAAGTGCCATTGGCCCAGGGGCAAAGGGCAGTGGAGCCACTGCCAGGGCACAAAGCACAGTGGAGCTGCTGCAGGCCACAAAGGATGACAAAGCCACAGGCAAAGAGTGTGGAGCCACAAGCCACAGATGATTATTCTCAGGCATTGAAATCTAAGGAACCTGGCCCTGCCAGATTTCAAATTTGCTTGGTACTGGTGACCCCTTAATTTCTTCCAATTTTTCTCTTTTGTAATAGAGTTGTTTATATTACACCCATCCCACCATTGTATTCTGAAGGCAAACAACTGGTTTTCTAGGTTCACAGGTCCCCATGTGGACAGAAATTTTGCCCCAGGATAGATCAGACCCAGGATATTATCTATACCTGATTTAGACCATAAGATTTTGGAATAATAGTTGATGCTTAATGGGTTGAGACTTTTGATAATGTTGGGTTGTAGAAAATGAATTTTGCATGTGAGATAAACATGAATTTTGAGGGATCAGAGGACAGACTGTAATGGTTAGAATACTGTCCTCCCAAAAGATACATCTAGTCAGAACCTGTAAATGCGACTTTATTTGGAAGAATGGTCTTTGCAGATGTACTAAAAGATCTTGAAAAGAGATCACCCTGGATTAGGGCAGTCCCTAAATCCAGTGAAAATTTCCTGTAAGAGAAGAGAAGGGGAAACAGACACTGAGATATAAGGAAGAAGAACATGAGAATGAAGAGGCAGATTTTGGAATTGTGCTGTCACGAACCATGGAATACCTGGAATCACCAAAACCTGCAGGAGGCAAGTGAAGATTCCCTACAGCCTTCAGATGGAGTGTGGCCCTGCAAACCAGACATATCTCAGAGATACTGCAGATTGAGTTCCAGAAAACTACAATGAAGTAAGTCACACAAAATTTTTTTCCCAGTGCATATAGAAGCTCTGTTTATACTATACACTATTAGGTATGCAATAGCATTATGTCTAAAAATGTACATACCTAAGTTTAAAAAGTACTTTAATGCTAAAAATGCTAATGATCATCTGAGCCTTCAGTGAGTGATTATCTTTTTGCTGGTGGAAGGTTTTGCCTCAATGTTGATAGCTGACTGAGCATTGTGGTTGAAAGTAGAGGTGGCTGTGACAATTTCTTAAAATAAGATGACAATTAAGTTTGCTGCATTGATTGACCCTTTCTTTCATGAAAGAATTATCTGTAGTGCGATGCTGTTTGATAGCATTTTACCTACAGTAGAACTTCTTTCAAAATTGGAGTCAATCCTCTCAAACCCTGCCATTGCTTTATCAACTAAAGTTTATGTAATATTCTAAGTCTTTTGTTGTTTTGTTTTGTTTTGTTTTGTTTTGAGACGGGGTCTCTGTCACCCAGGCTTGAGTGCAGTGGCGGGATCTCAGCTCACTGCAAGCTCCGCCTCCCGGGTTCACGCCATTCTCCTGCCTCAGCCTCCGGAGTAGCTGGGACTACATGCGCCCTCCCCGTCCCCGGCTAGTTTTTTGTATTTTTTAGTAGAGACGGGGTTTCACCGTGTTAGCCAGGATGGTCTCGATCTCCTGACCTCATGATCTGCCCGTCTCGGCCTCCCAAAGTGCTGGGATTACAGGTTTGAGCCACTGCGCCCGGCTTTTTGCTGTAATTTTAACAATGTTCACAGCACCTTCACCAGGAGTAGATTCCACTTCAAGAAACCACTTTCTTTGTTAATCCATAAGAAGCAACTCCTCATTCATTAAAGTTTTGTTTTGAGATTGCAGCAATTTAGCCACATCTTCAGGCTCCACTTCTAATTCTAGTTCTCTCGATATTTATCTCTACCAAATGCAGTTTCTTCCTCTACTGAAGTCTTGAACTCTTCAAAGTCATTCATGAGGGTGGAATCCACTTCTTCCAAACTCCTGTTAATGTTAATATTTTTATCTCCCACCATGAATCATGAATGTTCTTAATGGCATCTAGAATGGTAAATCCTTTTCAGAACATTTTCAATTTACTTTTCCCAGATCCATCAGAGGAATTACTATTTATGGAAGCTATAGTTTTACAAAATTTATTGCTTAAATAATAAGACTTGAAAGTCAAAAGTACTCCTTGAGTCATAGGCTGCATAACAATACTAATCTCTTTGTACATCTCCATCAGAGTTCTTGGATGACTTGGTGCATTGTCAACGAGCAATATTTTGAAAGTAATCTTTTTTCTGAGCAGTAGGTCTCAACAGTGGACTTAAAATAGTCAGTGGACCATGCCATAAATGCATGTGCTGCCATTCAGGCTTTGTTTTTCCATTTACAGAGCATTGGCAGAGTATATTTAGCACAGTTGTTAAGAGGCCTAGGGTTTTCAGAATGGTCAAAAAGCACTGGCTCCAACTTAAAGGCACCAGTTGTGTGAACCCCTAAAGGGAGAGTCAGCCTGTCCTTTGAAGTCAGCCATTAACTTTTCTGTTCTAGCTTTGAAAGTTCTAGATTGCATCTTGTTCCAAAGGAAACCTAATTTATCTTAATTGAAAATCTATTGTTTAGTGTGGCCATTTTCTTTTCTTTTTTCTGTTTTTTTTGTTTGTTTGTTTTGTTTTTTGTTTTTTTTTTAGATGGGGTCTCACTCTGTCAACCAGGCTGGAGTGCACTGGCATGATCTCAGTTCACTGCAATCTCCACCTCCCATCCCAGGTTCAAGTGATTCTCTTACCTCAGCCTCCTGAGAAGCTGGGATTACAGGTGTGTGCCACCACACCTGGCTAATTTTTGTATTTTTTTATAGAGATGGGTTTCACCATGTTGGCCAGGCTGGTCTTGAACTCCTGACCTCAAGTGATCCACCTGCCTTAGCCTCCCAAAGTGCTGGGATTATAGGAATAAACCACCATGCCCAGGCTTGTGTGGCCATTTTCATTCATTATCTTAGCTCGATTTTCTGGAGAATTTGCTGCAACTTCTCCAGCAACATTTGCCACTTCACTGTGCAGGATTATTTTACGAAGATGGGTTATTTCTTTAGACCTCATGAACCGACCTCTGTTAGCTTCACACTTTTTTTCTGCACCCCCCTCATCTCTCAGCTTTTATAGAATTAAAGGGAGTTAGGGCTTTACTTCATGTTAGGCTTTGGCTTAAGGAAATATTGTGGCTCGTTTGATCTTTCATCCAGACCACCAAAACGTTCTCCAGTAATAAGGTTGTTTGACTTTCTTATTATTAGTGTGTTCATGGAGTAGCGCTTTTAATATCCTTCAAGAACTTTCTCTTTGCATTCACAACCTGGCTAAATGTTTAGCAGAAGCAGCCTAGCTTTTGGTCTATCTAAGCTTTTGTCATGCCTTCCTCACCAAACTTATGTCTAGCTTTTGATATAAAGAGAAAGATGCACAATTCTCCCTTTCACTTGAGCACTTAGAGGCTACTGTAGGGCTAATAATTGGCCTGATTTTAATATTGTCATATCTCAGGGAATAGGGAAGTCCAAGGAGAGAAAGAGGTGAGGAAAGAGCCGGATAGTGGAGCAGTTAGAACACACATAACATTTATTGATTACGTTTGCTGTGTTCTGTGTGTATGGTTTGTTGCACCCCAAAACAATTATAATAGTAACATTATAATATTATATTACAATAGTAATATAATATAGTGATCACAGATCACTATAACAGCTATAATAATAATGAAAAAGTCTGAAATATCATGAGAGCTACAAAAATGTGACACAGAGACAGGAAGTGAGCATGTACTGTTGGAAAAACAGCACTGATAGACTTGCTCAATGCAGGGTTGCCTCAAACCTGCAATTTGTAAAAATTGCAATATCTGTGAAGCAGAATAAGGAGAAGCACAATGAAGCAAAGTGTGCCTGTACCTGAATTTCAGACCCCTGTGCTCTAGAACCGTAAAAGAATAAATTTCTATTGTTTAAGCCAGTAAGTTTGTGGTAATTTGTTATGGCAGCCCTGGGAAACTAATACCCTTGGCAAGAATGAATTCTACTGCCAGCTCATACTCTTTATCCAGATCATCACTCATCCCTAATAACTTATATCTTGATGCTGGATCCAATTTTCTGTCATAGATTTACCTCTGCATTGTGGAAAATTTATCCTCAAGTGTCCCATTGTCCTTTCCTACAGTCAGCTTTAGTTGGAGCCATCCCATAGAACAGACATTATTTTATATATCTGAACCTCAGTAGGAGGACGGAGTGGTCAGGATACCTGGTGGTTTTCTTCTAAGAGAATCCTCCGCCATATGTAAATTTGTGGATGCAAGAGAGACTTGCTGGAAAGAGTGCACCTAGTTCCAGATGCCAGAGCACACAGACCCTAATAAACAGAGCAATATTTCAATCCCTGCAATATCTGAATTTCAAAATATCCTGTTGTATCACGATAAGCATACTTAATTCTAAATGTATTTTATCTTTAACATATTATATTTATGATTACTGTAGGCCAGTGGTTTGGGTTGTAAACTTAAGACATAGCTTCTGTCTTCTGAGAATTAATAATCGACTTGGAAAGTACCTACTTATTTTCATAATAATATTTATTTATAAATAAATAGAATAAAATATAAATAAATTAAATAGGATAAAATATACTAGGCATTCTGTTAAGCACATACACACAGAAACCTCTCTTGGTTATAATCTATTAGAACAAAATAGATAGAGGTTTTAGTAGTTTCAAATATACCTTCTTATCCCATTGCACTCACTATTGAATTCGTTATTATATCAATGTGTTACTTTTTAATAAACTAATCACCCTCTTTTAGAGGCAAAAGAATTAAGATGATTATTATACTTAACATATGGCAATATGGGATCCACTTCATGGATCAGAATTGCGGCTTATTTAGCAGAGTATTTAACACAGCATGGGAAACGGAATTGTCCTCTCTGACTTCAATCTCAAAGGTTTGGTATTCAGCTGAGCTTTATTTCAGAGCCATTATGATTCTGTGAGTCATAAACATAAACATTTATTTTTAACTAATATTTGAAATGCTTCGGATAAGTTGGATGCTGTAACAGCTGCTCTTCTGAATGTCATTCCGTAAGAAGAACCATTCCTGAAACAACAGATAATAATCACACACTGAATTCTTCTGATATTGGGGCATTTCATCTTCCTCTTGTGCTTAGCAGGTATATTCTTTAGGAATAAGAGTTGGCTGTGTATTGCAGAAAAAAAAGAATGCCTTAAACAACAGAACTTTATTTCTCCCTTAAACCTAAACAAGAAGGCTTATATGGACAGACCAGGGCCCCCATGGTGGCTCCTCAAAGTCTTCAGAGGCCCAGGCTCAAGGTATCTTTCTTCCCAACCTCCTAAAGCATGGCTTCCATTCCCAAAATTTATTCACATTTCCAATATGGCTGATTAATTCCAGTGGTCACATCTCCATGAAGAAGGAAGAGAAGAAAGAATACTCCTCCCCTCACTTTCAGAAGCTTTCCTGAAAGTCTTGAAAACACTTGCACTTACATTTCATTGGCCACATCAATCTGCAAGGTAAGCTGGAATATGCAGTTTTCAGCTGGGCCCATTTTGAGGGTTTGGTTACTAAGAAACAAAAAGAGAATAGATTTGAGGAGGCAATTAGTGGTCTGTGATGCAGCAGAGTATCTACATATACCATAGGTCAGCTTCTGAAGGTTACACTTAGAGTTACAGTGGTGGTGCGAAATGTACCTCTCACTGTGACACTTACCAATTTACATTCTTTTCATGACTTTGCCTGAGCAGCCACAATCCAAAAAAGCAAAGAAACTTCCATTTTACATGTCATAAGATAATTTTGTATTTTAAAATTCTGGTATCTAAATAAAGATAATTCTAACAAGGTGAAAAGAAACAGTAGATCCAAGGGTGTAAGAAAAGTCCATTGTCCAAGGTACTGTGTTGGGGCTTTCTTAATAGCAATGTAGTAAAAATCAATACTGAGCCATCATCTGTTGCTGTGTTTTCAGGTATGTCCGGATGTGTTTGTCAAATAGATGGAGTAGACTGACAAAATATGTTTTCAGGGGGGTCTGAAGTACTTAGTGGCAGGGAAGGAGACAAGCATGACAAGGCTGACCTCTGAAGTGATATGAGAATAGAGATTCTGAGAACAGCATGGTTGAGACTGAGAAAATCTCTTCCCAACATTGTTCCCTTGATGCAGGTCTGGAGACTCAGAAGAAAGAAGCTATGAGTAAAAATGGAAAAAATCTCTCTCTAAACTCTCTAACAGTTTGGGGCCCAGGCAGAACTGCCTTGGGGTGCATCTAACACAATGCAACCCTGTAAGTACGGAAAACATCTTCTTCAATTCCACAGTGAGCCACCTCAAAGTTTTGTGATGCTCAGAGCTTGCTGATATTGGACGTATCAGCGTACAACTGATATGTCCAATACCCAGGGGTGCAATAGCACAGGCTCACACAGTACCTCCCTGCTGCCACTCTGCCAGGCCAGATGTATAGTGCTTCTCACAGCATGGCAGAGGGCAAGTTGAGAAGAAGCACCATCCGCCCTACCTGGAAAAGTGAAAATAGCTACAAATAGGGACACTACTCTGCCCAGAATTGCAGGGGAGATATCAGGGGGATAAACTGCACTTGAGCACACATGAAGTATTCCTGGGGCTGCTGGAACTGGGTAGAGGATGAGACACTGCTGGCAGGACTGCATAAAGGTCTAAACACCTGCATGGTGAGTGGTTTACAGCTAAGATAATGTGAACTACATGTGTATTTTTCCTGGTAAGAATAGTCCTATACCAAAACTGGAAAAAAAAAATGTTTAAGAGAAAAAAGTAATATGATGTGACTTTGCATGTTACTGTGGAATGGTGAAATGGGTTTTGCTATAGATACCAAATACAGACCTTCAAGACGATTTCAAGACGATTTGTAATTCGTGTCATTCAAAAATATTTATTAAACACCTACTATATGTCCTAAAAATTTCTAGGATACAGTGGTAAATCACAAAGATGTGACTGGAAGAGTCAGGTTGAAGCCAATGTCAGATGTGAGCTGTAGAAGTCAGTGGTTCAGTTTGCCCCAAGAAATTCACCAACATATTACATTTACTCCAAAAAAAAAAAAAAGTGTATCTGGTTACCTTGACAGACTAAATTATTGCTCCAATATTTTTATTATACATTATTATAATTATACATTAGCCTTTTTCATGTGACTTTTAAAAACAAGTTTAAAATATAATTTATATACCATAAAATGTAATAATTGTAAGTCTTTAGTTCCATGATTTTGGATACATTTATATAATGGAATTTATATAACAGAACAACATCACGGTGCAGTTTTAGAGCACTTCTCTTATCCCAAAAAGTTCCCTTATGCTGTCTCTAATCAATCCCTTCTCCCACCTCCAGCCCCAAGCAATCATATCTCTATCATTTTTCTTTTCTTAGAAATCTTATACAAATGGAATCATACAATATATCATCTTTTACCTCTTTCATAATGGTTAGTTATGGTTTTGAGATTTGTTCATGTTGTTGCCTATAGCACGTTTTATTCCCTTTTATTGCTGACTAGTATTTAATTGTATGGATATACCACCTTCTGCTTATCCATTTCTCAGCTGATTAATATTTGGATTGTTTCCAGATTTTGGCTATGACTGTTCACCGCAAGTATTTGTGTCTTTGCTTCTCCTGAGTAGATACTAAGGAGTGCAAATGCTGGGTAGTATGGTAAGCACGGTATATGTATAACTTGCCAAGAAACTACTGTACTGTTTTTCTAAAGTGAATGTAACATTTTACATTCTCATGAGCATTGTAGAAGGATTTCAGTTTGTTTAACACAATATTGTAAGACTTTGATAACAGCCATTCTGGTGGGTCTCTAGTGGTATTTCATTGTGCTTTTAATTCACCTTTCCTAAATGTTTTCATCTTTTTATGTGCTTATTAGTCATTTGCATGTCTTCTTTGGTGAAACACCTATTCAAACCTGCCCATTTTTTAATCAGATTCTTTGTCTTTTCATTATTGAATTGTAACAGCTATTTATGATTCCGAGTATGTCTTTTATCAGTTATATGACTTAAAAGTATTTTCTTCTAGTCTGTGGCTTAATTTTGTTAATAGTGCCTTTTAAAGAGTAAAATATTTTAACTTTGATAAAGTCTAATTTACAAATTTTGTCATTTTTGTTAGATTGAAGAAATCTTATTTGTGATCTAATGTTTTCTTCTAGAAAGGTTGCAATTCTTGCTCTTACATTTGACTCTCTAATCCATTTTGAATTAATTTTGCGTGTGTGTGTGCAAGGTAATGTAAGAGTCTAAGTACTTTTGCACATGGGTATTAAATTGTCTCAGCATAATTTGTTGAGAAGACTATTTTTTCCCCAAATGAATTGTATTTGCATGTTTTTTGAAAACCCATTCATCATAAATATTAGAGACTATTTCTAGGCTCTCCATTCTGTTCCACTGACCAATGTTTATCCTTACATCAATAAATACCACACTGCCTGATGACCAGAGCCATGCTGTAATTTTGAAATAAGCTAGTATAAATCTGCCAACTTCATTTTTCTTTTTCAAAATTGTTTTAGCTCTTCGCATTTCCACATAAACTTTAGAATCAACTTGCCAAATTCTACAAGAAACAGCCTGCTGGGATTTTGATAGGAATTGTGTTAAATCTATAGATCATTTTGAAAAGAATTGCCATCTTAACATTATTGAGTCTTACAATCCAAGAATATGGTATCTCTTTCCATTAATTTAGATCTTGTGTGATTTCTCTTAGCAATGTTTTATAATATTTTGCCGTATGGGTCCTACACTTCTCTTGTTATACCTATTCCTAAGAATTTTCTTTTGTTCATGCTTTTGTGAATGGAATTACTTTCTTAAATTTATTTTCAAATGGTTCATTGCTGGTATAAAGAAATAAAATTGGTTGCTGCAGATTTACTTCATAGCCTGCAGCCTTACTAAACTCACATTAGTTTTAACAGGTACTTACCTACATGTAATCTTGGGATTTTCTACATACAAAAATCATAAAGGCCTTTAATTTATTTCCTAGCTTTGTTACATTGGCTGGAACATTCCGTAAAATGTTGAATAGAAGTAGTGAGGGTGTATGTACTTGGCCTATTCCCAATCGAAGTGGAAAACTTTTACAACTATCATTCTCAATTAAGTATAATATTAGCTGAAGGTTTTTCATACATACTCTTTCTCAGGTACAGGAAGTTCATTTCTAGTCCTAATCTGTTCAGAGTTTTTAAACATCAGTGAATACTATATTTTGTCAAAAGTTTTTTTCTGTGTCTACTGAGAAAATTGTATAGCTTTAGTCCTTCATTCTATTAATATATTTATTCATTGATTTGCAGATGTAAAGTCATTTTTTGCATTTCAGGAATAAATTCTACTTGGTAATGGTATATAATCCTCTGTTTATGTTGCTTGTTTCAATAAGCTAATATTTTGTTAAGAATTTCTGCATGTATGTACATTAGAAATAATTGTATAGTTTTCTTTTCTTGTGATAACTTTGTCTTGCTTTGGTATCATACCAATACTGACAAGTTATACTGACAAGTTAGGAAGGGTTTCCTCCTCCTTTTTTCTGAAAATGTTTGTGTAGGATTGGTATTATTTTTTCTCTAAATGTTTGACAAAATTTACTAGTGATGCCATCCAGGTCTGAGCTTTTCTTTGTAGGAAGATTGTAAATTACTAATTCAATCTCTATGAATTTCAGGTTTATTCAGATTTCTATTTCTTCTTATGACAGTTTTGGTAACCTGTATCTTTCCAGACTATTAACTATTTCATCTACATTGTCTAATTAATTGGCATAATATTCCCTTCTAATTATTTTAATTTATGCAAGATCTGTGGTGATGTTCTTTCATTCTTGATTTTGTTAATTTGTCTTTTATCTCCTTCTTTGTTAGTGTAACTAAATGTTTATCAGTTTTACTGATCTTAAATAAATCAACTTTTGATTTTGTGGATTTTCTCTATTGTTTTTCTGATTTGTATTTCATTTATTTCTTTTTAGTCTTTATTATATTTTTCCCTATGCTTACCTGAGGTTTAACTTACCATTCTTTGTCTAGCTTCTTGAGATGGAAGCTTGGGTAATCGATTTTAGATCTATTTTCTTTCTAATATAAGCACTTAACATTAAGTTTGTCTCTAAGCACTGCTTTAGCTACCTCTCATAAATTTTGATGGATTAGGTTTTAATCATTATTCAGTTAAGCATATTTTCTAACTTACCTGGTGATTTCGTCTTTGACTGACTATTTTTCTAAAACTATCTTGTTGAAATTCCAAATATTTGTGAAGTCCTAAATACTTTTCCATTGTTGGTTTACTTAACTTTTTGTAGTCAAAAATCAGATTCTGAGATGTGTTTGACAGTCTATAGTATTATTATTTATCATAGAAAATGTTCCATGTACACTTGAAAAAAATGTGTACCCTGAAGTTGTTGGATACAGTGCTCTATATATTATTTATATCAAGTTGGCTAATAGTGTTTTTCAAATCGTGAATATCTTTACTGATATTCTGTCTAGTTCTGTCAATTACTAAAAGAAGAATATTGAAATTTTCCAACTACTATAATATTATATTGTCTGTCCTTTAATTCTGTCAGTCTTTGCTACATTTTGGGACTCTGGTGTTAGATGTTTATACATTTATAACTGCTACTTCTTCCTGATATACTGAAAATTTTATTATTATAAAATTTTTCTCTTTGTCTCTCATAATAGTACTTGTCTTCAAGTCTATGGCTTTGTATGTAATAAAGCCACTTCGGTTCTTTATCAGTCATTGTTTGCTTTTTCTCTCCTTTTAACTTTCAATCTGTTGGTATTTTTCAATATAATGTCTCTTATAGATAACATATAGTTGGACCTTGCTCTTTCCTCTGTTTCAGTTTTAATTATATTTTTAAATTATTTTCTTAGTATTTCTTCTAAGCACTACAACATATGTCTTTAATTTATCATTATCTGTTTCAGGTTAATAATAATAGTAATAATATGCAGGAACTTTGCTCCAATTTATTATTTCCACTATCTCTTCTCACTTTAGTGCTAGTATTGTCATACATACTACAACTCTATATGTAAGATATCCCCAAAAATATAGCATTATAATTATTGCTTCAAGTACTTTTTGTTTTTAAAGAAATTAAGGAAAGAGTAAACACTGGACAGTCTTTTATAGTTGTCCATATATTTAACATTTTCATTGGTCCTTCCTTCCTATGTAATTGAGTAATCATCTGCTATCATTTCCTTTCAGTCCAAAGGACTGCCTTCAGATTTCTTGTAGAGAGGGTCTATTTTTATTTTTGTTTATCTGGGAAGGTCTTTATTCTGCATTCATTTTTAATTTTTTTTTATTTTTTATTTTTTATTTTTTTTTGAGATATGGTCTCAGTGTGTCACCCAGGATGGAATGCAGTAGTGTAATCATAGTTCACTGCAGTCTCAAACTCCTGGGGTCAAGGGGTCCTAAGCCTCCTGAGTAAGTGGAAGTATAGAAGTATGGGTACACACCACCATGCCTGGCTTTTGTCTTGTTTTGTTTTGTTTTGTTTTGTTTTGTTTTGTTTTTGTAGAGATGGGGTCTCATTATGTTCCCCAGGCTTATCTCAAATTCCTGGCTTCGAACAATCCTCCCAACTCAGCCTCTCAAAGTGCTGGGATTACAGGTGTGAGCCACCTCACCCAGCCTGCCTTCATTTTCAAAGACTATCTTGCTAGAAAGAATATTCTTGGTTGATAGGCTTTTTTTTTTTTTTTTTTCCTATGAGCATTTTGGCTATTACTTTCACTGCCTTCTACACTCTGTATGTATGAAAAGCAAGCCACTAGCCATCGTGTATTGTTCTTTGTTCACAATGAGTCATTTTTCTCTCACTATTCTAAAACTTTGCTTTTGTCTAGGCTTTTAAAAGATTTTTTATTATCATGGGTATAGGTGTAAATAACTTTGCTTTTATCCTAGTCGATGCTTAATGAGTTTCTTCAACATACAGATTAAGGTTTTCACTAGATTTGAGTTTATGGCCATTAATTCTTCAAAAAATTTTGCCCTTCACTCTCTCCACTCCTTATGAACTTTCATTCCAATATGTTGATAGGCTCTATAAGTCTTTGAGTCTCTTCATTTTTCTTCAACTTTCTTTTTTGTTCTTTAGAATGGATAATTTCTATTGATCTATCTTAAAGTACACTGATTTTCTCTCTTGCCTTTTCAAATCTGTTGAGCCTATTTAGCAAACTTTTCATTTCAGTTACTGTATTTTCCAAATGTAGAATTTTCATTTGGCTCTTTTTTATAGTTTTATTTTAGTTATTGTATTTTCCAAATGTAGAATTTCTATTTGGCTCTTTTTTCGAGTTTCTATTCTCTGTTTAGATTTTCTATTTGTTGAGTCATTTTCACCATATTTTCCTTTACATCTTTGAATAAGATTTCCTTTAATTCTTCAAACATCTTTATGTTAGCTGCTTTGGTGTCTTTGTCTGCTGAACTCAAAACCTTGACCCATGAAGATACAGTTTCTATTGACTACTTGTTTTTCTGAATATGAATTTTACTTTCCTGTCTATTTGTAGGTCTCATATTTTTGTTAAAAAGTTGACATTTTAGATACTATATTATAGCAATTTAGAGATTGCTTTATTGATTTATTTATTTTAAAAATAATAACTTTAATGAATTTAACTGCAGAATTTGTCTCCCACATTGGGTATAGCTGATGGCGTTTCTGTTCAGGTTTTAAACTGTGATTTTAAAATTACTTTTAACCTACCATATTAGGGCTCAACCTATGTATCACTAATGCCTTGATGGTCAGCTAATGATCTAGGTAGAGGTTTACTTAAATACCTCAGGCCCAAAAGCACTTCTACCCCCCGATAATCAATATGTGCCTACATTGGGAAATAAATTCAAAGCTGAGCCTATTCTAAAGTATGGCTTGGCATTCACTTTCTATCATTCTTTTTGGCCTCCTCTGTGCACATGCATAGTCTGTAGATTCTCAGTTATCCAGAAATGTGTGGAACACTTACTGATCTCTTCTATGGATCTTCTGTTTCTAGGATTTCCCCATTAAATTACCAGTTGGTCTACTGTTTTCCCCCAAATAAAACCAGAGCCTTGGGCTAGCAAAGCTGTAGGTTTCCTGTTTGTTTCCTATAGGTTTCCTATTTGCCTTGGTCATGGGGTTTTGCCCTGAGTTGAGTCTGCCTACTCAGGAAGCAACCCTACTGGTGTTCGTGGCCAGTGTTACCTTGGTGAAACTACAGCTTTCACCAATTTTCTTGGGTGACAGAAGGTATGGGAGTTTCCCCCAAGCAAAAAAAAAAAAAAAAAGCCACGTATTTCCACAATTCTTACCCTAAATTCTTGCAGTTTTTTTTTTTCTTAAGAATAAACACATCTCAATTATTATCTGCCTTTTGCCAATTCCCATATCCTTGAAATAGTTGTTACTGAAAAAAATTTTTCTGCTTTTATATCTGACTTTTTTTTAAGAGAGAGGATTCACTAACATCTTCACAGTATCATAGCTGGAAACACCTCTGTCATATTGCTTTATAGTACCTCTTCATAGGTTAGCAAGAATATATCTCTTTGTTCCATTGATATTGAACTTGGCCATATGTTAATGATAATATTAGCAGAGGCTTTAAATGTAATCTCATGATTTGGCGTGGCTCTTGGGCTCCTGTGATCCACCATCAGAGGAGCATACCTTGTATAGTCATTGGTAGTAAAATAAAGAAACATAAAGCAGATCTATTCCAATTTTCAACCTGGAGCCAAGCCCAACTGAGCTCAGCCAAGTTCAGCCAAACCCCAGCTGAAACTCTACTGACCTAAAGATATAAGAATAAGAAAAGAAATATTTATTATTACAAAAAACTGAGACTGGGTCTGGTGGCTTATGCCTGTAATCCCAGCACTTTGGGAGACCGAGGCAGTCGGATCACTTGACGTCAGGGATTTGATACCAGCCTCACCAACGTGGCAAAACTCCGTCTCTATTAAAAACAAACAAAAAAAAAATGGCCAGGCATGGTGGTTTACGCCTGTAATCCCAACACATTGGGAGGCCGATGTGGGCGGATCACGAGGTCAGGAGAGCGAGACCATCCTGGCTAACACAGTGAAACCCCGTCTCTACTAAAAATACAAAAAATTAGCCAGGCGTGGTGGCGGGCGCCTGTAGTCTCAGCTACTCTGGAGGCTGAGGCAGGAGAATGGCGTGAACTCAGGAGGCGGAGCTTGCAGTGAGCCAAGATCACGCCACTGCACTCCAGCCTGGGCGACAGAGCGAGACTCGATCTCAAAAAAATAAATAAAATAAAATAAAATACAAAAAATTAGCTGGGCATGGTGGTGTGGACCTGTAATCCCAGCTCCTCCGGAGGCGGTGGGGGGAGAATTGCTTGAACCTGGGAGGCAGAGGTTGCAGTGAGCCCAGATA
Organism: Chlorocebus sabaeus; assembly: GCF_047675955.1. Classification (NCBI taxonomy): domain Eukaryota; kingdom Metazoa; phylum Chordata; class Mammalia; order Primates; family Cercopithecidae; genus Chlorocebus; species Chlorocebus sabaeus. The sequence goes on from NC_132914.1 coordinate 14,793,502, forward strand.
GCAGCCACTGCACTCTAGCCTGGGCAACAGAGTGAGACTCTGTCCAAAAAAAAAAAAACAAAAGCCGGGCGCGGCGGCTCACACCTGTAATCCCAGCACTTTGGGAGGCCAAGGCGGGTGATTACCTGAGGTCAGGAGTTTCAAGACCAGCCTGGTCAAAATGGTGAAACCCTGTCTAAAAATACAAAAAAAAATTTAGCTGGGCATGGTGGTGGGTGCCTGTAATCCCAGCTACTTTGGGAGGCTGAGGCAGGAGAATGGCTTGAACCCAGGAGGTGGAGGTTGCAGTGAGCTGAGATCGCACCATTGCACTCCAGCCTGGGCGACAAGAGTGAAACTCTGTCTCAAAAAAAAAAAAAAACAAAAAACAAAAAACAAAAAAAAAACACAAACTGAGATTTTTAGCATTGTTATATAGCAATATTAACTTATGCAGCCACCTAATAATGGATGGTGTCCTATCTAACCTAGTACACATAAGCAATAAAACAAAGTAGTACCATGCTCTGTTTCCTACAACCTATTCAATGAATCCAGGCTGAAGTGTAATGTCTAGGATACGAGTATCATCAAATGCCATAGAAAGGTAACAAAACAATTGTCATGGATTTATCATGAAATTCTCTATAGAGAGGGCAATGGAGTGGTATAAGCCTTAAAAAAACCATTTTCTTCTGAGTATTATTAACAAAGAAGTAGAGGAGTATATGAAAAATTCAGTTGTTTCTTTTTTGAGGCTGATAGATCAGGTTTATATCTAACTCACCACTACTCTATCATGCTAACATTATAAACTGAAGGCCTATAAGCCAAAATGCATTCTAAACTTCTGTTTTGTTGCAAGCCCTGTATCTTTTGCCCACACCACACAGAGCTTCTTAAGCAATGTTATCAGGTTTGTTCAATTCTGCAGCATATAAAGCAGAATATCTACATTATGGGGCAGCAGAAGACATCCTAACATATCTCATTCAAATGATAGAACTTACCAATAGATAATTGTTTATCACACAATGTCATATGGCTCAAAATAGATGTGTGTGTATTGGGGAAAGATACCACCTCACAGATCTAGGAATGTTAACTTAAAAATCAGATTTCTTACCAGCATCATAAGGAATATTGTCAGCCTTGGCATTGAGATAGTCCTCATATTGATGTACCACTGGAATATGTGTATGTAGAGAATGGAAGACAGCAGGACACTCAAGGAGCTATTGTGTAAGAAAGCCGATGTCAAAAAAATCACAAGCAAGCAGAGCAGGATAAACGCTATAAGAACATATCCAAGCACAGCTTCAAGCAATGCCACAGAGCTTTGGACTGCTGGGAAATAGCAGCAGTACACAATCAGCCCTAGCTGCCACTATAATGAATGTGAAGAAAGCCTTCAGGTGAGAAGCTAAACAACAATGGGCTACCTCTGCTAACCCAGGATCATATTTCTCATGTGCATAGTTTATTCTACATTTGCCTACTTAGCCACACTTGAACTTGAACATAGCAATTGTGGCTTAATTCCACAGCATCAGCTTAAAAAACAGAAGCCAACAGAATAATTCTACCTATAGCCTATCAATCCTTTATTTATTTTTATATTATTTTCTCAAAAATTGTATGTATAAATTCTAATCTCATTTGAAAATGCCACATACTACAGGTAATAGATTAGTAGGAAGAATTCCAGCAGCCACAGATATCTCATCCATAACCACTAATTCAGAAGCCAGAAAGATCTCTGCCCTACAAGGAAATCAGCTATAATAAAGCTTATGGGGTTTATCTACAGAAGAAACAGCCTGCCATGGGTTTCAAGACTTACCTTTTTGTAAAAGCTTACAGGCTTCAAACACTATCTGCTTTCTCTAGAAAATGATCAGGTTTTCTGAATTTCTAAGGGGCATCCAAGTTGCATTGGAAAGGGCATAGAAATATACTTAGGAAACAATTACAAACACTGTGAAAAACAGTCAAATTATCGAACATAATCACACATCAACCAGGGGGCATATTATATGAGAGTAATGGTCCTATGAGACTCACTAACTCATAAGGTATTAATAAAACACAACATAAAAAAATAGTGCTTCATAATGATGACACTGGCCTATCAAGAAAATGTTATATTAAGTTGCTTTCTCTGATTAAGAAGATATAGAAGTAGTGGGGCATGGTGGCTCACGCCTGTAAACCCAGCACTTTGGGAGACCAAGGCGGGTGGATCACTTAAGCTCAGGAGTTCGAGACCAGCCTGGCAACATGGTGAAACTGGATCGCTACAAAAAAAATACAAAAATTAGCCAGGCATGGTGGTGAGTGCCTGTAGTCCCAGCTACCCGGCAAGCTGAGGTAGGAGGATCGTTTGAGCCGAGGAGGTAGAGGTTGCAGTGAGCCACAGTCGCGTCAGTGCCCTCCAGCCTGGGTAACAGAGTCAGACCCTGTCTCAAAAAAAAAAAAAACAAAAAGAAAAAGATGTGTAAGTAGAGTACATGTAAGGAGACTTTCCAAAAACTAATTTAAACAGTGAACATTTTAATGTTTAAGTGCATTTGGAAAATATAAAAACACATTAGACAGTGCAGCTGTCAATCAATGAAGCTTTCCTGAAGAACTGAAATTAATGTAATATACAATCCCAAATGCCAATCCAGTATTCCGAACCACTAGAAGAAATGCAGACATCAAGCCACATATGTTTCCTGAGTTCCCCCATAAACTCTGTAAGCAAGGCAAAACAGATTAGTACTAATTCCTGGGGAGGTGGAGCAGAGTGCTAAATTCTTAAAATTTTAAAGTTATAAAGAAACTGTCTCTGTAAAATTTTTCTTGAGCATTCAGAAATTAAGTATAGCCTTTGATACTGCAGTCCTTTCATAACTGGAGAGGAGAACGGAGAATTACAAGCACTTAATACCATTTATTTAGTAACTTCTGGATTTTATAAAAGTTCAGTCGTCAAAGCCATAACTCTAAAATAACTAAAACTTAGAAGATTTAAGTTTTAATCTATTTCTGGATCACAGAGCCTATTAAATAAATCTACCAAAAATAGTTAAAAGTACAGGGTTTTTTTTATTTTTCGTTTTTTGTGCCAAATATCTATTGATTTAGGGTAATTTGTTTATATGATTCTGAAATTTTTGTGAAAACTTGCTATTAATATTTAGTAATTGTATTATTACTTAGAGCTATGAGACTAAAGTCATATGTAGATTTGCTTTAATTATACCTTTTCTAAAATAGAAATAAATTTAAAACTTATTAATGCAACATTAAAATTAGACTTTTTATGTACAAAAGAGGAAATATAAAGAAAATAGTTCTGTGGCGCGCACCCAAGATGACGGAATAGGAACAGCTCCAGCCTCCAGCTCTCAGCTTGAGTGACACAGAAGACGGGTGATTTTTGCATTTTCAACTGAGGTACCGGTTCATCTCACTGGGGCATGTCATGTCAGACAGTTGGCGCTGGTCCGCAGATGCAACTCAACTAGCGAGAGCTGAAGCAGGGTGAGGCATCCCCTCACCTGGGAAGTACAAGGGGGAAGGGAATTCCTTTTCCTAGCCAAAGGAAATTGAGACACACAACACCTGGAAAATTGGCAACTCCCACCCTAATGCTGCACTTTACCAAGGGTCTTAGCAAACGGCACACCAGAAGATTATATCCCACACCTGGCCCAGAGGGTCCCATGCCCACGGAGCCTCCCTCATTGCTAGCACAGCAGTCTGAGATCTAACTGCAAGGTGGCAGCGAGGCTGGGGGAGGGGCGCCCGCCATTGCTGGGGCTTAAGTAGGTAAACAAAACTGCCTGGAAGCTCGAATTCGGTGGAGGCCACCACAGCTCAAGGAGGCCTGCCTACCTCTGTAGACTCCTCTGGGGACAGGGCATAACTAAACAGAGAGCAGTGAGACCTCAGCAGAGGTAAATGCCCCTGTCTGACAGCTTTGAAGAGAGCAGTGGATCTCTCAGCACTGAGGTTGAGATCTGAGAATGGACAGACTGCCTGCTCAAGTGGGTCCCTGACCCCTGAGTAGCCTAACTGGGAGACATCCCCCACTAGGTGCAGACCGACACCTCACACCTCACATGGTGGGGTACACTCCTGAGACGAAGCTTCCAGAGCGAGAATCAGACAGCAACCCTCGCTGTTCAGGAATATTCTATCTTCTGTAGCCTACGCTGCTGATACCCAGGCAAACAGGGTCTGGACTGGACCTCAAGCAAACTCCAACAGACCTACAGCTGAGGGTCCTGACTGTTAGAAGGAAAACTAACAAACAGAAAGGACACCCACACCAAAACCCCATCAGTACGTCACCATCATCAAAGACCAAAGGCAGATAAAATCACAAAGATGGGGAAAAAGCAGGGCAGAAAACCTGGAAATTCAAAAACTCAGAGCGCATCTCCCCCTCCAAAGGAACGCAGCTCGTCACCAGCAATGGAACAAAGCTGGATGGAGAATGACTTTGACAAGTCGAGAGAAGAAGGCTTCAGTTGATCAAACTTCTCAGAGCTAAAGGAGGAACTACATAACCAGTGCAAAGAAACTAAAAACCTTGAAAACAGATTTGACAAATGGCTAACTAGAATAACCAATGTAGAGAAGTCCTTAAAAGAACTGATAGAGATGAAAACCATAACACGAGAACTACATGACAAATGCACAAGCTTCAGTAATCGACTCGATCAAATGGAAGATAGAGTATCAGGGTTTGAAGATCAAAGGAATGAAATGAAGTGAGAAGAGGAGTGTAGAGAAAAAACAGTAAAAAGAAATGAACAAAGCCTCCAAGAAATATGGGATTATGTGAAAAGACCAAATCTACGTTTGATTGGAGTGCCTGAAAGTGACGGGGAAAATGGAACCAAGTTGGAAAACACTTTGTAGGATATCATCCAGGAGAACTTCCCCAACCTAGAAAGGCAGGCCAACATTCAAATTCAGGAAATATAGAGAAGGCCACAAAGATACTCCTCAAGAAGAGCAACTCCAAGACACATAATTGTCAGATTCACCAAAGTAGAAATGAAGGAAAAAATGTTAAGGGCAGCCAGAGAGAAAGGTCGGGTTACACACAAAGGGAAACCCATCAGACTAACAGCAGATCTCTTGCAAGAAACTCTACAAGCCAGAAGAAAGTTGGGGCCAATATTCAACTTTCTTAAAGAAAAGAATTTTCAAGCCAGAATTTCATATCCAGCCAAACTAAGTTGCATAAGTGAAGGAGAAATAAAATCCTTTACAGACAAGCAAATGCTTAGAGATTTTGTCACCACCAGGCCTGCCCTACAAGAGATCCTGAAGGAAGCACTAAACATGGAAAGGAAGAACAGGTACCAGCCATTGCAAAAACATGTCAAAATGTAAAGTCCATCGATGCTAGGAAGAAACTGCATCAACTAGCAAGCAAAATAACCAGCTAATATCATAATGACAGGATCAAGTTCACACATAACAATATTAACCTTAAATGTAAATGGACTAAATGGTCCAGTTAAAAGACACAGACTGGCAAACTGGATAAAGAGTCAAGACTCATCAGTTTGCTGTATTCAGGAGACCCATCTCACATGCAGAGACACACATAGGCTCAAAATAAAGGGATGCAGGAAGATCTACCAAGCAAATGGAAAACAAGAAAAAGCAGGGGTTGCAATCCTAGTCTCTGATAAAACAAACTTTAAACCATCAAAGATCAAAAGAGACAAAGAAGGCCATTACATAATGGTAAAGGGATCAATTCATCAGGAAGAGTTAACTATCCTAAATATATATGCACCCAATACAGGATCACCCAGATTCATAAAGCAAGTCCTTAGAGACTTAAAAAGAGACTTAGACTCTCATACAATAATCATGGGAGACTTTAACACCCCACTGTCAACATTAGACAGATCAACAAGACAGAAAGTTGACAAGGATATCCAGGAATTGAACTCAACTCAGACCTAATAGACATCTACAGAATTCTCCACCCCAAATCAACAGAATATACGTTCTTCTCAGCACCACATCACACTTATTCCAAAATTGACCACATAGTTGGAAGTAAAGCACTCCTCAACAAATGTAAAAGAACAGAAATTACAACAAACTGTCTCTCAGACCACAGTGCAATCAAACTAGAACTCAGGACTAAGAAACTCAATCAAAACTGCTCAACTACATGGAAACTGAACAACCTGCTCCTGGATGATTACTGGGTACATAACGAAATGAAGGCAGAAATAAAGATGTTCTTTGAAACCAATGAGAACAAAGATACAACATACCAGAATCTCTGGGACACATTTAAAGCAGTGTGTAGAGGGAAATTTATAGCACTAAATGCCCACAAGAGAAAGCAGGAAAGATCTAAAATTGATGCCCTATCATCACGATTAAAAGAACTAGAGAAGCAACAGCAAACACATTCAAAAGCTAGCAGAATGCAAGAAATAACTAAGATCAGAGCAGAACTGAAGGACAAAGAGACACAAAAAACCCTCCAAAAAATCAGTGAATCCAGGAGCTGGTGTTTGAAAAGATCAACAAAATTGACAGACCGCTACTAAGACTAATAAAGAAGAAAAGAGAGAAGAATCAAGTAGACGCAATAAAAAATGATAAAGGGGATATCACCACTGACCCCACAGAAATACAAACTACCATCAGAGAATACTATAATCACCTCTATGCAAATAAACTAGAAAATCTAGAAGAAATGGATAATTTCCTGGACACTTACACTCTCCCAAGACTAAACCAGGAAGAAGTTGAATCCCTGAATAAACCAATAGCAGGCTCTGAAATTGAGGCAATAATTAATAGCCTACCAATCAAAAAAAGTCCAGGACCAGATGGATTCACAGTCGAATTCTACCAGAGGGACAAGGAGGAGTTGGTACCATTCCTTCTGAAACTATTCCAATCAATAGAAAAAGAGGGAATCCTCCCTAACTCATTTTACGAGGCCAACATCATCCTGATACCAAAGCCTGACAGAGATACAACAATAAAAGAGAATTTTAGACCAATATCCCTAATGAACATCGATGTGAAAATCCTCAATAAAATACTGGCAAACCAAATCAAGCAGCACATTGAAAAGCTTATCCACCATGATCAAGTGGGCTTCATCCCTGGGATGCAAGGCTGGTTCAACATATGCAAATCAATAAACGTAATCCAGCATATAAACAGAACCAGAGACAAAAACCACATGATTATCTCAATAGATGCAGAAAAGGCCTTTGACAAAATTCAACAGCCCTTCATGCTAAAAACTCTCAATAAATTCGGTATTGATGGAATGTATCTCAAAATAATAAGAGGTATTTATGACAAACCCACAGCCAATATCATACTGAATGGGCAAAAACTGGAAGCATTCCCTTTGAAAACTGGCACAAGACAGGAATGCCTTCTCTCACCACTCCTATTCAACATAGTGTTGGAAGTTCTGGCTAGGGCAATCAGGCAACAGAAAGAAATAAAGAGTATTCAGTTAGGAAAAGAGGAAGTCAAATTGTCACTGTTTGCAGATGACATGATTGTATATTTAGAAAACCCCATTGTCTCAGCCCAAAATCTCCTTAAGCTGATAAGCAACTTCAGCAAAGTCTCAGGATACAAAATCAATGTGCAAAAATCACAAGCATTCTTATACACCAGTAACAGACAAACAGACAGCCAAATCATGAATGAACTTCCATTCACAATTGCTTCAAAGAGAATAAAATACCTAGGAATCCAACTTACAAGAGATGTAAAGGACCTCTTCAAGGAGAACTACAAACCATTGCTCAGTGAAATAAAAGAGAACACAAACAAATGGAAGAACATACCATGCTCATGGATAGGAAGAATCAATATTGTGAAAATGGCCATACTGCCCAAGGTAATTTATAGATTCAATGCCATCTCCATTAAGCTACCAATGACTTTCTTCACAGAATTGGAAAAAACTGCTTTAAAGTTCATATGGAACCAAAAAAGAGCCCACATTGCCAAGACAATCCTAAGCAAAAAGAACAAAGCTGGAGGCATCACGCTACCTGACTTCAAACTATACTACAAGGCTACAGTAACCAAAACAGCATGGTACTGATACCAAAACAGAGATATAGACCAATGGAACAGAACAGAGCTCTCAGAAATAATACCACACATCTACAGCCATCTGATCTTTGACAAACCTGACAAAAACAAGAAATGGGGAAAGGATTCCCTATTTAATAAATGGTGCTGGGACAATTGGCTCCCATAAGTAGAAAGCTGAAACTGGATCCTTTCCTTACTCCTTATATGAAAATTAATTCAAGATGGATTAGAGACTTAAATGTTAGACCTAAAACCATAAAAACCCTAGAAGAAAATCTAGGTGATACCATTCAGGACATAGGCATGGGCAAGGACTTCATGTCTAAAACACCAAAAGCAACAGCAACAAAAGCCAAAATGGACAAGTGGGATCTAATTAAACTAAAGAGTTTCTTCACAGCAAAAGAAACTACCATCAGAGTGAACAGGCAACCTACAGAATGGGAGAAAATGTTTGCAATCTACTCATCTGACAAAGGTGAGTAGGTAATATCCAGAACCTATAAAGAACTCAATCAAATTTACAAGAAAAAAACAAACAACCCCATCAAAAAGTGGGCAAAGGATATGAACAGACACTTCTCAAAAGAAGACATCCATACAGCCAACAAACACATGAAAACATGCTCATCATCAGTCACCATCAGAGAAATGCAAATCAAAACCACAATGAGATACCATCTCACTTCAGTTAGAATGGCAATCATTAAAAAATCAGGAAACAACAGGTGCTGGAGAGGATGTGGAGAAATAGGAACACTTTTACACTGTTGGTAGGACTGTAAACTAGTTCAACCATTGTGGAAGACAGTGTGGTGATTCCTCGAGGATCTAGAACTAGAAATACCATTTGACCCAGCCATCCCATTACTGGGAATATACCCAAAGGATTATAAATCATGCTGCTATAAAGACACATGCACACGTATGTTTATTGCGGCACTATTCACAATAGCAAAGACTTAGAATCAACCCAAATGTCCATCAGTGACAGACTGGATTAAGAAATGTGGCACATATACACCATGGAATACTATGCAGCCATAAAAAAGGATGAGTTTGTGTCCTTTGTAGGGACAAGGATGCAGCTGGAAACCATCATTCTCAGCAAACTATCACAAGAACAGAAAACCAAATCCCGCATGTTCTCACTCATAGGTGGGAATTGTACAATGAGATCACTTGGACACAGGAAGGGGAACATCACACACTGGGTCTTATTGTGGGGAGGGGGCGGGGAGGAGGGATAGCATTAGGAGATATACCTAATGTAAATGACGAGTTAATGGGCGCAGCACACCAACATGGCACATGTATACATATGTAACAAACCTGCACGTTGTGCACATGTACCCTAGAACTTAAAGTATAATAAAAAAAAAAATAGTTCTTAGGGAAATATGCTTTCTCTTGATCTAATTCAGATCTTGTGCTATTACATTATTTTCTACAAGTCCTGGTCTTACTGAGAATTGTGGCTTGTGGAATTCCCTGTTCAACTTCCTATCCTATGTCAAAAGGGAGGAGGTGATCCTTTTTTCTCTAACTGGATGAGAGCTAGAACCCAGTTTAGCAAAGCGTTAAACAAAAAGGGATTGTAAGTTTATGCCAGTGTGGACTGGTGAGAAGAATAACTCCTAAATGATGCAGGTAGAGAACGAGTCTGAGATATTAACCCAAGGGGTGGTAATTAAGAACTACTGGAAGACAGAGGGGGTTTAGAAGGCAGATTGCAAGACACAGTACTTTGGGGAGGGAAACTCGCTGCCTGAGTAAATGGGGACTCAAAGAAGGGAGGACGGCAAGGATGAAACCTGCAAGGCTATTACAAAGTTTTACTTACCACGTATTTAGTTTGTTTAATATACTAATCTTAACAACGTATGGAAGCTTATTATATATTTGTATGATAATTTTATTTTCTCAAGGCTAAATCATCCTGTATCTTTTCATCTTTCTCTATGGCTCTCATATTCCAATACTCAATTACTCTCATCTGAACTTTCTCTAAGCTTTCTTCCTCTTCTGAGTTGTTGAGGATTTTAGTACAATCCATGATACATATTAGAGTCAGCTGAGTACTGTAAGATGAAACTCCAATGGTTCAGATTTTAACTCGCTCATATGAAAGATCTTTGTGTTACAGGTTGATTTTTTAAAACAAAATTGCATGCTCATCCTGACCTATTTTTGCACCTCATTGACCTTGTATTCTGTCTCAGCTTTGGAAGACCCTTTTATGGATCAGCAGTATGAATGAATACACTTCATAGTAACCACATACAATAGATTGATGCTGTTATGCATCAGTTAGTTGATAGCAAAAAAAAAAAGCTGAAGTCCTTGCCTTAGGCAAAGAAATATGGTAATCTTAAACCTTCATGTTGATATTTAGACACAAAATCCAGCTATTCAAAGTAGTCTAGGCAATTCCAATGATGTTATGTCAGCAGGATGAGTTTTCAGAGTCCAGAACTCATTACTATTTTCCAGTGGTACAAAAAGTTCTGGCTACCCTTCCTTTTGTAGGTATAGGTAAGTAGACAGGCATCTGAAAGTAAATGGAAAGTGGCTGACAAATTGACTCACACTAACTAAGAGGCACATGAGATGAAAGTAAACATCAAAAGGCTGTTGCATTAATTTACAGTGAGAAACATAACACCACACGTACAAGAAATATCACATTGGCCTGATCAAAACATTTTTTTTTACTTGTGGCCCAATCACATAGATATCAAAAGATGGTTTTGTGAGCACAGACTCAAAACGTCAGGATGTAGATAAATCAAATCTTTAATTCGCTTTTCCCAAAATGCGTTATGTTCTGTGAGATGTTTTAATACATCTTCCAACAATGACAAAAAGTTCACTAATAAAATAAATTTGAGAAACACTGGATTAAACTCAGATTTCATAACTGCATTCTTTCCTTTGGACTGCAGATACACATTGTGAATCTCAAAGGGCTCAGATAGTCAGCTTTTCTGGAGTGTATTTGACTCCTGTCTATATAGAATACTTATCAATAGCTCACGAAACAATACTCTTGTACAGATATAGTTTCAGACTGAACGAATTCTTGGTCTGATGTATAATTCTACCATAAAGATAATCTTGCCAATGGGCCTGGCATATTTGAAATGCAAGGATAAATCTCTGAATTATTCATTCTAGGGGCATACTGTCCATGAGATCTGAAATAATCAGTCTCTGTTTTGAGTCTCCCTTTCCATTTTAGAGCTTGGGTGAGCACTACCAATATGAACCTAAGTCATTCTCCTTCTGCTTTAATTTGATTTAATTTTACTAGTGATTAAGATACTGAAGAGGTTACAGTATGGGCTTGCTTGCCTACAAATAATATCTTCTTCAGATGATTTTGCATACGTTTATTGTAAATTAGTTGTTGATTTTTAAATGTGACTCTAAATTACTCTATTTTCTTTATTTTCAATGTTAGAGTCCTGCCACACTATAACACCTAGATGCTTATTAAAAGTACATAACCAGGCAGGGCGTGGTGGCTCACACCTGCACCTTGGGAGGCCAAGGCAGGTGGAGCGCCTGAGGTCAGGAGTTTGAGACCAGCCTGGCCAACATGGTGAAACTCCATCTCTACAAAAATACAAAAAATTAGCCAGGTGTGGTTGGGGGCACCTGTAATCCCAGATACTTGGGAGGCTGAGGCAGGAGAAACACTTGAACCTGGGAGGCAGAGGTTGCAGCGAGCCAAGATCATACCATTGCACTCCAGCCTGGGCAACAAGAGCGAAACTCTGTCTCCAAAAAAAAAAAAAAAAAAAAAAAAGCACAGAACCAGAAAATAATGTAACTGTGGTAGGTAGGCAGAATAATGCCCTCCCCCAAAAAATCTACATCCTAATCTCCAGAACCTGTGGATCCTTTTACAGCAAAAGGGACCTTGCAGGTATAACTAAGTCAAGGATCTTGAGTTGGAGAGATTGTCCTGGATTATCTGAGTGTGCCCAGCATAATCACAAAGGTTCTGGTAAATGAAAGAGAAAGGCAGGAGAGTCAGACTCAGAGGAGACGTGATGATGGGAGCAGAGGTCAAAGTGATGCAATTAATTGTTAGCTGGAAGGGGGCCATGAGCCAAGGAATATGGGCGGCCTCTAGACTGGAAAAGTCAAGGGAAAGGATTCTCCCCTAGTGCCTTCAGAAGAATTCAGCCCTGCTAACACCTTGATTTTAGACCTAAGAAACACATTTCAGACCTCTGACCTTCAAAACTGGAAAATAATAATTTTTTATTGTTTTAAGCCACTAGCTCAGTGGCAATTTGTTAAAGCAATAATAGGAAATAAATACAGTAGCTAACAGTTTTAGAGATACCTAACTCCTCTCCACTTGGTCTTTTGTCATGCATATCCAATAGATGACCCTCTGAGATCTACCCTGACTAAACACTCTGAGCCAGTATCTTTTTCTTTTTCTTTTTTTTTTTTTTTTTTTTTTTTTTTTTTTTTGAGACTGAGTTTCACTCTTGTTGCCCAGCCTGGAATGCAATAGCATGACTTGGCTCACCACAACCTCCGCCTCCCGGGTTCAAGCAATTCTCCTGCCTCAGCCTCCAGAGTAGCTGGGATTACAGACATGCGCCACCACGCCCCACTAATTTTTGTACTTTTTAGTAGAGATGGGGTTTCTTCATGTTGGTCAGGCTGGTTTCGAACTCCTGAGCTCAGGTGATCCACCTGCCTCGGCCTCCCAAAGTGTTGGGATTACAGGCGTGAGCCACCACGCGTGCTGAGCCAGTATCTATCTATCCTTTAGAACTGATTTGGAGAATCATATGAATCTCACTTTACAGTGCTATGGAAACTTTAAGAATCTTAAGTACTTTTGAAAAACATTAAATAAACCACTGAATTTCTCAGAAAAAGGTCAATGTAGTCAGTTAAAAGAGGAAAGATATTAACTGAAGATGTTAGCTAATTGAGAAATGTGAGTTTTCAGAGCCCCTGGAATAGAATCAACTCCAGAGAACTGTCCTATGCTAAACTAATTCACAAGAGACTTGATATAAACCAAAATGTCAACTTATTAATTTAAATTTGGGATATTTGTTTCCAGTAATTAAAGTATCTATGCTCACAAGCCAGGAAACCCTCTTAGTATCAGATCATTTGATGGATTTAATTAATAATCCTAAAGCTACTTGATGAGTGTGAATCAGAACAAAGGTAGTGGGATACTTATGGGAATAATCCTACTGTACTGGTCAGAACCTTCCAATTATATTAGTCTTACAGAAGTCTCTAAATTTTTGCCTTTTAAATCTGTCTCTATCAATAGATTTTTATTCTTTGTTTCACTTGATCCCACAGAGATGGACCACTATCTAGAGGTCTAGGAGGAGTCCCTATACTGAATAGTGAGTGACAACTCAGTAAGATCATTTCTTCTTTAGATTTTAAATATGAAACATACAGAGAGGAAAGAGAGAATAAGTAAAAGCCTTAACACAGTAGAAGCAATCTTTTATCAGAAGCAATTATACAGGAAAATAAACAGAGATTAGTTGGATTTACAGTGTAGAGCAAGTGCAGGTAGAGAAAGAAGCAAATACATAAGTGCTAAATCATGCACCTGGAAGACCAGTGGAGTCAGAGGCCCTTCCAGTGACAGCCATGCTGCTGTCCCGAGTGCAACAACCTGCTAGTTCTCCATGAGACCTTCCTGTGAAATGATTGTACATTTTGTTTCCCTTCCTTCCTATTTCCCTATGTATCTTTACAACAAATCCCTGTAATTGGAGTAAAATTGTGAAAGTCTCCTCTACATTTTGCAGCCAAAAACTTGAACACATTTACCTGGGCTCTAGGAAAGCCATATAAAATTTCACAATTTCACTACATGTGATGGTTAATTTTATGTCAATTTGATGGTCTAAGGAATGCCTAGTCAAGATAACCAGCAAAACATGATTTCTGGGTGTGTCTGTGAGAATGTTTTGGGAGAAGATTTGCAATTAAATTATTAGACTAAGTAAAGATCTGCACTCACCAGTGTGGGTGGGCATTATCCAACCCTTGAGGACTCAAGAACAAAAAGGCAGAGAAAGGGCAAATTCTCTTTCTCCTTCTGGACCTGGGATATCCATCTTCTCCTGCCCACAGACATTGGAGCTCCTGGTTCTAGGGCCTTTGCACTCTGGGACTTACACCGACAACCCCACCAGTTTTCAGGCTTTCTGCCTCAAACTGGGAGTTATGCTATTGGCTTCCCTGGGTCTCAGGACTGCAGACTCAAGCTGAATTACACCACAGGCTTTCTTGGTTCTCCAGCTTGCAGATGGCATATCTGGCAGATCATGGGATTTCTCAGCCTCCAGAATCATGTGATCCAATTCCCTTAATAAGTCTCCTCTTTTATATCTGGATACATCCTATTGATTCCGTTTCTCTGGAAAACCCTAAGATGCTATCCCACAAGAGATTCTCCCACTAACCAGTGTGTTTCCACTGTCTGTACCCTAGATCTTTTAGACAATGCTGGAGATGCAGAGGCTTTCTATGGTTTTTGGGATTCCCCCCTCAATGCCATAGAATAATTACAACATACAAGATATATATGCCCAAACAGGCAACAGGCAATTGGTAAGGTCAATGCTCTGACCCTGTTATTACTGTAAAATACGATTTGGTGTTTTCACCTGTTTCCTGGAATGGCTTGGGTTACACTTGCAAATATTGTGGTACCACAACACAAGTAAAAATAGATAAATTGGGCTACATCAAAATTTAAAACTTCCATGCATCAAAGGACACAGTCAAAAGAGTGAAGAGGAAATAAATGGAATGGGAGAAAATATTTGCAAATCATATATCTGGTAGGGTGTTAACATTCAGAATATATAAAGTATTCCTATCACTCAACAATAACAACAAAACAACCCAGTTTAAAATAGGCCAAGCAACAATAGCCACTGAGGACTACTAGAGGGGGAAGGAGGAAGTAGGGGGCAAGAGTTGAAAAAGTATTGGGTACTACACTCAGCATCTGGGTGATGGGATCAATCAATCATACCCCAAACCTCACGTCACATAATGTACTCAAGTAACAAACCTGCACACGTACCACCTGAATCTAAAATATAAATTGAAATTATTATTTTTCAAAAAAAAAAAAAATAGGCCGGGCACAGTGGCTCATGCCTGTAATTCCAGCACATTGGGAGGCTGAGGCAGGAAGATCACCTGAGGTCAGGAGTTTGAGACAAGACTGGCCAACATGGTGAAACCCCATCTCTACTAAAACTACAAAAATTAGCTGAGCATGGTGGCACATGACTGTAATCCCAGCTACTCAGGAGGCTGAGGCATGAGAATAGCTTGAACCCAGGAGACAGAGATTGCAGTGAGCTGAGATCGTGCCACTACACTCCATCCTGGGCAACGGAGCGAAACTCCATCTCAAGAACAAAATAAAATAAAATAAAATGTATCTGAATAAGAAAAGAAATAAAAATTTTTAAAAATTAAAAGGGAACAAGGACTTAAGTAAACATTTCTCCAAAGAAAATATACAAATGGCTAGCGAGTACCTGAAGAGATGCTCACCATCACCAATCAAGAAAATGCAAATCGACAGAGTGGCTGGCAAGATGGCTGAATAGAAACAGCTCCGGTCTGTAGCTCCCAGCGAGATCAACGCAGAAGGCAAGTGATTTCTGCATTTCCAACTGAGGTACCCCGCTCATCTCATTGGAACTGGTTAGACAGTGGGTGCAGCCCACAGAGGGCGAGCCAAAACAGGATGGGGCATCACCTCACCGGGGAAGCACAAGGGGCCGGGGGAACTCCCTCCCCTAGCCAAGGCAAGCTGTGAGGGACTTTGCTGTGAGGAATGGTGCACTCCAGCCCAGATACTACACCTTTCCCATAATCTTTGCAACCCGCAGACCAGGAGATTCCCTCGGGTGCCTACACCACCAGGGCCCTGGGTTTCAAGCACAAAACTGGGTGGCCATTTGGGCAGACTAGCTGCTAGCTGCTGCAGGATTTTTTTTTTCCATACCCCAGTGGCACCTGGAATGCCAACCAGACAGAACCCTTCAATCCCCTGGAAAGGAAGTTGAAGCCAGGGAGCCAAGTGGTCTAGCTCGGTGGATCCTACCCCCACAGAGCCCAGCAAGCTAAGATCCACTGGCTTGAAATTCTCGCTCCTAGCACAGCAGTCTGAAGTCGACCTGGGACGCTCAAGCTTTGTAGGAGGAGGAGTGTCTGCCATTACTGAGGCTTGAGTAGGTGGTTTTCCCCTCACAGTGTAAACAAAGCCGCTGAGAAATTCGAACTGGGTGGAGCCCACCGCAGCGCTACAAAGCCACCACAGCCAGACTGCCTTTCTAGATTCCTCCTCTCTGGGCAGGGCATCTCTGAAAAAAAGCCAGCAGCCCAGTCAGGACTTATATATAAAACTCCCATATCCCTGGGACAGAGCACCTGGGGGAAGGGGTAGCTATAGGCGCAGCTTCAGCATACTTAAATGTTCCTTCCTGCCAGCTCTAAAGAGAGAGTGGATCTCCCAGCACAGTGCTCAAGCTCTGCTAAGGGACAGACTGCCTCCTCAAGTGGGTCCCTGATGCCCCTGCTTCCTGACTGGGAGACACCTCCCAGCAGGGGTCAACAGAAACATCATACAGGAGAGCCCCAGATGTCATCTGGCGAGTGCCCCTCTGGTATGAAGCTCCCAGAGGAAGAAACAGGCAGCAATCTTTGCTGTTCTGCAGCCTCTGCTGGTGATACCCATGCAAACAGGGTCAGGAGTGGACCTCCCGCAAACTCCAGCAGACCTGCAGCAGAGGGGCCTCTTAGAAGTAAAACTAACGAACAGAAAGGAATAGCATCAACATCAACAAAAAGGATGTCCATATAAAAACCCCATCTGAAGGTCACCAACATCAAAGACCAAAGGTAGATAAATCCATGAAGATGAGGAAAAAACAGCCCCAAAAGGCTGAAAATTCCAAAAACCAGAACGCTGCTTCTCCTCCAAAGGATCACAACTCCTCACCAGCAAGGGAATAAAACTCGACAGAGAATGAATTTGACAAATTGACAAAAGTAGGCTTCAGAAGGTGGGTAATGACGTACTCCTCCGAGCTAAAAGAGCATGTTCTAACCCAATGCAAGGAAGCTAAGAACCTTGAAAAAACGTTAGATAAGGCCGGGCACGGTGCCTCAAGCCTGTAATCCCAGCACTTTGGGAGGCCGAGACGGGCGGATCACGAGGTCAGGAGATCGAGACCATCCTGGCTAACATAGTGAAACCCCGTCTCTACTAAAAAATACAAAAAACTAGCCAGGCCAGGTGGCAGGCGCCGGTAGTCCCAGCTACTCGGGAGGCTGAGGCAGGAGAATGGCGTAAATCCAGGAGGCGGAGCTTGCAGTGAGCCGAGATCTGCCCACTGCACTCCAGCCTGGGCGACAGAGTGAGACTCCGCCTCAAAAAAAAAAAAAAGAAAAAAAAAAAAAAGAAAAAACGTTAGATAAATTGCTAACTAGAGTAACCAGTTTAGAGAGGAACATAAACAACCTGATGGAGCTGAAAAACACAACACGAGAACTTGTGAAGCATATACAAGTATCAACAGCCAAATCAATCAAGTGGAAGAAAGGATATCAGAGATTGAAGAACAACTTAATGAAATAAAGCATGAAGACAAGATTAGAGAAAAAAGAATGAAAAGGAATGAACAAAACCTCCAAGAAATATGGGACTATGTGAAAAGACCAAACCTACATTTGATTGGTGTACCTGAAAGTGATTGGGAGAATGGAACAAAGTTGGAAAACACTCTTTAGGATATTATCCAGGAGAACTTCCCTAACCTAGCAAGACAGGCCAACATTCATATTCAGAAAATACAGAGAATACCACAAAGATACTCCTCGAGAAGTGCAACCCCAAGACCCATAATCGTCAGATTCACCAAGGTTGAAACGAAGAAAAAAAAGTTAAGGGCAGCCAGAGAGAAAGGTCGGGTTACCCACAATGGGAAACCCATCAGACTAACAGCAGATCTCTCTGCAGAAACCCTACAAGCCAGAAGAAAGTGGGGGCCAATATTCAACATTCTTAAAGAAAAGAATTTTCAACCCAGAATTTCATATCCTGCCAAAGTAAGCTTCATAAGTGAAGGAGAAATAAAATCCCTTACAGACAAGCAAATGCTGAGAGATTTTGTCACCACCAGGCCTGCCTTACAAGAGCTCCGGAAGGAAGCACTAAATATGGAAAGGAAAAACCAGTACCAGCCACTGCAAAAACATACCAAATTGTAAAGACCATCGACACCATGATGAAACTACATCAACTAATGGGCAAAATAACCAGCTAGTATCATAACAACAGGATCAAATTCACACATAACAATATTAACCTTAAAGATTTAAAAATAGGTAGACTGCTAGCAAGACAAATAAAGAAGAAAAGAGAGAAGAACTAAATAGACACAATAAAAATTAATAAAGGGGCTATCACCATTGATCCCACAAAAATACAAACTACCATCAGAGAATACTATAAATCCCTCTACGTAAATAAACCAGAAAATCTAGAAGAAATAGATAAATTCTTGGACACATACACTCTCCACCCCCAGACTAAACCAGGAATAAGTCAAATCCCTGAATAGACAAATAACAAGTTCTGAAATTGAGGCAGTAATTAATAGCCTACCAACCAAAAAAGCCCAGGACCAGAAGGATTCACAGCCGAATTCTACCAGAGGTACAAAGAGGAGCTGGTACCATTCCTTCTGAAACTATTCCAAACAACACAAAAAGAGGGACTCCTCCCTAACTCATTTTATGAGGCCAGCATCATCCTGATACCCAAACCTGACAGAGACACAACGAAAAAAGAAAATTCCAGGCCAATATCCCTGATGAACATCGATGTGAAAATACTCAGTAAAATACTGGCAAACTGAATCCAGCAGCATATCAGAAAGCTCATCAACTGCGATCAAGTCGGCTTCATCCCTGGGATGCAAGACTGGTTCAATATATGCAAATCAATAAACATAATGCATCAAATAAACAGAACCAATGGCAAAAACCACATGATTATCTCAATAGATGCAGAAAAGGGCTTCGATAAAATTCAACAGCCCTTCATGCTAAAAACTCTCAATAAACTAGGTATTGATGGAATGTATCTCAAAATAATAAGAGGTATTTATGACAAACCCATAGCCAATATCATAGTGAACGGGCAAAAACTGCAAGCATTCCCTGAAGGCACAAGACAGGAATGCCCTCTCTCACCACTCCTGTTCAACATAGTGTTAGAAGTTTTGGCCACGGCAATCAGGCAAGTGAAAGAAATAAAGGGTATTCAAATAGGAAGAGCGGAAGTCCAATTGTCTCTGTTTGCAGATGGCATGATTGTATATTTAGAAAACCCCATCGTCTCAGCCCAAAATCTCCTTAAGCTGATAAGCAACTTCAGCAAAGTCTCGGGATACAAAATAAATGTGCAAAAATCACAAGCGTTCTTATACTCCAATAACAGACTAACGGAGAGCCAAATCATGAGTGAACTCCCATTCACAGTTGCTACAAAGAGAATAAGATACCTAGGAATAAAATTTACAAAGGAGGTGAAGGACCTCTTTAAGGAGAACTATAAACCACTGCTCAAGGAAATAAGAGAGGACACAAATAAATGGAAAAACAGTCCATGCTCATGGATAGGAAAAGTCAATATCATGAAAATGGCCATACTGCCCAAAGTAATTTATAGATTCAATGCTATCCTTATCAAGCTACCATTGACTTTCTTCACAGAATTAGAAAAGACTACTTTAAATTTCATATGGAAACAAAAAAGAGCCCACATTGCCAAGACAATCCTAAGCAAAACGAACAAAGCTGGAGGCATCACACTACCTGACTTCAAACTATACTACAAGGCTATAGTAACTAAAACAGCATGGTGCTGGTACCAAAACAGATATATGGACCAATAGAACAGAACAGAGGCCTTAGAAATAACATCACACATCTACAACCATCTGATCTTTGACAAACCTGACAAAAACAAGCAATGGGGAAAAGATTCCCTATTAAATCAATGGCATTGGGAAAACTGGCTAGCCATATGCAGAAAACTGAAACCGGACCCCTTCCTTACACCTTATATAAAAAATAACTCAAGATGGATTAAAGACTTAAATGTAAGACCTAAAACCGTAAAAACCCTAGAAGAAAACCCAGGCAATACCATTCAGGACATAGGCATGGGCAAAGACTTCAGGACTAAAACACCAAAAGCAATGGCAACAAAAGCCAAAAGTCACAAATGGGATCTAATTAAACTAAAGAGCTTCTGCATAGCAAAAGAAATTATCATCAGAGTGAACAGGCAACCTACAGAATGGGAGAAAAATTTTGCAATATAGCCATCTGACAAAGGGCTAATATCCAGAATCTACATGGAACTTAAACAAATGTACAAGAAAAAAACAACCCCATCAAAAAGTGGGCAAAGGATATGAACAGACACTTCTCAAAAGAAGACAGTTATGCAGCCAACAAACATATGGGAAAAAAAAAAAGCTCATCATCACTGGTCATTAGAGAAATGTAAATCAAAACCACAATGAGATACCATCTCATGCCAGTTAGAATGGTAATCATTAAAAAGTCAGGAAACAACAGATGCTGGAGAGGATTTGGAGAAATAGGAAGGCTTTTACACTGTTGGTGGGAGTGTACATTAGTTCAATCATTGTAGAAGACAGTGTGGTGATTCCTCAAGGATCTAGAACCAGAAATACCATTTGACCCAGCAATCCCATAACTGGGTATATACCCAAAGGATTATAAATCATTCTGCTGTAAAGGCACATGCACACATATGTTTATTGCAACACTGTTCAAAATAGCAAAGACTTGGAACCAACCCAAATGCCCCTCAATTATAGACTGGATAAAGAAAATGTGGCACATATACACCATGGACAACTATGCAGTCATAAAAAACGATGTGTTCATGTACTTTGCAGGGACGTGGTTGAAGCTGGAAACCACCACTCTCAGCAAACTAACACAGGAACAGAAAACCAAACACCACATATGCTCACTCATAAGTGGGAGTTGAACAACGAGAACACATGGGCACAGGGAGGGGAACATCACACACTGGGGCCTGTCAGGGGGTTGGAGGATGGGAGAAGGATCACATTAGGAGAAATACCTAATGTAGGTGACGGGTTGATGCGTGCAGCAAACCACCATGGCACGTGTATACGTATGTAACAAACCTGCACGTTCTGCACATGTATATCAGAACTTAATATATAGTTAAAAAAAAAGAAAATGCAAATCAAAACCACAATGAGATAATACCTCATACCCATTAGGATGGCTACTATAAAACAAAACAACGAAAAAAGAAAAGGATACGTGTTGGCGAAGATGTGGGGAAATTAGAATCCTTGTGCTCTGTTGGTGGAAATGTAAAATGGTACAGCTGTTATGGAAAACAGTGTGGTGGTTCCTCAAAAAATTAAACATAGAAATGCTACATGATCCAGCGATTCCATTTCTGGGTATATTTCCAAAGGAACTGAAAGAAGGGTCTCTTTCAGTTCAAGAAGTACTTGCACACTCATGTTCATAGCAGCATTATTCACAATAGTCAAAAGGTAGGAGCAATCCAAAAGTCCATCAATGATGGATGAAAGGATAAACAAAATACGGTCAACACAAACAATGGAATATACTCAGCCTTAAAAAGGAAAACAATTCTAACATATGCTACAACATGGATGAACCTTGAAGACATTATGCTAAGTGAGATAAGACAAAAAGACAAATACTCTTTGATACTATTTACACGAGTCACCTAGAGGAGACAGAGAGTAGAAGGGTGGCTGCGTGGATGCAGGGAAAGAGGCATGGGGAGTTTTTGAATGGGTACAGACTTTCAGTTTTGCAAGATGAAAAGAGTCCTGGAGGTTGGTTGCATAAGTATGAAAAATATACTTAACAATACCGAACTCTACATTTAAAAATAGTTAAGAGGGTAAATTTTATTTTATGTATATTTTATGACAATTCAAATTTTAAAATAGGAAAAAAGTCATGGTACCATTTTGTCTTCTTAAGACTATACCTCGGTCATCTTGCTATACAGAATACCATGTTATCACACAGATCTTGTCCTCTGGGCATCGATTTCTCAATTATTCCTCCAGGTGTATAAATGTTATCATTCATTATGTGTGGATCCTTTTTTTTTTTTTTTTAGTTTTACTGCCACAGGTTAACATTATTTTCCAGTTCCCATGTGGCACACTTCATTTTCCCCTTTTTATGCTGACAACAGCATCATGCTTATCAATGAAAAATTAAGAGCTTTAAGATGAATTACACAGTAAACTTTAGGCAGAGGCAGAATTATAATGTAAAAATCCAGGCTTATTCAATCAAATTTAGTGTATTCACATTCAAGAGAGCAACAAGGAATACAAAAGCTGATGTCAATGAATCTGACATTCTTAAATATTCCTTGCCTTGCATTGAACAGGTGAGCAACGACAGAATACAGCAGGCCAGATGCAGTCAGGAGCGGTAGTCTCTGAGTTGCAGAAGCCTGGCAGGTGCTTCTGGCTCAGGCCAACAAACCCTTAATCATAAGTATTGAGCCACAGAAGAGAACCCAGCAGATGGAGGGGCTCAGGTAATGAGAGGACCCCTGCCTGAGATGAAGGCAAGAGCAAAGGGGCAGAGTAAGACAACAGGGCAGTACCACCAAATAACCATGGCCCTCTGACCCCCGCACAGAGGACCTTGGCCCTCTGAACTGGCTTAGGGGTGGCTCCCCAGGTATAGGAGGCCCCCAGACTTCTAGGGGCTGTTTCTAACTAGAAAGAATGAGTTGGTCTGCAGATGAATGCCATTCCTGGAGAATGCCTGGGCAGAGAGTTCAGCTTGCCCCACTTTCTTGTCACAGGAAGCAAGCTGCCATAAAAATCCTTTAGAACAGTGATTCTTTTTGTAATGGTTAGCAAAAGAACCTTTCTTCGAGTGAAATTTTTTTTTGAGGAACGTCAATATATAAAAATAGTTGAAAGCCTATCAGCCCTGAACAGCCCAGATCCCAAACACACGGCCACCCCACTGTGCCCCACCCCCACAGCAGCCTCTGCAGCCCCTCCGTGGAGCTACAGGGACGGGTGGGACACAGTGTGAAAGCCACTGCTTCAGAATGCCAGACAGTCTGTCTGTGAAAGCCTCAAAGCAGAAACTCAGGCAAATGTGAAAAATAAAAACCGTGTATCATGCCAAGAACTTGAAAAACTCATCGAAGTTGAACCAACTGGTCCCTGGAAAACCCTAAGTGTCAAAGGCATCTTTGAATCCTATCACATCAGCAGTCTGCTGCTGGAAATACTCTTACTGGAAAGGCACCTAAGAGGCTATGCAATGCCTTGGGACATGTCATTTGGAATTCTAAGCCCTAAATTTGAGTCACAACTCTGCTACTTGTAGCTCAGTGACTCAGAAAACATCTCCAGCTGTCTGAGCCCTGAGCCCTGACTTTCTCATCAGCAAGAGTAGGATATAGGTTCTGTACCCACTTTACATGGCTTATGAGGATCTAATGAAAAAATGTTTTGTTTTGTTTTGTTTTGAGACAGAGTCTCACTGTCACCCAGGCTGGAGGGCAGTGATATGATTTTGGCTCACTGCAACCTCTGCCTTCTGGGCTCAAGTGATTCTCCTGCCTCAGCCTCCGGAGTAACTGGAATTACAGGCATGCACCACTATGCCCAGCTAATTTTTGTATTTTTGGTAGAGATGGGGTTTTGCCATGTTGGCCATGTTGGTCTCAAACTCCTGACATCAGGCGATCCACCCTCCTTGGCCTCCCAAAGTGCTGGGATTATAGGCGTGAGCCCCCACACGGGGCCTAAAGTGGTATCTAAACTCTAAAGTGGTTGTATGCATGAAAGCTGTCCACATTACCAAAATCTGCTGTGTAGTGGACCATCTCATGCATCCATTCACTCTACAAATTGCTATTGAACAATACTCAGCCAGCTACTGAAAGATCAATAAATTAAGCTGATTTGGATATGACTTCTCTGTACCCACTGAACAAGGTAACAGTAAAGAGTAGCAACCCACCTCCATGAATAGTGATGGGATCCACACACCAGCAATGGCTCCTCCCCACTTTCTGCCTGGTCTCCCTAACATGCTGCTGTAGCTTTCTCATGTCATCGGCATTGCCTCTCAGTCACTGCTACGCTCACTGTCATCTACCCCACACAGAAGCCCTGAGGATCCCAGCATCTATGCAGAAAACTCAGATCCAGCTGACCTACTTGTCCCATGATTGATAGAACTAACTTTCACCACTAACTGGACTCTGGCCACACCGTCCAACAGAACTTTCTGCAACGATGGAAATGTTCTGTGTACTGTATAGTAGGTAGCCTCTAGCCAATGTGGCTACTGAGCCCTTGAAATGTGACTAGTATGCCAAAAAAATTAATTTTATTATTTAAATTAATTAAATCTAAATAGCCATAGGTGGCTAGTAGACGGAGCAGTTCTACAGGAATGGAACAGAGGGCAAGCCTGATCTTTTTCATGAAATGTGAAAAACATATAGTAATTGCATTCATATCATTTTCAAATATAAAATCGTTGTTAAATAAATAAGTAATGGTTTTACCATGTTCATGTGATTTTGTTAAGAGCAGATGAAGTTCCCTGTCCTAATTCAGTCTCAAATAGTGCTTCTCCTAATTATTCAAAGTTGTGAGCAGAAGCCAGTGCCAGACAAAAAAAAGAAAAAAAAAAAAAAACTGTGAGCATGCATCTGTGGGATTTAGCATGCATTGTGAACAAATAAAACCTGTGATAAAAGTAACCTGTCACCTATTAGGGATGTCCATAAGAGCTATGGTGCATGCAGTAATTTGTTATAAGGGGTAAGTCATTCTCATAAATTACCAAACTCAGCAGAACTTTTACATCATTTGTTCTCTGGTATTAACTAATTACACAAACATTCCCAGCTTCCTTGAATTCTTTGTAAAGGTTCGTACACCACTCATCTCCAGCGTCATTAAGAGACCCAGAATCTTGTCTCCAAAACATTGCTGCATGTTCTAGCTCAGTGTTCTTCCCCTACCTGATACAGCCCCAGGCTGAGGTGTTCCTTGCCATACTGCCAAGTTCTGGCACTCTGTCCCATCCTTCATATGTCGCTGAGCTAAGCCATTATCACTGCTCCCTCTTGAAGTTTCTGTCCAGGGGGTCCAGTGGCAAAAACTCTGAGGCACATTGTGAATGAACAGCTCTACCTGATCACCACACATCAAAGAGAAGAAGTGAGGAGAAAGTTAGATGCCGGGCAAGGGCAGCCCTTTAGAGTGTGCAGAGGATGTGTTGAAGATGGACTCTGGGTAAAGGACAGATGGTAGTTTGGGGCCACAGGGGAATGGAATGAAGTAAAAGAAAAAGCGCAACACTTGATGAGAGGATCTGCACTCTTGCAGATTGGGATCCTGGTCCTATGGCCCACCTGGCAGGAATAGTGGCCTCTGGGCACATGTGCCCGGCTGAGCAGTCCTTGGCCATGAGCTTCTAGTGCTCTCATTCGGAGACAGCTTTCACACTGAAGGACAAAAATAGCTAACACCACTGCAGCCTTTCATCTATCGGAAGACTAGGGGAAGAGGAGGGCCAACAGGCACCTGAAAGTAGACAGAGGATAGGGTGAGAGGGAAGTCTGGAAAGCCCAGGAAAAAGAAAGCTCATGGTTCTCCATGGCTCGGAAAACTGCAGAAGTCCTGCTATACTTGAAGGAAATGGTCATTTCCGTGGCAAGTGTTGTGCTCTATGTATCTCAAGTCCAACCCGGTCTGGCCCTTCTCTGCCTGCCCCAGAGAAAGCAGGCAGAGTTACATGCTTTCCAGGTAAGGTAGGAGTTGGAGGGCAAATAAGTGCTGCAGCTTTCTCACCATATTTTCTAAACAAGGGGTCAAGACATTATCATCATGCTCAAGCTATGCTTTTTCTCGGGTGGAAGATGTCAAGTTCTGCTTTATTCTTCCAAGTCCAGAAAAAATAAAGAGAGCTCACAATTCCATTTATTGCAAGGACCCTCTATCTTCACTGTTTTCAGTGTGACTCTTAAATGAAATACCAGGACAACCACAACAAACCACACTCACTGAGGGATTTGTATAAACAGCACTAAATGCCAACCCCCTCCCCGCCGTGCCATGTGTGTGTACGTGTATATCCCTCTTTCACAATCATACACACACACACACACACACACACACACCCCACAGCTGTTTCTGCCATCAAAGTTCATGCTGCTTCTCTGAATCCCAGACTTGATGGTCACATCATGCTTTTCTGAAACTCTCCTCAATTGCCCTCCTTACCTAAATGCTTTGATATAAAAGACAAGTTCCTAAATACTTGATCATCTTTTCTATGTGCATGGCTTTCTCAAACTAGGTTATAAATGACAAATTGCAACTTGAACCTGACTTAAGGTAAAAAGCCAGGTGACTCAGTTCTTCTGAGGAGGGGAATAGAACCACAAGAAACCAGGAACCCAGGCAGGGCGCTCCTTCAGCATCCCAGCACTGCCTGTCTCTGCACTTCTACACCCCTCACCCTCAGCCCACCGCATGGCTACCGCACAGGTCTTGGCTTGACATGTTCTCCATCCACAGAGTCGGCTTAGCTAGAAACCAGCATTTCTTGGTCTCAACCTAAACTCACAGGGAGGGAGAATTAAATGGCCCAGTTTGAGTTAGAATCAAACATTGGTGGAATCAGGGGCTACTGGAAGATACTCATAGAACAGGATATCAGGTACTCAAAGAACAAAGGTGAATAATGGGGGGAGGGTGAGGTGGGAGCACATGGCAGGGCAAGGAGGGTGACAGTCCTCAGAGAAGTGAAATGTGAGCTGAACAGACACTTGGAAACGTGTTTACAGAAGCACAATACTTAATACCGTAAGTATGGAGTTTCTTTAACATTGGGCAAGAATGATTTTCACTGGAGGTGAGGAAAACGCTGAAATAGGGGCTGAGGTAATCTCTAACTTCTGCATGGTTTTACCTAAGATGGTCTCAATTACCTCCAACTGACCAAGACAAATAATAGCTGTGTGCAAAGCAATTTGGCTCTGCCTGATCACATGCACACAGGGAGACAGAATCGCAATCTCTTTTTAATAAGGTGCTACTTCTCGTTCCTCTGAAGCCAAGAGGTCCCTCGGAAGGGAAACATTCCTGATACTAAAGTCCTTGAACTGAGAGTTTGTTGTGTGCTCCCTTCTTTTTAGGGACTCTAGACAATCTGGTGGGAGAAAGGGGCTCAGAAGGCAGTAGGAGGCAACTGTCTTAGAGACTGTGTGAAGGGGAGATCAGCTTATGTTCTATCAGTGAATCTATTGTTAAAGATTCCTGTCCTCATGATCAGGTGATTAAATAACTAAAACAGTCATTGCAGTTGGACTAATAAAGGTGTTATTAGTTATCTTTATTAGACATTAGCGGAAAAAGTAAGGACCAAAGACCAGAAGCTTAGGCTCACTTTTGATGGTGGCTGATAGAAAGCAATTCTGAGCTGCATCTTTGGTGGTGCACTCCTTATGACTAAGAAGAAGACACCAGTACAGAAACCTTTCTGTGGGAAAACTTTAAATAAAGAAGAGCCTTATCTCCTAGGAAACCAATTCACTCCTCCTCATTTTCTGTTCAAAAAGATGGCCAGCTTTCCCTTTTCCCATCCCCAACCCCATCCCCATTTCCTTCTTCAGAAATCTCACAGTCTAAGAAAGCAAGCAGGCATTTTAGGAGAGTGGGTTTTCTTTAAGACAAATAGTATCCAGCTAGGGTCCAATGCCATGTCCAGATTCAGAATCCATTTGAAAAGATATTAGAATGTAGAAAGGCAGCTGCTGAATAATTACTTGGATATGACAAGGAATACAGGCTATGAATAGAAAGACAGCTGGAATATAATGCTATATAATGCTATTTTCCATAGGGCAGGATTTAGCAAATGGTGTCTCCATTACAAGAGATCTGGCTGCTTATATATCCTGTAAGCAATTTCACTGATGCTTTCACCTCAAGGTACAGTGCCTTATAGGAGCTTTCATCTACTCATTTATTCCATGAGAGATGAACTGGGTGTCTATTATAAGCCAAACATTAGGCAGGGCACTTGGGGGATAAAGGTAAAGAAGAAACAACTAAGGAGCTTACAGTATAGCATAGGAAGCAGGCACATAAATGAATACTGGATTCACTAAATAAAGAGGTGAGTACAAGGAACAATTATGGGAGAAGAGAGGATCAAGAAAACAGAACAGAGAGTCTTTGCACTGGTGTCATAAGAACAAATAGAAGTTTGTCAAGGCCACTAGTGGGGGTACAGGGTGGTAGAATGACTTCCACCCCTGGGGAACAGCATATGCAAAGGCATGGAGGCATGAAACTATGCATAGAGTGCAATTGTGCAACTGCAAAAGACAGTAATTCAATAAGGTCAGCACCAAGGAAGAAAGGAAGAGAGATGATTACAGAGAAAGGCACCAGCTTATGAAGGCTATGGTTTTTCATTGTTGAGCAGTTTGGATTTTATCCCATAAGTGATGCGGGTGGTGTGTGCCAGATCATCTGTGGTCTTCAGAGTCATTTCCGCTCCTTCCATGCTCTCTCTCCTGTATAGCATGAGTTGGAAATCTGGGAATCCATTTTCTAGATCCCATGTCAGCTGTATTCCAGTTTAAAGGCCACTAATTTGGAATCCTGCTAGATTCAGAAAGAAAGAAATCCAGGGTCACCATTATTCCTCCAACAGTGGCAGGTAGATGCGTGAGCTCCAGCAGACCTTCGGTTTTTCTCATTCTGCTGTGTGTGAAGCACTCATTTTTGTGCTACAGGGAACTGTGAACACCACCAGTGCTTTTCTAAAGTCCTTAACTTGGGCAACAATAGCCTCTTCCTTTATCCCCAGAATGCTGCTATCACATTATAGAGCAACTGGCAAATTTCAGAGCCACTGGCAACCTTTTCTGACTTACAGTCCTATAGCCTTTCCAGGGTTTTGTAAGCACCAGTTAGCAGTTTTAAATTCATTCCTGCTTAAAATACTTCACGTGGTTTCTCTTTCTGTGATCCAAACTAGAGCATTTTAGATGACCATGGTGGCTTTGGGAAGAGAGCATTGAATAGGGAGAACACAGGGAGATCAATACACAGATTATCTCAATAATACAAAGGAGAGATGATGAAGCTCAAAATTCAATAATGAATTTTGACAATGCCAATAGAAATAAAGGAGAAAGATGAATTAAACAAGTATTTAGGATCTATGACCTACGGATGGAGGGGCAAAATAAGAGACATTTAGGAGTCTCTTGGACTTCTGGTCTGGATGATTGCACTGATGGTGGGAAATACAAAGTAAAAACAGGGAAAGTGGGACAAGGAGATTTGGCAGGCATTACAGAGGATGAGTTCAATTTAAGATGTTAAGTTTTACTGGGTGTGGTGGCTCACTCCTATAATCCCAGTCCTTTGGGAGGCTAAGAGAGGTTTGAACCCAGGAGTTCAAAACCAGCCTAGGAAACCTGGTGAGACCCTATCTCTACAAAAATATTTTAAAGTTAGCCAAGCGTGGTGGCATGCACCTGTAGTCCAAGCTACTTGGGAGGCTGAAGTGAGAGGATTGCTTGAGCCCAGAAGGCAGAGGTTCCAGTGAGCCAAAATCACACCACTGCACTCCAGCCTGGGTGACAGAGTGAGACCTGGTCTCAAAAAAAAAAAAAAAAAACTAAGTTTCAGGCCTAGATATTCAGCAGGCAGGTAGCTAAATTAATCTGAGGGTAGAGGATTTAGGCTGAAGGTATTTATTTTGAGGACCAGGAACATAGAAATAGTCAATCATGAGAGTGGGTAAAATTGATGAAAGGAAGTGTGTAGTGTGATAAAAACAGAAAATTAAGAAATGAGCCCTGGAAAACATCAACAGTTAAAAACAAATACCAAAGAGAATCCAGGAAAAGAGACTAAGAAGGAGTAGCAGAGAGGTGGAAGCATCCAGACAGTACAGTGCTAAGAAGGAGATCATCTGAAATCACAGGTAAAGAGATGACGATGGTATACATTATAATTGATGGAGGACATCAACTTTAAAATGTAGGAAGGACTCTGACTATTTATATTCATTCAAATGTTATTTGTTACTTTCACACACAGAGGCCTGTTTTACGCAATGTAGAAATGAAGAGATATTCTGCAGCTCTTTGCAGCTTCACCTCTTCACTGGGTTTCATCTCTACTTCCATCTTCCTCTTTCATCCTAAACATGGTTTTTTTGTTTATGCCCTCATTTTATTCCTTGTGCTCTTTTCAGGGTGGTGTCAATGCATTTCTGCCATTACAAATGAGAGTTCCTGATCAAGACTTCCAAATCCGTACTCTGTATTTCTTTGACCGGGCAATATGATCGAGGGCTGTGGACTCCAAGCCTATGCAATTTTGACTTATAGCCACTCACAGACGTATGGGTTCAACAACTGGTAAAAAGTTCTCTAGAGCTGTGTGGAAATCAGCTTAATTAGTCATGATCAGAGAGTTTTATAAAATAAAATATAAGAGAGAAAAACAGAATAGAAAATACAAGCAAGGGTAAATATTGTGTCATAAAGCATTTGTTTCAGTGACAGATTCTATGTGTGTGTTTCCGTTTTATGCATGGTGTGTGAGTGTTTCTGTTTTATGCATGGTATGTGACATGGCATGTATATTTGTTCTCTCCAAATCTCATGTTGCAATGTGATCCCCAGGGTTGGAGGTGGGGCCTCTTGGGAAGTGTTTGGGTCATGGGGACAGACCTCTCAAGAATGACTTGGTACCCTCTTGGCAATAATGAGTTCACATGAGAGCTGGTTGTTTAAAAGAGTCTGCAACATTGCTCCTCTCTCTCTTGTTCCTCCTCTCATGTTCTCTTTCTCTTGCTGCCTCTTTCTTGATCCGTCTCTCACCATGTAATATGCTGGCTCCCCTTCGCCTTCTGCAATAATTATAAGTATCCTGAGTCTCTCACCCAGAAGCAAATGCTTCCTGTACAGTCTGCAGAACCATGAGCCAAAGAAACCTCTTTTCTTTATAAAGTACCCAGTCTCAGGTATTCCTTTCTAGCAGCACACACATACTAGCACAGTATGTGTGATGAATCACCAAGTAAATAATGGAGCAAGATCTCATAAGTGTAACGTGAAAAAGAACTACCAAAGGGGATTGAGTTCTATATTAATTTGTATTTCCTCCAAAGCAGACAAGGTCTCAGATGTAGGTAGTTTATTTCCAAAATGGTTGTAGGAAAAAGAAGTGAGGGAGTAGGGAAAGAAAGATAGGAAAGGGCAAAGAGCCAATAAAGTGCATTAAAGTGCTGGTTACCGCTGTGAACATCTGGGTCTCAGTCTTGCTGAGGACACTCTGAGGAATCATGCAGAATGTGCCTCAGAATCGTCCCACTAGAGTAGAGGTTAGCAAACATTTTCTGTAAAGAGCCAGATAGTAAATATTTTTCACTTTGCAAACCATGCAATCTCTGTTGCTACTATTCAACTCTGCCATTGTAATAAGCAAGTTGCCATGATGACATGTAAATGAATGGGCATGACTGTGTTTCAATAAAACTTTATAAAAACAGGTGGGCTGAATAGCACACAGGTTGAAGTTGGCCAGCTCTTGCAGTAGACCACATGGAGGCTGGGTCTTTTTCCTTTTTCCACCAATTGCTATGCCATTTGTTGAGGAATGCCCTAGGCAATCTTTTTTTCTCTGGAAATACTAAAATCTGGTTGTTTTATATTTGTTGTCACAATCCATTCTCTAACGAAATTAGTTATTGCTCTTCCAGGGCAGGCAAAAAAAAAAAAAAAAAAAAAAAAAAAAAAAAACAAAAACAAAATAAATAAAATTAATAATAATAAAGGAAATTAGTTATTGCAGTTTAAAGTTTTTTTCTTTTACTTCTTCAGAGTTTGCTGTCTTCAGCTCTCATACCTAGCTTGGCATACATTTTACTGTTTCAAATCATTTTCTCTTAAAATTGTCCACACAGAAGATCTCACCTAATTATTCTTTCACAGTCTTAAAGACACACTGTCTCCCATGCTTTTAAGCTCATTTCCTTTTCCAC
Organism: Chlorocebus sabaeus; assembly: GCF_047675955.1. NCBI lineage: Eukaryota > Metazoa > Chordata > Mammalia > Primates > Cercopithecidae > Chlorocebus > Chlorocebus sabaeus. The sequence continues at coordinate 14,825,836 of NC_132914.1, forward strand.
GTGCCTTTCTTTTTTCTCCAAATGGATACATTCAATTACTCTCCTCTTGGGTATTTTAATTTCACACATTTTTGTACACTTAGAAAAACCATAGATTGCACTACATTCACTGGAAAATCATCAAAAGGCATTTAGATGAAAGAAAATTTTAGTAAAAACATGTCTTTTGTAGCTACTTAAGCCTGAGATTGTTCCTTGTTTTAAATCACATAACTAGAAAAGAGGAGGAAAACATGGTTTCCCAATTCAAATTCTTTTGAATGACTTCATTTATATAGCATTTTTACAGTTCACAGAGTTCTTTCTCATAGTAGTCTTGTGATTCATACATTTTCTTATTTGGCCTACAAGGAAACTGAGGCTTGGAGGTGAGCAGCTTTATAACTTTTACAGAGAAAGGTAGCAACAAGACTGGATCTATAATCCAACCCCCCTTTATCTTACTCCAGTATGCTTTCTGGTGTGCCTTACTCACAACTGCTGTGTGAACTGTAGAAATTTTAAGTCATTTTTTAACTACTTACTTCTGACAGGTACTATATTATATCATGCTATTCAACTCTGCCCATGGCTGGATATTTGCTATAAATGCTTGAATTTTTGTTGTTTTTCTTTGGTCATTTTTTAGGTAAGTCCAAAGTGGGTTAGATTGTTTGCAGAGATGGCTACGATACTCCGTTTTGTCCCCATATGCTCATCATTTTGCCACTCCTCCCATAGACAGGGTCTATTTTTCCTTCCCCTGAATCTGGGCTGGCCTTGTTCTGAACAGTGGAATGCACTGTTCTGAACAGTGGAATGCAGTGGCTGTTCCAAGCCTAGGCCTCAAGATGTCTCTTGGTGTTCCATGTGAACACCAAGGCCTCATTAATGCCATGTGGAAGCCTGGGCTCTTTTGGTTGAGGATGGAGGACCTATGGAAAGGGTCCCAGCCAATAGCCAGCACCAAATGCCAGGTAAATGAGTGAAGCCACCTTGGACTATTCTGCTGCATTTAAGCCTCTAGGTGACTGAGCCACATGAGCGAATCTAGATCATACCGGTAGAACTGTCCAGCTAAGCTCATCCCACAGAATGATGAGTAAATAGCAACAACAGCAATTAACAACAGTTGTTTTAAGCTTCTAAGTTTTCAGGGTATTTGTTAAGCAGCAATACATAACTGATACACTAGTGAGGAGAAATTCCATAGTCCATTTTGTGGATATAGAGATCCCCAAAGATCTGAAGCCATCTTCAATGCCTCTGAGATTAATGAGTTTTCCTCCAATTTTGAGGAATTTTATCGTATTTCCACAGGCTTTTTGCAGAGCAATAGTGACCTAGTAACATAAACTTATTATATTACTGTCTCACAGAATGGCTCAATCTCTCCACAGAGGTGATTTCTGGGAGCCGTCTTTACTTGTCTCTGTCCCAGTGGCCATAGCTACTTAGTCCAAGAATAGACACCTACTACAAGTTGGGCAATCAACATCTCTCTAAGGTAAATATGAAATATTGACTGGAGACCTAGAAACTAAAATCTTTGAGAACTGAGTCTGTTGACTGGTAGTGCTCTGGAAGGAAATCTATCACTACCCTGAGGTTTCAGAGCTCCGCTGGTCCCTGCTCTTCCTGAAGAGTGGGTGTTCGATTCCTCATTAGACTATGTCACATATTCTGATATTCTTCCAATAAATCCCCTTTCCTGTGTAAGTCACCTTGAGTTGATTTTTGTTCCTGACTGCTAAAAAAAAAAAAATCTAAATTAATGCAGATCCCATTCCTACCTTTGGCTGAATGGAAGCCCATGGCTGACCTCTAAGGACTCCTCAGGGGACAGTGGCCCCTGCTCTTCTCCTGTTCAGGAGTCAGAAGGGAGCGGCTGTCCAGGAAGAAAAACTCATTTTATGATTAGATCAAAAAAGTTGGCATCTCATGGTTCTTCATTGTTTCATCTGCTGCCCAAATCAGTGCCAACACGAAATAAAAGTAAATCTCTGTCAGTAATGATTTAACTGATAAAAGCTCTTCCTGTCCCTGCTGCTCCACACTCTTATCATATAGACACATGGAAGTGGGATGTATTGGAAGAATATTAGAATATGTGACAGAGCCTAATGAGGAGTCAAACAACTACTCCTCAGAAAGGGCAGGGAACAGCACAGGTTTAGGACCTTAGAGTGGTGATAGATTTCCTTCCGAAACACTACCATAAGACAGACTCACTTCTCAAAGATTTCAGTTGCTGGGTCTCCAGTCAATATTCTGTATTTACCATAGAGAAACATTGATTGCCCAACTTGTACTAGGTGTTTATTCTTGGACTAAGTAGCTATGGCCACTGGGACAGAGTCAAGTAATAACAGAAAGAGGGCTATCAGAACTCTGTGCTCTTCAAATCCACCTGTTGGTGGCGTCGCGTGTAAATGATGATTCCTATAGTTGATCTCTCAGGAAACGGGGCACATGGTGGTCTGTGGCACTGTGTACAAGGTCTTTTCCCCACTGCCTACCAAGGGAGGTGTGGCCATTATACAACCTTGTTTTCTGTGACATCAAAAATCTATACTCCTCTACATATAACTGTAATATCCTAATTTTGTATAAGAAAGCTTACTTTTAAAAGCAGTAATCTTACATAATTACCACAATTCAGGACCCAGCAAAAAGACTGCAAGTAACAAAGTCATTTTCTATTCTATTTGTACACGGAAAGGTGAATGCTGTGAAACAGCTCCTGGGGGCATCTTGTTTTCAGTAAGAGCTCACACAGTCCACAGCTAAATTTCACCTATTTCATTCAGGAGGAGTCTGGGAATTGATTTGGTTTTGTTACTGAAAAAGAAAAATTATCTTAGTAAATGTCCAGCAAATGAGAATTAGAGAACTTTACAATGTCATGGTAATATTTGCAAAGGATGAGTTAGAATAACATTAAGTGCCTTATTGCCAGATGTTAATGTGCTTGGGTCACTTTTTGGTTCTTTAAAAAATACAAACAAAGCATTTGAGTAAATTTAAATATTAAGGAAGTTGGGGTCTTTTAGTAAACAGTTTCAGGCTGCGACCCACAGATTGATAGCAAATATTCACCTTTGGATAAGAGCAAAGTCCCTGATTCTGATCATATTAGAACTTTTTCTTCCATTTTCAGAAACCAAAATGTTGAGTTTTCTGAAAAAGTTATGATTTAAAGAAACCATCAATTTACTCCAATTCCTTGTAAAATAGAAAAAGGGAAAAAAGGGAAATAATTATACAAATATAAAAGTGGAAATATTTTTAATCCCATTCTACAAATCTTGAAGTTCAAAAGAAGTTTCCTAAAATTGAACTAAAACATGTATCATTTTTAGTTTTAGTAATCCCAAAGAGACCACATTTCGTATGTAACATCTCTATTCAAGTTTTTAAAAATCAAACAAAAATTTCTAGACAAAAACTATCCCTTCAGCACTTTCATTAAAGTTAAAACCATTTCTTTTAAAATGAGCAATTACACACTGATAATAGAACCCTGTGTATACTGTGTAGTATGTACATTTTTGTACACAATATGATGGATAAAGACTACATAGGTACCAAAAATATTCCAAAAAAGAGTTGAATTTGGTCAGTGGAAACTACCATTCTTTCAACAACCTATGCTCACGACCTGTGAATCATTTTTCTTTTGTTTATTCACTCACTCCTTTACTTACACTTTCACTCAAAAACATTTACTGATGGCTACCATATACAGTACCAGGCAATGTGCTAAGCACTGGGGATGAAGAGAATTAAAATACAGCTTCCATCCTCAGAAGCTTACACTCTGATCCTAGGAACTTTCCACTCTCTTACTCCCTACATCCAATCATGAAAATTGACGTAAATGTCTTTTCTTTCCATCTCTTCCTTGCCTCCATCATGATCAAAGTCATTATCTTCGCAGCTGAATGATTAAAATGGTTTTCCAACTGGAATTCCTACATCTAGCATCTTCTCTCTCCACAGCTTCTTTATACCATTACGTCATTCATCTTATAAAAAGATTGCTCTGATTTTGTCACATTCCTGCACAAAAGTCTTCACAGTAGCTCCCCACTTTCCCCAGGGAAAAGATGAACTCCATATTTCAACTAGTATTATCAATATTGCTAACAATTGCTTACTATGTGCCAGGCACTGTGCTAAACACTTTATGCATTATTTCATTTATTTCTCATGACTGCCTCTCAAGGCAAGAACTGTCACCTTCATTTTATAAATGAGAAAAATGAAGCCAAGAGGTGATCAATGACTTTCTCAAGGTCACACAGAGAGTAGGTAGCAGACTGACACCAAAATGCATATTCTTAACCACTCACAGACCCAGAATTCTCCTCTTGATTCAGTCTTAACTCTGCAAGCTTTGCCCCTGTGCAACCTTTGCTCCTGCTGGGCATCCTATGCACCTGTCCTTTACCTTCTCCATGCCTTCTAAATCCTACTCACATTCATTCAAAGCCCAATTTAAGTCCCCTCTCCTCTGTGAACTCTTTCTAGACCACTCTAGTCTTCATGCTATCTTTTCTACCACTCATTTGGCGCTGAGAGATGTTCTATACCATAGTTTTTACATAAATATCTCATATGTCTCAGGTACAACAATGAAAATCTCTTAAGAGCATTTAGAGGCAGAGTCTCACTCTGTCACCCAGGCTGGAGTGCAGTGGCTCACTGCAACCTCCACCTCCCGTGCTCAAGCAATTCTCCCACGTCAGCCTCACAAGTAGCTGGGACTACAGGTGCAAGCCACCACACCAGGCTAATTTTTGTTTTGTTTTGTTGTTTTGTAAGTAGAGACAGGGTTTCACCATGTTGCCCAGGCTGGTCTCAAACTCCTGACTTCAACTGGTTTGCCTGCCTTGGCCTCCCAAAATGCTGGGATTAAAGGTGTAAGCCACCACGTCCAGCCCCTCATAGATTCTTAATGAATATTTGCAGGTTTTGTGGTGCCACTCACATAATACACACTCAATAAATTAACGTTACATGAGCAAATGAAGAGTTTAGAGGGAAGTCTATCACTATTTAAGTGATTTTGATGCAGAAAACATTCTCCTGCCATGATTGGTGAAAAGGTTGCTGTATGAGGTGTTGTATCTCTCTTTCCCAGCGTGTCATAAAGAACAGAAACTCCCAGGACGTTACAGGACTTCCCCAAATCCTGCCCAAGAATTCAGACCAAAAAGGATTATTAAAAAATTCCTGCCCTGGGCTGGGTGTGGTGGCTCATGCCTGTAATCCCAGCATTTTGGGAGGCCAAGGTGGGTGGATCACGAGGTCAGGAGATCGAGACCATCCTGGCTAACATGGTGAAACCCCGTCTCTACTAAAAAAATACAAAAAAAAAAAAAATAGCTGGGTGAGGTGGCAGATGCCTGTAGTCCCAGCTACTTGGGAGGCTGAGGCAGGAGAATGGTGTGAACCTGGGAGGCGGAACTTGCAGTGAGCTGAGATCGCGCCACTGCACTCCAGCCTGGGCGACAGAGCAAGACTCTGTTAAAAAGAAAAAAAAAAAAATCCCTGCCCCCTGATCCTCAGTCTGAATAAGATCTATGTGAAACTTTAGCCCCAGGGTCTTAGCAAGCTCCAAGATAAAAACAATGGACTTCCCAAACATTTGACAGCAACACAGTCTGGTTATGACTCAGTGATTACAGAGGATGAGGATTCCTACTCTTTCCTCAAACTGCAAGGAATGGTTTTAATTATATCTCCAATCTAAGCCACTTGGAGGCCTCTAGGGACCACAGAGCTCCCAGAATGCTAGTCACATCCTTGCAAACTGATATCCCCTCCCCATGCATGGTAGAAAAGGATGACCACCCTGCATGCAATATTGGAAGTTGGCCAACTGGATAGTGATCTCCAGTTGCTCATCTTATTAATGGAAAAGTCTGCCCAGTAGCAAGACAATACAAAATACCTGACACCATCCTTATCTTTGAGAATTAGCAGCAGAGCAGGGTCAATGCCTTCACTTCTTTGCTAAGAAAAAAAATGGCGTATGACTTGACAATGGAAGATTCTGGACAGAGCCTAAGATGGCCTAAAGTAAACACTGTTTTTTCTGAGGAAGGGAAGACACAGAGAAGCTTGAGGCATGTTGGATACCTGTTCTCTTTCAGTTTTCAAAGTGGTTTCATAAAGTGTTATATGACCTCAGCCTATATCAACCCTAGATGGCTTAGGCAGCTTACGTATCCTCCATTCAACACAGGTGGTAACAAAAGCCCTAAGCTTTGCTGGGGATCTCACAGTTAGTGATTGTCAGAGCCAGGGCTAGAACCTTTTAGTCTCTCACATTTCCTCTAGCTGTAGGGCCAGTCACATCACATGGTTATTTCCCAAGACTGAAGGAGTTGTAATATAAAATCGCTTGGTTAGGTTGGCTCTTTTTTTTTTTTTTTTTTTTTTGCTTCCATTCCTGTTTCAATTTGCTCACTTTCTATTCCTTCCTTCCCACCTTCCTAGGCCACCCCCTCCCTCCCCCCACACACTGTCTCTCCTAAGCTTGCTTCAGATGCTGCTTCACTGGCAGCCTTGGCTGCAATCTCCTAGACTCACAGCCAACACTTGGAGCTCACAGATTACAGAGCTGTGTCCTCAGACTGCCTGTTGCTTTTTCTCAGGGTTGGATGGATGAATTGCTTTCTTTCTTTTTTTTTTTTAATGGAGGAGAAATGTTAGAGAGGGAGAGGAAAAGAACTGAATAATTCTAGAATTAATAGCAATTTATTTTTACCCCAAGAAGGCCCCAAATTATCTCATGCTAACTCCTTAGGTTTGTGATGGACACGTCAGAGACATTTGGCAGGGGGGTAGGAGGGAATACTCCAGGATAAAATGCTTTCAGTGTTATGGTGTTTTGTTCTGCCTTACTGGCTATATTAGTCTGTTCTCACTGCTATAAGGACATACAGGAGATTAGGTAACTTGTAAAGGAAAGAGGTTTAATTGACTTACAGTTCTGCATGACTGGGAAGGCCTCAGGAAACTTACAATCATAATGGAAGGCAAAGGGGGAGCAAGGCACCTTCTTCACAAAGCAGCAGGAAGGAGAAGTGCAGAGCAAAGGAGAAAGAGCCCCTTATAAAACCATCAGATCTTGTGATAACTCACTTATTATCAGGAGAACAGCATGGGGGAAGCCAACCCCACGATTCAATTACCTCCACCTGGTCACTCCCTTGACACATGGATATTATGGGGATTATAGGAATTACAATTCAAGATGAGATTTGGGTGGGGACACAAAGCCTAACCATGTCACTGGCCAACATCTTAGCATCTAATAATGAGAAAGATAGAAACAGAGCTCTCATATTACTCAGACAGTTTACTGCCAAATTGTGAACAAGAGTCATCAGAGCAGGGTGAGACATGCAGGGAGCTGTCAATCAGCTTCTCTGACTACCATTAAATTCACACTTGCACACAAAGCACATATGAGCAGTGAAAAGGGAACAAGAGAAAATCTGAAGGCTAAATTGTCATTCTCCCCAGAGGGAGAAAAGTTCTGAAACTGTCAAAGCAAAGGTTCTACTTTGGTCTTCTCTTTCTTTCACATCAAAATTGTCCACACAACTCCTGCCATGACTGATACTTCCACTGAGCTTCTCAAGGAGAAATGGCGACTCAGCCCTCCCGTGCTTCCCAACGAATAAAGACTGTACCTGAACTGAGCGTTGCTGTGGGATCCGCTTGTTGCTGGCAGGCTAATAAGAGAAAAGATTCACTGCTGTGAACCAAGTAAATAAACATGCCTGGGAAACACTATGGCAGCAGATAACACTGAGAGAAAAATGAGAATCGGTACTATTTTTAGTGGCCACTTTCTGATGATAATTGTACTTGAAGAGCAACTAGCGTGAACAATATAAAGGCAAAGTTAATTTCAGATCCTAAGCTTGCTGCACTGTTCTTGGATTATTTGAAATACAATGTAATCCACAGTCATTTTAACTGTGTGACAAGGAAATCTGGGGACACCCTAAGTAGCTGCTGGGAGGCTCGAGGGTAAATGAGAGTAGAGGAAAGTTGATCATAGAAACATATTTTACTTTTAAAATATCTTATAGAGTGTATCCCGGCTCCCTTTCAGGCTAACACTTACTGGAGACTTATGTTCCAGGTACTATGTTAACTACTCTAGTGAGAATGATCTCATTTAATTATCACAGCCTTGTGAGGTAGATGTTATTGTTTCCATCTTACAGAAGCCATGCAGCTTGTAAAGAAGGAGCTAGAATTTTAACCCAGTCTTTCTGACTCTAGAGTCAAATCACTGAGCTAGCGTAGATGGAGAAAGGAGATTCTGGGGCTCAAAAATAATGCCCCCAAATGAGGGCCCCAACAGCAGCTTCAGAGGCAACACCTTTTCTCTGACCTTCTCCTGCCTTCATCTCTCTCAGTCCCATTCTCCTCCAAGGCTAGCCATAAAAACTAGAATTTCTCTTTCCCAGCGTGGGACATAGAAGCCAGAATCCCTTTTTCCCAAAGCCAGTCATAAAACCTAAAAACATCACTCTAACGTTCCCTCCACCTTATCTATGTAAAAACCAGCCATGAAGAAATTATCTGACTAACCTGTTTGATGATAGGTCATAAGACCCCCATTCCAGAGAGGGTCCTGCCGCAGACCCAGAAGGAAGAAATGCACGCTCAGAGAGGCCAAAAAGCATCTGGACAGACAGGCCTTGCTGGGTTTCCCCAGTGTCTTTTAGCATTCAATCATGCCCTTTTTGTCGAACCGTATTTCTATAATAGAAGGCTGCCCCACATTTTGTTGAACCTCAGCATAAAAATGGACAATTTCCCCTATGTCTTTGGGTCTTCATTCTGAAGACTCCTGTGTATACACATTAAATAAATGTGTATGCCTTTTGTCCAATTAATCTGTCTTTCATGAGTTGATTTTCAGCGAACCTTTAGTGGGCCAAAGTGAAAGCTCTCCTTTGGCCCCCACAGTGATAACTCACCCTTCTACTTTCTGTCATTTGCTATAAAAAAGAATTATGTCCTAATACCTGCGCTGACCTACCCATCCATCCCTGAGAACAGGACCCAGGGCTGCTCTTGGGAGCAGAGCTGTCCCAGTGAGCCAGAGGTAATGATGGCTACAGCTTTCCCGGCACAACTGGAATGCCTCCCTGTGGATCTACACAACTAGGGTCCCTCTCTCATCCTGAGTCCAGGCCCCGGCTTCACAGCACAGCTGCTGTCATCCCTTTACCCAGATCAGAACCCTGAGACACAGGCAGTCAGGGCCCACTCTAACCACAGCGCTGCCATCACCTATGAGTGGGATGGCTCAGAGAGTCTTCCACAGTCTACAAAACTCAGTCTCTCCTTCCTTCCTTTTCCTGCCCTTAAGCTACGAAGTGGCCAGATTCAGGTTCATTCAATACGTGTATGAACACAAACAACCTTCATTCATGTAAACTATACCAAAGGCTGGGCTCACAGGATCAGTAAGGAACAAATTCTCTCCATGTTTTATGAGACTCTGAATATTAGTGTTCAACATGTAAATACAGGTCCCACTGTTGGGGTTCCATCCATGAATATTGCTGTGGACCTGTATTCAAAAATATTCAGATTAACATGAGAGCCAAATCAAACTGCAAGCATAGGACAGAGGGGGAAAATCCCCACTGTGAAGGAGGCAGGTCTAAGAAGCTTTGCAAAGCACAGCATGCTTGCTGACAGACCACAGGGTGCTGTGATGTGGTGCTTCTTATCTCATTTCCAACAGCCTGTGGAGATACTTTTCTCAAGAAGGAAAAAAATCATAACTTCATAAAGGAATTTAATGAGACAATCGTTTTTGCCTTTAAGGAAAAGTCTTATCCTGATAACCTACCTGGAATACTTTGTATCATTTTAAGAAAATTTCAGTTCTAAGTGACAGAAGATCCAACTCAAACTAGCTTGAGTTAAAAGGGAACTTGTTAGTGGATGCAACAGGCCTAGAGCTAGCTTCTGGCACATATGAATTCAAGGACACAAACTGTCACCAGAATCTGTCCTCGTTACCTACCTGGGTTCTGTTCTCCATGTTGCTTCCACTGTGAGTGTCCACCTGGTGGCGGATAGGACCATCAGCAGGTCCTGTCCTAACACTCTCCAGAGTTCAGGGGGAGTTTGCAGAATGAGTCTTCTGGGTGCCACTCTGATTGGCCTGGCTTGTTTCATGCACTCATCCTTCATCACATCACTGTGGCCAAGGACATTCAGTGCACTTTCAGCCAGATTGAATCCCATGTCCACCCACAGAACCATAAAGGGTTTAGAAAGGAAAGGTCCCCACTGGAAATTCAAGGAACTATTTCTAAAAAATGGCGGGCAGGGGAGGGGGCGGGGGGGAAGGCCTAAAACCAGTAGAGGTTCTCTCTACAGCATCTCCTTATAAAACAGAAGTACTTGTATTCATTTATTAAAATTATTCAGTGCTGACACATAAAACATTTAACTATGAGTACATTTAGGCTCCCCCCTGCCATGAGTATTTTTAGATGGACCTAACATATTGGCACGTATTTTTAAGACTTGGGTACCCACTGGTATGAAAATGTGTCCAAAAATAATTTAGGCCTAAAATTAAAATCAAAGACCAAGACCAAAGAATCTTGTATTTCTATCTCAGATTGGCTCCTAACTCATAAAATGTTATCCCGATAAATTTACATAAATGTTCTGTACTATTCTCTTTATTTCCAGTTTGCCTTCCTCTCACAAAAGATGTGCCTGCAGGTCTTCGGTATTTTTACTTTGTATTAAATGCAAAGGTATGTAACTCTAAGAGATTTTCAATGGAGATAGTGAAGGAGATTTGCCTCTTTTTATAAAATGATTCATATATTTTCTGTTGACTCCTCCAGATCTACGCTCCCTGATTTTCCAACCTAATCTCTGCCCTGGAGAGTCTGACTTGTATGATCTACATCAATGGGCTCTCTTATTCGTATTGGGTTTCAGCCAATGGGGGGACAGGGTGGAAGATCAGGAGAGAAAAAGACTAAGAAGCTGTACCCCTCGACCAAAAATCACATTGCCTAAAAAAGATGTCCTTTCTATCTGACTCTCTTCCTAAAAGTTCTAATAATTGTTCCCTCCTCTTGCACCTGCAGGCCCCTAGGTCCTGCACCATCCACCCAGCACTTTCCTACACCTTTGTAAATAGTCTCTTCATTGAACTCTTCTCCCATTTTTCTCATTTGAGGGTGTCATTTTTTTCCTACTGCAACCATCATTAATACATCGATAAAATGTTGACAGGGGGAGAAGAAAAAAACGGAAAGATGACAGAAACTTCAGATTAAGAAGTAGACCTAATTAATTATCTGATAAACAATAAAAATGCTATAAGTAGGTCCAACCAATTTGATGGTTGGATTAATTTACATTTTCATTTCAATAAGCCCTTCAAACCCTCACATTAAAAGTGGAAACCAAAAGACTAATAACAACATTCACTGAAAATTTTCCACTTCAGAGGGAGTTTTAGCACATACCTATCATAAATCTCTTAGCTCCATTTTTGGTAAACAAGAGAGATCAAAGAAATGAGACAGTAATTCAGGAGGATGCCAAGGAAGATGGAAGATTTTCTATTTGAACTCTTTCCTTCTACTTGCTTCTTTCACAACAAGTGCCATTCACAACCCCCATATTCATTTCCAACTCAGAAGAACCACCTGTTTCCACAGGATCATTAATGTTTTTCAGAGCATTCTCTTTGCCAAGGTTCAGACATGATTGTGATCATAAGAAGATGGGCAGGAAGGGAACCAGAAAGTTGCCAAGGGATAGAAGGGGTGAGATGAAAACGTGAGAGAATGAGAGGACCGGGGAGGAGAGCAGACATGAGAGGCGGGCACTGGTGAGACTAGACGGCAGGTGGGAGAGGGGCTTCAGAAAATGGAATGGACAAGAGAGGAACAGAGGGACGAGACAGTCAGACCACTGGATATTATGCAAGGAAATTTAATTTTGTGGGAAGAGGACTGGCAAAGACTTCATGGTTGTTCAGTAACCAGAGAGCAGTACCCTGGAAGCTATTTAGCCTACCTTCTATTGGGAACAAGAGTTACTGTCCAGTATGGTTCTGTGAATGCGTCCTAAGAAGAGCTGATTAATCCATACTTGCCTGCTCTTTGTCAGATCAAATGACATTTTCTGTTCATAAACAGAGGGTGTTGGGCTGTCACCTTAGGTGATCTAATGGATCTGAGGAACAATTAAAATTAGATGAAGGGAAAAGTCATGGGTTAGCCTTAAAACTCCCCTGCTTTTAATCGGCATTAATTTTCCTATCAGGGGCTCACTTTCCCTATGGCTGAGCCAGAGGAACTGCTTAGATAGTGGAACATGTTTCCTTCTCCCTGGTCTGCAAATCCCTGCTACTGCTGCTGCTTGTTTATTTGTTTACAGTTAATTATGTTTTAAAGACAGTGGTAAGAGATCCAAGGAGTAAGAAAACATATTTGTTTCATCTTCTTGGCTGATGGACTTTCTTAAGTCTGATTTTTTTTTTTTGTCTGCCCCCATCCAAGGTGGCTGCTTTCAGTTCCCCAGTGATTCTGCATTTTAACGAAAAGTGTGATCCTCTTCCATTCAGTTAGTATAATTGTTACCCAGACAAATCACTATAATTAAAATCAATTTAAAAGTCAGAACCCACCTGCAACCATATGTTAAACCAGCCTTTGGATAAGGAAGTTGGTATTTTCATTTTGTATTAAATGCAAAGTTGTGTAACTACAAGAGATTTTCAATGGAGATAGTTAAAGAGATGTGCTTCTTTTTAAAAATGATTAATTATAATTCATATGTGTCTGAAAAGAAATTATTTGACCCTTAGAAAAACATTTTCATTAAACAGAATCTACCATTAATCAGGCTGCTAGTGAGTGGATTTAGTATTGACAAAGAGAAAGTAATGGAGATAAAAAAAAAATTTTTTTTAAAAAAGGTCCTTTCAGTGGATGTTTGAAATAAGACTAAAACATGGAAGACTCCTGTAAGAGAACGTTTTGCACTATCTGGCTCCCCTAACTCTTTCTGCTTCTCTCTCACACACCATGGGGTGGCCTTCACAAATTTAAACCAATCAGCCTATTCCTTCCCGTGACCATAGTGATTTGTTTAGGAGGTAGAGTCAATGAAATGTTTGCTAGAACTTCTGGGAAGGAGAAAATTCTTCTCTCATCTACAGGAGTCATTTAAAGAGACTTTCTTTTCCTGGAGTGTGTGATTTGAAGATGTAAGTTTTAGGACTGCTGTAGAATTTTGCAATCCAGAAGGGAGATCTAGAGCAGCTGCATCACTTCAGTGACATCAGTTGAGATGTTAGATCAAGCTAGTGCTACCTCTGGATTTTTCAGCCATGTGTATCCACATTTATGACTTAAGCTAATTTAAGTTGAGTTGTCTGTCACTTGCAACCACAAGAATCCTGGCTGTGCTGAGGCAAGGTCAGATCTCCCCCAGTGAGTGATTTAGTAGAAGGAATGTCAATACCTGCATTACTGGGCCAGTGTATTAGATCAGGGATCCTGGGCCTGGCTGAGTCACCAGAATCACCTGGGAACTTCTTAAAGATACATTTTAAAAAATTTAAAGATCAACGATTTTTAAAACAAATCAATTAAAACAAACAAGTGATTTTAGAAAGGGAACCAAGATAAGCATAATTAATGAGCTATATCTAAGAGATAAGGAAATGTTAGAAGATGAGGGCAAATGAAGGCAAGTTTAATTCTCTGTTTCAACTATTAGTTATCTGGAGTCATCTAAAAGCAAAGTACTATTACAAAACTCAGTAGAATTGATTACAAAGCTGTATAAGACAAAATCTATCCACTCAAGGGATTTTTTTTAATCACTAGAGAAACTAAACATGTACACTTATAAGTCCATCACTCACAAGACAAGTGCTGAGAAATACTTTCCATAGTCTTTAGCAGCTTACTAAGCATATTCACACTCATCATATCATTTGATTCTCACAACAACCCTTTGAGATAGGCAGTTGCACTTCTCTATTTGGCATAGATTTAAAAAAACTGAGACTAAAAGTGTGCAAAGATAAATATAAATGAATGTCACTGTGGCATTATTTAAAAGAGGAGGAAACAGAAAACTGCCTAAATATCAATAGCAAAGTGGCTAAATACATTTTGTAGTTCCATAAAACAGAATGGTAAGCACTGTTAAAACAATGAAGTAAAGTTCTTGTTCTGGGTAAAACGGAGTAAGCACACTCCATCTTCCATTGAATTAGGATTGCCAGATGTATCAAATAAAATGCAGGATGCTTAGTTAAATGTGATCTTTCAGGTAGGCAATAATTTTTAAATATTTCCCGTGCAATATTTAAAATAAACTTATACTAAAAAATTATACAGGATGTCTTATATTTTACCCGGCAACCCTATACTGAATACCATTAAAACGCTAGACAAAACGCATGGAAAAATTATCTGAAAACTAAAAAGTAAGTGGTAGCAGGCAGATTTCTTGGATAGTTAGGCATTTGTGAGCAGGACAGGAGAGGGCCCCTCCCCCTATGAACGTCAGGTGACGATGGTCAGGTGGTTGTTAAACTGCCTCTCTAAAATCATAATCGGTCACAACTGGCACCAGAGAAGGACAGTCTAGGTGATGATGGTCAGGTGGTTGTTAAACTGTCGCTAAAATCATAATTGGTCACAGCTGGCACCAGAGAAGGACAGTCTAGGTGATGATGGTCAGGTGGTTGTTAAACTGTCTCTCTAAAATCATAATTGGTCACAGGTGGCACCAGAGAAAGTCTCCCAATAGATAGACAACACCTAGAGCTGGTAATCAGCAGCTTCTTGATAAGATCTCAGGAGATGGGCAAGTGCGCTCAAGCATGCACACTAAGAGTCAAAATGGCAGGAAACCTTCCTCTGGGAACTCTCCACAGATAAGGGAAAAACACCTCAAGTGAGCATGCGCACGACTTCAGTGACCACACGGCGCATGTGGCCCCTCCCAAGTGCTGGCAGAGCGCTGCACACGCAGACAGCCCACCTCAAGAAAAAATGAAGGAGAAATGAAAACCCCAGAACCATGCCAATGTAAAAAACCCAAAGTCAAGGGCCGAACAGGGCACTTAGATTTCTCAAGTTGCCTGCTTGGCCCTCTTCCACGTGTACTTTACTGCCTTTCATTCTTGCTCTAAAACTTTTTAATAAACTTTCACTCCTGCTCTAAAACTTGCCTTGGTCTCACTCTATGCTCCTCAGCTGAATTCTTTCCCCCAAGGAGGCAAGAGTTGAGTTTGCTGCAGACCAGTCAGATTCGCCACTGGTAATAGAATGAGAAAGAAAAACTCAAATTATGAACAATCTAGCGGTAAACTTCCTGAGTTTTTCGTTTTGTTTTTGTTTCTCTTTCCTTATCTTGAAGCCTAGGCTGAAAAGCAACCTAAACTCCAGAGCTGTGGACTCACGACAGAGCAGGTGCTCCAAAAGAAGCCTGCTCTTTCTGATCTGAGGAGTGAGAAATGGGCCCCTTTACAAGACAGAGAAAATGAGAGAAATGCCCTGCATTCCTTCCTTCTTTCCTCCCTTTCTTCTTTCCCTCCTCCCTCCCTCTTTTTCTCCCTCTCTCTGTTTCTCCTTCTTTCTTTTTCTCTTTCCTAACCAAGACTCCAAGCAAGGTACAGTCCACAGAAAAACAAAGTCAACAGAAAGCAGGTAGGATGCAAAGCAGCTGGGTGATGGCAGTTTTGACCAATAGGCACATGACACTCTGAGGAGAACTTCTCTTTGGCAAAAGATCCACTTCATACTTTTGTATTCAAGAAAATTCAAGATATGTGTGTGTGTGTGTATATATATGTATACATATGCATATATACATACATATACACCCCCAAAGGACCAGAAAGAAGTACTCCTGGATGCCAGAGAGTGTTGGGGAGATTAAATAGAGGAAGCCACTCAAAAAAGGATCCTATATATCTGTGATAAAATTCTGGGCTCACCCTTGAAGTGTGCATGCGTGGAAATGATCCTAAACAATATACTAGCTCAAGAGCTGAACTGTGGGATAGAATGCCACTTAGGTCCCAGATTACCTACTGGGTGGCACACACACAGTGCGGATTTGAATAATTTTCCAAAAGCTTTGAAAACACAGTCCACAAAAAGCAGGTAGGAACGTGCAACCTAAACATAACAAGTTTAAATGCCTTATGAGGTGGCCAGCCTCCAAGATGGCCCCCAATGACCCCACATCCTGGTATTCACACCCTCTCCTTTGCATACTCTACCAAGGTTGGTCTGCATGGCCAATAGAGTAGGGCAGAAGTGACGCTTGTCTCTTTCAAGGTTACAAGACTGTGGCTTCAGTCTTGGGTTCACTCTCTCTTGATCACTCTATCTAGGGGAAGTTATGTCACGAGCAACCCTACAGAGAGGCCCACGTGGGTGGTGCGGAACTGAAGTCTCCTGTCAGCATTCAAAGGAGTGAGGTTGGAAGTGGATCCTCAAAATCCAGTCAAACTCTGATTGCAGTATCATGAGCTATCCTAAGCCAGAAGCACTGAGCTAAGTCACTCTTAGCTTTCTGACCCTCTGAAGCTGTAAGATAATGTTTGCTGTGTTAAGCTACTGGGGTTTGGCATAATTTGTTATGCAGCAGCAGATAACTAATATGCCTACCAAAACAAGCAAGCAAAAAGCAACATTCTCCATAGGAATCAAACCAGACACAGAGTCTTACAACAATCAAAACATCAATGATGCAATCCAGATTACTTGACAAAAGAACTGAGAAAAATCTCAACAATTTGCAAGGAAAAAAGATAATCAACAATAAGAAGCAAACGACCCAGTTTCAAAGAGCTGGCAAGGATGCTAGGTTTACCCCTAAGTAGATCATTTTTAATGTAACTATTGAAAAATTGTATTTGTACTTTGTTTTCCAAATCCCTATTGCTAGTATGACTGACATTTTCATGTTGACCTTGTATCCTGTAGTGTTGTTAAATTCATGTATGCAGCCTTTTAGCAGATTGCTTGAGATTTTCTATGGAGACACAATCATACTGAGTAAAAGGATCAGGTTTCCAAATGTTACATAACATATGATTCCATTTATATGACTGAAAAGGGCCAGAGGTTACAGGTGGGGAGAGGTTCTTAATACAAAAGGGTAGAACAAGGGAATTTTTGAAGTCATATAAATGTTCTTTATTCTGCATATGTGTTGGTGCACATATACAATATATACATACACAAATCCATATATGTGCTTAAACTCAAAACTACATATCAAAAAATTCAATGTGTGCACATTTAAAGCAATAAAATCTATAAAAATGAGAGAAGCCTATAATAGATATTGCTTCCCATAAAAAGTCTCAAAAGTTGTTGTATAGTATTACATATTCTATTATAGGGAAAATGTTTGTGTGAATGTTTATGTGTGTGTGTTCCCATGTGTTTGTAGGTATGCATCATGCGAGTATAGAAATATCTTTAAGAATCCAAAGCAAATTATTAACAGAAGTGGAATTGGGGAGGAGCAAAAAATTTTACCTCACTAAGCTTTTTTATTTTTTATAATCAACTTGTATAATATTTGTAAATCATTCAAATTAAGATTTGTGTAATGAGAGAAGTTGAGGCCCAGATACACTGTCTTGTCCAAGGTCATACAACGTCATAATCAAAAGGATTCTAACATTAGACGCCTAACGTTCTTTTCAATAAATCAGAGGCAATGGATTCTAAAAAAAAAAAAAAAGTCAGAAAGGGGAGACTGGGCAGTTAGGAAAGGTTTTGCAGAGGAAGAGGCATTTTGAGCCATGCCTTAAAGGATTAGAAAAATTTCAAAGCTGTAAATTATGGGAGGGAATTTTTGGTGAGGAGAATATCTTAAGCACTAGAGCAGGGTCAGGAAAAAATAAAGCCTGTTCAGAGTAGTTCAGATTAATTAATCAATTATATAGATATACATATGGCATTAGTACAAAATGATGCAGAGATTTTGCAGAGCATGAGAACTTTGAAAAAGCTCTATGATAATTAGGATTATATTAATAGGTTTCAGAGGAATTTCAGGGGAAGTAGAAGGGAAAGAAGCCAGAGTGCAGGAGGTTAAAGAACAAGCAAACGATGTGTCAATAAGACACAGGGAAATGTTTAGATGAGAAAGAAAATTACATGAAAGTAATTTAAAGGGAAAGTAGTATCAGTAAAAGAATTGAAGGAGGATAAGCTTTATGATCATTGATAATGGGCATGTTTCAGACAAAAGGAAATATGGGTAAGTGAAAAAAGAAAAGAAAAGCACCCAAGAGGCAGCACTGAGGAAACAGGAGCCAACAGGAGGGTGAACATAGAGATAAGGGTATAGCTTTGCCTCTGAGAGTTGCCTCTTGATTGATTGCTTGTTCCACTGATGAAACAAGGGCCGGTAAGAGATGAGGATAGAGATGGAGGCATTAGCCTTGCCTTTGAGACTTGTAGAGGACTAAAAGGGATTTTTTGGAAATGACAAGAAATGTGGAAGATAACATGGCAGATTGTATTTTTCTCAGGTGGCTGCAACCATATCTACCACCCTACATGCTCTTCTTGCAATTTGATTTTTGGCATTTCTCTCTTTAAAAGGTAGGGTCAGTGGCCTTTCCTTCTTAAATATGGGTGAGATTTGTGACCATTTCAACCAATAAAGTGCAGCAGATATGAAAGCTAGGATAGAGGTTAGCATATAAAAGAAAATGCAGCTTCTACCTTGCTCACTGGAACAGTCACGCTTGAACTATCACTACTCAATAAGTCCAAAGACTTTGAGTCTGCTATCCTGTAAGAAAGACAACCCACATGGAGAAGTCATATACAGGTGCTCTAGTCTACAGTATGTATCTTTGTTCCTCTTGTCCCACCCACCAGACATGTGAGTAAATGAGTCTTCCAATAATTCCAGCTCCCCCATCATCCCAGTTAAGACCCCAGATACCATGGAACAGAGGTAAATCACACTCACTGTATCCTTCCTAAATTCCTGACACACAGATAATGAAGTAGTTGCTGTTTTATGCCACTAACTTTGGGGTGCTTTGTTATATAGCAATAATCAGAACAGAGCACCTCAACTCATTAGAAAACCACTGTTCTGTATTTAATGGTTTTTGATGCAGGCTGAGAAAGAGGTAGTAAAAGATGAATCCTGGCCTCAGGAAGTTTACAATCAGAAGACAAAATAAGACATGTACGTAACCATCTAATCACTCATAAGCATATGTAACCACCCGACAAGGCAGGAAGTTAGCAGTGCTGCTAGTGACAACTTTCTCAACAACCTTTCCTTTCCCTGACAACCTCTCCCAGAGAGAGTAAGGAAGCTCAGGGTGGGACTAGGGTTTCAATGAGCTAAAGTACTTGGAATAAACTATTACAGTGAATGTTCTAGAAAGGCAACAAGACATGACTAAAAAGATAGGTCAATATCAATGAGGGCACAGCTGGATTTAATAGCACAAATTTGGAAAGGGCTATATCAGCTCAGTTGGATTATGTCCTCTAGCAATGTTTAACAGTTTGGAAAAAGAAGTCGAAAATTCAACAGTGGAAAAGAGCTGAATTTTATCGGGCATGACAATTACTTGCACACTCCTTGATTCATTTAGCAAATATTTGTTAAACACCTACTCTATGCCAGGTACTATGCATGATAGAATGAAAGGGGGAATATAGCTGAGTATTAAAATATACTGAAATAGGAGGGCTTTGTGAAAATTTTGAGAAATTTTTTGAAAGGAAATGAGATGGGTCTTCTTTAGTAATAGCAATAGCATTAAAATGAGTATAAATATCACAATTAAAAGGAAGTAAGCCTGAAATAAATTAAGGCCCCTCACACTCGTAAGATTCTGTAATTTGGTAAGGCCTTAAGTGAGGTCTAAGGGAGGGTAATAGTTACAAGGAAGTCACAACTGGATCGTATTTGAGATTTGTTCAAATTAAATTCCAACTTCCTCTCGATTCTGACTTACTCTCCTCTGAGCCACCAAACAACAGTTAGTCTGAAGATGGACAGTGGCTATGACTTCAAGAATAAGTAGTTATTTCCCAAAAATATATTTCAGTTTGGCTGGATTTCTTTTCAAGGAAGTTATGTGTAGCCCATCTAAAGACTTATGTCTCATATTAATTGTATTTTACTGGTCTGATAATTTAAAATGGTACCTTCCTGTTTTACTTTTCAGTTCCTTGGGAACTGATGAAGTTGAACATATTTTCATTAGCAATTGTCCACTTGGGCTTCTTGCTTTTTAAGTTGCCTTTTCATATACTTTGCCCATATCGCTACTGTATTCTTGTAGAGTTTTTAAAAATATATTTGGGATTTATATGTGGTTTCTGTTTAAAAAAAAGGACTGATATTTCACATGTTTTGAGTTTAAAAGAATCTTTGGTTCTCTAAGAACTGAAGAAAACTGTCCTGACATTATCCTTTTCATCAGTTTTTTAAAATAATCTCAGCTGTTCTGGAATGCTTATTCCAAGTCTTCCTGGCACATACTGGTGACCTTTGTTCCACACTATGTCATATCAGCTAAAGACAAATGATGTTTTACAGCTGTTTGCCTATGAGTTGTTTTGTAACAGAATGCAGCAGATTGTCTGGGTTTTTTAGTAATAATCTTAGATTTATGACTTATACTTGGCTTTGGTGGAACTAGGCAGGTTTGACAGTTAAATCTAGTCACTTAACTATAATGTGCCTCTATGATCATCTCAGCATAAAAGAACTGGACCTGGAGCAGTCTTTGAGCTTCCTGATAATGAGATGCTTTGCACACACAGTGGTGGTGGTTTGTGACCTGGAGACAAAGCATGTTTTATTCGACCCAGCAATAGAAGGACAAAGAAACTTAGATAAGAAATATCCTGAAACTTTAAATATGTATTATTTTCCTGATATTGTTGTCCTGTATCCTTTGCTTGTAATAAAAGTGTTCCAAGAGTATAAATGATTTGAGTCTTATGAGTCGTTTCAGCAATCAGTAATGGAACAGTTAAGGTAATTGATATAATTAATGCACATTGCATGGAGGTTAGGAAGGCATGAAGAAGATCTCTAAGGGAAAACTTATTTCTTTCTTTATTTATTCAGCCTTTACTGAGTGTTTACTGGCTCCAAAAATCTCACCAGGCTAGAAAATGAAATCCTGCAAGAGGGAAGAGAAAAAAAATCTCACTAGCAATTGGCAGACAAAAATAACTCAGGCATGACCCTTGATCATAAGATATTCACATTGTGAAGAAAAATATGGACATACAAACAAAAGATCACAACCAATTGTAATAACTTCTGAAAGAGGGATGTGTAAAAGCAGTGAAAAAGAGAGTAAATCTTCTTGAGGGAGTTAGGGCTTTGTATTTAAGCTTAGTCATAAAAGATGGGTATGACTGATCAAGGAGAAGTAGAAAATGCAAATGCAAGGGAGACATATATTCCAAGAAATTGAGGTGTAGTATTGTTTATAAATTTTCATTAATATATACAAGTGAGTTTAACATTTTTTGAGAAAGTAATTTTTAATTTCATTAACAGAGAATTTAAACAAATTATGGCAACATTTGTGCAACTGAATACTATACAACATATATATATAAAAAGAAAAAGAATATTCTCTAAATACTAATAAAGAAAAATATCCACCACAATGTAGAATAGATCTCTATAATTCTGGTCCTGTAAGAAGACTATGTCCAAGGAATATGATTTACTCATGAAAATTACATCCTTTTGGACATAGTAAATGAGGCAAAAGCAATATTGGAAGAAACGCTGTGGCAATTTTCCAACACAGTTTAAAAACATGAAGCCATGGGTGGGAACGGTGGCTCACGCCTGTAATCCCAGCACTTTGGGAGGCTGAGGAGGGTAGATTGCTTGAGATCAGGAGTTTGAGACCAACCTGGCCAACATGGCAAAACCCCATCTCTACTAGAAATACAAAATTTAGCCAGGCTTGGTGGTGCATGCCTGTAATCCCAGCTATGCAGGAGGCTGAGGCAGGAGACTCACTTAAACCTGGGAGGCAGAGTTTGCAGTGAGCCGAGATCATGCCACTGTACTACAATCTGGGTGACAGAGCAAGAGAGTGAGAGAGAGAGAGAGAGAAGAAAGAGAGAGAGAGCACGCTAAAAGTAATAGAACTCTAAGTAGAAATAGACAGATCCACAATCACATTGGGAGATTATGACAAACTTTCTCATTAATTTACAAGTTAAGCAAAGGGAAAAAAATATTAATGTAACTTGAACAACATGATAAAAAAATCGAATTTGCTGAGCACGTATAGAACACTGTACTCAACAGCTACAGAATACACATTGCTTTCAACTGTGTATAGTATATTTGTGAAAACTGATTACAAGTTAGGCCACAAAAGAAATCTCAACAAATTTCAATAGATTAAAACTATGTAAAATTATATGTCCTGGATCACAATGTAATTAACCTACAAATCAATAAGAGAAAGATAACTGAAAGTCAACTATCTTTAGAAATTTTAAAATACACTATATGTTAAAGAAAAAAATCATAGTAGTACATATTTGAACTGAATAATAATAAAAATACACTTCTAAAAATTTTAAATTCAGTCAAAAATTTCAGGGATATTTGTATCTTTAAATGTATACAAGAAAGGGAAAATGCTAAAAATCAGTGATCTAAGCATTTGTTTCAAATTTTAGAAAAAAATGAAGCCAAAAAAAGCAGAAAGAAGAAAATATTTAATCAAAGAAATTAGTGAAATAACTGTAGAAGGTACAATAATGAATCAATAAAACAAAAAAAAATTGTTTTCAGAAAAAGGCTAATAAACTTGACTAAAAATTCTTGCCAGATCAGCAAGGTTGCAGGATAACAGACTAATACACAAAAATCAACTGTATTTCTGTAAACTACCTATGAACACTCTGAAAATTAAATTAAGTAAAACGTCCTTTTACAACATCAAGAAAAATAAAATAGTTAGAAATAAACTTGACAAGGAATGCAAAACGTGTACGCTAAAAACTATGAAACATTATTGAAAAAAATTAAAGACCTAAATAAGTAGAAAGATCTCCCATGATCATGTATTCGAAGATGTAATATTAAGATGACAATACCACTCAAACTGATCTATAGATTCAATCTCTATTGAAATTCTAGCTGGCTTTTTGCAAAAACGTAAAAGCTGATTCTAAAATATATATGGAAATGCAAGTAACCCAGAATAGCCAAACAATCTTTAAGAAACAAGGACATCCCAGCACTTTGGGAGGCCGAGGCAGATGGATCACAAGGTCAGGAGATCGAGATCATCGTGGCTAACATGGTGAAACCCCGTCTCTACTAAAAGACACAAAAAACTAGCCGGGCGAGGTGGTGGGCGCCTGTAGTCCCAGCTACGCAGGAGGCTGAGGCAGGAGAATGGCGTAAACCGGGGAGGCGGAGCTGGCAGTGAGCCAAGATCGCGCCACTGCACTCCAGCCTGGGCAACAGAGGAAGACTCCATCTCAAAAAAAAAAAAAAAAAGAAACAAGGACAAAGTTGGAGAACATACTCTTCTCAATTTCAAACCTACTACAAAGTTACAATACCAAGACAGTTTGCCGGGCGCAGTGGCTCACGCCTGTAATCCCAGCACTTTGGGAGGCCGAGGCGGGCGGATCACAAGGTCAGGAGATCGAGATCGAGACCACGGTGAAACCCCGTCTCTACTAAAAATACAAAAAATTAGCCGGGCGCGGTGGCGGGTGCCTGTAGTCCCAGCTACTCAGGAGGCTGAGGCAGGAGAATGGCGTGAACCCGGGAGGCGGAGCTTGCAGTGAGCCGAGATCGCGCCACTGCACTCCAGCCTGGGCGACAGAGCAAGACTCTGTCTCAAAAAAAAAAAAAAAAAAAAAAAAAAAAAAAAAAAAGACTAGATATATAAATAAATGGAATAGCATTAAGAGTCCATAAACCCTTAGTTTCTGGTAAACTGATTTACCAGAGCGCCAGGAAAATGCAATGGAAAGTGAATATTCTTTTCAAGAAATGACGCCTGGACAACTGGATATATACATGCAAAAGTATGAAGTTGAATCCCTCCCTCACATCACATACGGTCATGTGCCACAGAATAATGGTGCAGACAACAACAGACCATATATGCAATAGTGGTCACATAAGATTATAATGGAGCTGAAAAATTCCTATCATCTAGTGATGCCTTGATGATCTTGACCCTGTGTAGGTCTAGGATAACGTGTGTTTGTATCTTAATTTTTAACAAAAAAGTTTGAAAAGTAAAAAAAAAAAAAATTAGAGAAAAATCTTATAGAATAATGATATAAAGAAAGAAAATATTTTTGTACAGCTGTACAATGTGTTTGTGTTTGAAGTGGTATCACAGAAGAGTCAAACAGTTTTAAAAATTAAAGTTTATAAAGTATAAAAGTTATAGTATGCTAAGGTTAATTTATTATCAAAGGAAATTATTTTTTATAAATTTAGCATAGCCTAAATGTACAGTTTATAAAGTCTACAGTAGTATACAGTAATGCCCCATGCCCTCACATTTACTCACTACTCACTCACTGTCTCATCCAGAACAATTTCCGGTCTTGCGAGTTCCATTCATGGTAAGTGCCCCCTATACCAGTGTACCACTTTTTATCTTTTATATTTTATTTATACTGTATCTTTTCTTTGTTTAGACATGTTTAGATACACAAACACTTACAATTATGTTACAATTGCCTATAGTATTCAGTACAGTAACATGCTGCACAGGTTTGTTGCCTAGGAACAATGGGCTATACCATATAACCTAGGTGTGTAGTAGGCTGTCCCATCTAAATTTGTGTAAGTTCACTCTATGATGCTTGCACAATGACAAAATCACCTGATGACACATTTCTTAGAACATATCCCCCTAGTTAAGCAGCATATAATTGTATTTCTTTGAATAATCTTTTAGTCCTTTTCTCTTTCTCTTCTCCTTTTGTAACTCCCATAATGCACATATTGTTGTCCCATACTCCTTTAAGCTATCTTCATTCTTTTTTATTTTTTAATTTTTGCTCCTCTAACTGGATGATTTCCAATGACCTGGCTTTGTTTCCTGATTCTTTCCTATGCTTGATTTAGTCTTCTGTTTAACCCTTCTATTTAATTTTTCAGTAAAGTTATTTTATTCTTCAGCTCTATAATTCCTATTTAGTACTTTTAAAATATTTTATATTTCTTTGTTGAAATTATAACTTTGTTCATGCTATGGCACCCTGACCTCAATGAGTATTGTTATGACTGTTATTTGAATTCTCTGTTTAGTAAATCACATACTTCCATTTCATTGGAAACAATTTCTGAATATTTATGTTTACTTTTATTTGGAATACATTTTCTTATTTATTCATTTTCCACAACTGTGTTGGTCTGCACATTAGAGAAAATAACCACCTCCCTTAGACTTCAAAGACTGGTGTTGTACAGAAAACCCTCACTAATCAGCTTGGCCAGAGATTTTGGGTGCCTCTCAAGCCTTTGTGCTGGTTCAAACTGCTGTCCTTTGTTCTTAGCAGCCCCTAGAAATCTAGAGAATGCCATTTCCAATCAGCACCCAAGACAAGCAAAATAGAAGCCAGTTCCTCAACCAGCAGTCAAAAAAGTTGAGAAGCTAGATCTGTGGTCCACTTTTTTGCACCACAAGGTAAGTTGGGAGCTGGAGTTTATTGCCCACTTGCTCTGCACTGAGGTAAGAGAGCCACTGTGGCAACTTCCCACATGAGTATTCAAACCACACACTTTTTCAAACAATGGCTTTGCTCTCTGTAGCCTTCAGGAGACTAACAGATACCAAGCCCTATCAGCTCCCAGAGTCAGGCAAGTTAGAAGCTAGTCCCTGGATATCAGCCAGGGAAGTCGGGGTGCTAATTGTGTGATTGAGCTCTTTCTACTGAGAAGCTAGAAGCTTGGTTTTATAGGTTTTATTGCCTGAATGAGCCACGGGGAGGAGCTATGGGAAGTGCCCTCTTACCTGTTCAAAATCACTACTTGCTTTGTTCTACATAGCCTGAGGACTAGCAAATGCAGGGCCCTGCCAACTTTCTGTGAGGGGGCAGGGGGCAGTGGGGGAGAAAGAAAGAGAGAAAAAGAGAAAGAGAGAGAGATAAGCAATATTTATTATATGCAATTGGCTCACACGATTATGAAGGCTGAGAAGTCCCAAGATCTGCAGTTGACAGGCTAGAGATCAAGGAGAGCCAATGTTGTAAATTTTAGCCTCAGTCCAAGTCTAGAGGCAAAGAAGACCAAAGTCCCAGCTCAAAGAAAATCAAACAAAATGAGAGAATTCTCTTTCACTTAACCTTTTTGTTCTATACAGGCCTTTAATGGGTTGGTTGACACTCACTCATATTAGGAAGGACAATCTGCTTTTCTCAATCTGCTAGCTCAAATGTTAATCTCATCCAGAAACCCTCATTATCCAGAATAATGTTTAACCAAACATCTGGCCACTCTGTGGCCCAGTCAAGTTGGGTATGAAATCAACTATTGCACTGCTATATGTACATTTGTTTTTCCTGTAGTAATCAGGTGTTTTGTAACTCTGCTACACGCATTTATTAATTCAATAATTTACCTGTAAGTTACTCGAGTTTTCTAAACACACATCATATTATCTGTAAATAAGTTTTATTTTTCTTGTCCTACCTTTATACGTTTTATTATATTTATTTGTTTTGCCTCCTTGAATTTTCTAAAACCTAAGTACAGTGTTTATTAGAAGTGATGAGAGCAGACATTATTGTTTTGTTTCTAATCTCAGAGGGAAAGCATTTGACATTTCACCATTAAGATGTTTGCTATAGCTTTTTTATTACACACATTTTATCACAAGAAAATTCCCTTTTATTCCCAGTTTGCTAAGAGTATGTTTGCTATTAATGTTTTTTAAAGTAGATACATTGCTTCATTCACATCTACTGATTATATACTTTTATTTTCCCTATTTTACTATTGATTTTTTTAAATGTTGCTTTGGCAACATGAAATACCAAGCTTTACATTCCAGAAAATTCCTACTCAGTTATCAATTTTATATATTGCTTAAGAAATTGTTTTCAAATTTGTGCATTTCTGTTTATTAATAATATTGGCTTATTTTTCTTTTTTACAATGTCTTTATTAAGTTTTGATATCAAGGTTCAGTGGGCCTAAAATGAATTGAAAAATATTTCTTCTTCTATTTTCTGAAAAAAAAAACAACATAAACTTGCAACATTTTTTCTTACATATTAACTTAAATTTGCAAAATTATTATTATTATTATTATTATTTTTTTTTTTTTTTTTTTTTTTTTTTTTTTTTTTTTTGAGACGGAGTCTTGCCCTGCCACCCAGGCTGGAGTGCAGTGCTGCAATCTTGGCTCACTGCAAGCTCCACCTCCTGGGTTCACGCCATTCTCCTGCCTCAGCCTCCTGAGTAGCTGGGACTACAAGCACCCGCCACCACACCTGGCTAAATTTTTTTTGTATTTTTAGTAGAAATAGGGTTTCACCATGTTAGCCAGGATGGTCTCCATCTCCTGATCTCGTGATCCACCCGCCTTGGCCTCCCAAGGTGCTGGGATTACAGGTGTGAGCTACCGCGCCCGGCCACAAAATTATCTTTAGTGTGGAAATGAAGTTTTAAATATAAATATTAAAATTTTATAATTGCACTAAAAAGATACATAATTATACTATATAATTATTATACATATGCATATATAATATTTTAATATATTTATTATATATACACTGTACTTAGGTTTTAGAAAATGCAATTTTTATAAATTATGAATATAAAAGTTATAAATATAAAAATTCTAAAACATTATATATCTATTCAGATTTCCTCATATATCACTCTGGGTAAAAAATTTTTCCCTATGAGTTTGTTCATTTCATCAAAATTTTCTAATTTATTTTCATAAATTGTTTTAAAACATCTTGTTTTATTATTTTTTAGTATTTGCAGGACATATTGTAATGTTATTTTTATTAGTATTATTGATTACCATTTTTGTCCTAAATTTCTTTTTAATAACAGCTTTGAGATAAATTTACATAAAATAAAATTCACATGCCATAACATCGTGAAGTGTACTATTCAGTGTTTTTTAGTATATTCACAGTTGTGCAACCATTACTACTATATAATTTAGGAATATTTTTATTATCCCAAAAGAAACTCTGTACCATCGCCAAGCAAGTTAAACTCCATTTTCCCCTACCCCAAGTCTTAATCAATCACTAATCTACTTTTTGTACCTATGAATTTGTTTATTCTGGACATTTTACATGAATGACATTATACAAAATGTGGCCTTTTGTGACTGGATTCCTTCAGTTACCAAAATGTTTTTAAAGTTTATCCATGTCATAGCATGTATCGGTAGTTTATTGCTTTTTATTGCCAAATATTTCATTGTATAGATATTACACATTTTATCCTTTCACTCATTAGTTAATGTGTATTTGAGCTTGTTTTTCACTTTTTATCCATTATGCTGCTATATAAGTTTTTATGTTTACATATTTTTCAATTATCTTGTGTATATATCTACAAGTGGGATTTCTGAGTCATACAATAACTCTAGGTTTAATGTTTTGAAAAACTGTCAAACTGTTTGGCAAAGTGGATGTACCATTTTACAGCCCCGCCAGCATTCATTGAGGGTCTCAATTTCTCCATATCCTCTACAAACTTGCTATTGTCTATATTTTATATTTTAGCCATTCTAATGAGTATGAAGTGATATCTCATTGTGGTTTGATTTGTACTTCCCTAATAACTAGTGAGTTTTCATGTGATTATTGGCCACCTTAATGCCTTTTTTGGGATAAAAGATTATTTTTCTATTTTTAATTAGGTTATTTCTCTTTTTATTATTAGCTGGAAAGGATTTCTTAAATATTCTAGATACAAGTTCCTCACCAGATATATATGTGCAAGCATTCCCATTTTGTTGGTTGTCTTTTTATTTTCTTTATAGTATCCTTTTGAAACCCAAACATTTATAATTGTGGTAAAGTCTCATCTACCTATATTTTCTTTGCTACTTGTGATGTTGGTATTATAGGTAAGAAATCATTGCCTAATTCAAGAGCATGAAGATTTCCTCTTTTTGGGTTTTATAGTTTTAGCTGTTATATTTAGAACTATGATCCATTTTGTGCCAATTTTTGTGCAGTCATGTGTCATTTACTGATGGGGATAAGTTCTGAGAAATGTGTTGTTAGGGGATTTTGCTGTGCAAACATCATAGAATGAATTTACACAAACCTAAATAATATAATGGTATAGCCTACTATTTACTTAGATTTTATGGTATAGCTTATTGCTCCTAGGCTATAAACCTCTATAATATGTTATTGTACTAAATACCGTAGGCAATTGTAACACAATGTTAACTATTTGTATCTCTAAACACATCTGAACATAGAAGAGGTACCATAAAATATGGTATAAGAGATAAAAAATGGTGCACTTGTGTAGGGCACTTGCCATGAATGGAGCTTTCAGGACTGGAAGTTCTTCCAAGTGAGTCAGTGAGTGAGTGGTGAGTGAATATGAAGGTCTAGGACATTACCGTACACTACTGTAGACTTTATCAACTCTGCATACTTAGGCTACTCTAAATTTATTTAAAAATTATCTCTCTTCAATAATAAATTAGCCCTAGCTCACTGTTAGTTTCCTACTTTACAAACTTTATAATTTTTTTTTTTTTTTTTGAGATGGAATTTCACTCTTGTTGCTCAGGCGGGAGTGCAATGGTGCAATCTCAGCTCATTGCAAACTCCACCTCCCAGGTTCAAGCAATCCTCCTGCCTCAGCCCCAGAGTAGCTGGTATTACAGGCGCCCGCCACCACGCCCAGCTAATTTTTTTGGATTTTTAGTAGCAACTGAGTTTCACCGTGTTGGCCAGGCTGGTCTCGAACTCCTGACCTCAGGTGATCTGCCCGCTTCAGCCTCCCAAAGTGCTGGGATTACAGGTGTGAGCCACCGTGCCTGGCCCAAACTTTTTAATTAAAAAAAAAAAAAAGTACTCCTTTAATAAGACGTAGCATCAAACAAACTGTACAGCTGTACAAAAGTATTTTCTCTATAAGCTTTTTTCTATTTACACCTTTTTTACTTTTTAAAATTTTTGTTAAATACTGAGACATGAACACTAACATTAGCCTATCTCTACACAGGGTCAGGATCATCAATATCACTGTCTTCCATATCTTGTCCCACTAGAAGGTCTTCAGAGGCAATAGCATGTATGGGGCTGTCATCTATTGTAACAACGCCTTCTTTATCTTTAGAATACCTCCGGACCTACCTGAAGCTGTTTTATAGTTAACTTTTTTAAATAAGTAGAAGGAGTGCACTCTAAATTAGTGATTAAAAGTGTACTATAGTAAGTACACAAACCAGTAACATGGTATTTATTATCATAATAACATAATTGTATTTGTTATACTTTCATATAACTGATAATGCAGTAGATTTGTTTACACCAGCATTACCACAAACATGTGAGTAATATGTTGGACTAAGATGTCACAATGGCTAGTGTCACTAGATAATGGGAATTTTCAGCTCCATCATAATTTAATGGGACCACTGTCATACATGCACTTTGTCATTGACCAAAACATCCTTATAACAGTAATGGCTGAAAACTTTCCAGGTCTGTGGAAGGAAATAGAAACCAGATCCAGGAATCCAAAAGGATACCAAATAAATGAAAGAAATCTACACTGAAAACACATTATAATCAAATCATCAAAAGTCAAAGATAAAGAGAATTTTGAAAACAGTAAAAATGTCTTGTCATATACAAAGGAACTTACACAGGGCTATAAGTAGATTTTTAAGCAGAAATCTTGCAAGTCAGATGGGAGTGGGATGATATATTCGAAGTGCTAAAACAAAACAACAAAAAAATCTGATGATCAAGAATACCATGTCTAGCAAAATTGTCTTTCAAAAATTAAGAAGAGATGCTTGCCCAGACAAACAAACTGAAGGAATTCCTCACCACTAAACCTGCCCTACAATAAATGCTAAAAAGAGCTCTTCACGTTGAAATAAAAGAATGTTAAACAGCAACACAATGGCATAAGAAAGTATTAATACAAAACTCGTTGGTAGAAACATACAAACAAATACAGAATTCTCTATTATTGTAACGGTGGTGAGTAAGTTACTTTTAATCCTGACATAAAAGTTAAAAGACTAAAGTAATACAAAATAAGACAGTTAAACTTACATAAATGAATATATGATATAAATAAATATAAATTGTAACATCAATAACATATAATGTTGAGGGGAGGAATAAAACTACAGAGTTTTATATGCAAGTGAAGTTAACTTGTTATCAGTTTAAAATAGACTATGATAACTGTATGATATATTGTGGAAGCCCCATGGTAAACACAAAGAAAACACCTACAAAAGTTATACCAAAGAAAAGAATCAAAGTATAACAACACACAAAAAAAATGAAACACAAAGGAAGACAGTGAGACAAAAAAGGACCAAAAAACTACACGATAAACAGAAAACAGTTGAAAACAGGAAAATAGTAAATACTTCCTTCTCAATAATTACTTCAAACACAAGTGAATTAAATTCCCCAATTAGAAGACATAAACTGGTTAAGTGGGGTTTTTTAAATCCAATTGTATGCGGTCTATAAAAGACTCACTTTAGATTTAAAGACCCACATAGGATGGAAGTTAAGGGATGGAAAAAAGTATTTTGCATAAATGGTAACCAAACGGAACAGGGGTGGCTAGCATTATATCAGACAAAATGAACCCCAAGTAAAAAACTGTCACAAGAGACAAAGAAGGACATTATATAATGATAAAAGTGTTAATCGATCAGGAAGATAAAACAATTATAAATATATAGGTACTCAACAACAAGCCCCTAAATATATAAAACAAATGTTGATAGAAACAAAGCAAGAAATAGACAGCAAAACAATAATACTAACAGACTTCAATATCCCACTTTAAATAATGGATAAGTCAACATGATAGAGAATCAATAAGAAAACAGTAGAAGTAAATAACAACATAGACCAAATAGACCTAACAGACATATATTTTCAATAAACAACAGAATATATATTCTTCTCAATTACACATGGAACATTTTCCAGGACAGTTCACATGCTAGGTCACAAAACAAGACTTAAAAATTTTAAGAAGACCAAAATCATACCAAATAACTTTTCTGACCACAATGGAATGAAACTGGAAATTAGTAGCAAAAGAAAAACTGGAAAATTCACAAACAGATGGAAATTAAACACTACACTTTTAAACAACCATTGAGTCAAAGAAAAGTAAAAAAGCAGTTAAAAGACATCTTAAGACAAATAAAAACAACACAATACATAAAAACTTACAGGATACAGGAAAAGCAGTAATGAGAGGGAAGTTCATAGCAATAAATGCCTACATTAAAAAAGAAGAATGATCTCTAATAGCATAACCTTATACCTCAAGGAACTAAAAATAAGAACAAACCAAACTCAAAGTTAGCAGAAGGAAAAAAATAATGAAGTTTAGGGCAGAAATAAGTAAAATAGAGAATAGGTAAACAACAGA
The DNA here is from genome assembly GCF_047675955.1 of Chlorocebus sabaeus. Taxonomy (NCBI): domain Eukaryota; kingdom Metazoa; phylum Chordata; class Mammalia; order Primates; family Cercopithecidae; genus Chlorocebus; species Chlorocebus sabaeus. The sequence continues at coordinate 14,858,548 of NC_132914.1, forward strand.
AAAAAATCAATGAAATTAATGGTTTTTTGAAAAGATAAACAAAATTGATAAATCTTTAGCTTGATTTTAAAAATACTTAAATAAAATCATAAATTACAGAGGCGATATTATCACTGATACCACAGAAATAAAAAAGTCCACAAGTCTATATAAACACAGAAATAAAAAATATCATAACAGTCTGCTGTAAATAATTATGTCAACAAAATGGATAACTAAAAAGAAATAAATAAATCCCCAGAAACAAAGAGCCTACCAAGACTGAATCACGAAGAAATGGAATGTCTGAACAGACCTGTAACAAGCAGGGAGATTCAATCAGTAATCAGAAACCTTCAAACAAAGAAAAGCCCAGCACCAGATGACTTTACTGGTGAATTCTACCAAATATTTAAAGAAATAACACCATTCCTTCTCAAATTCTTCTAAAAAAAAAAGAAAAACTGTAGAGGAGAAAATACATCCAAACTCATTTTATGAGGCCAGCATTACCCTGATACCAAAGCCAGCCAAAGACACCACAAGATAAGAAAACCACACACAAATATTTCTGTGAATATAAGTAAAAAATCTTCAACAAAATACTAGCAAATCAAATTCAATAGCGCATTGAAAGGATCACACACCATGACCAAGGGAGATTTGTCCCTGGGATGCAAAGATAGCTCAACATCTACAAATCAATTAATGTGACACACCACATTAACAAAATGAAAAAAAGAACCCATAAGATCATCTCAATAGATGCAAGAAAAAGCATTTGATAAAACTCGACATCCTTTCCTGGTTTAAACTCTCAACAAATTAGTAATAGAAGGAAATTACTTCAGCATAATAAAGGCCATGTATGACAAGCCCACAGCTAACACCACACTCAATAGAGAAAAAAATGAAAGCTTTTTCACTAAGATTGGAAAAAAGGAATCCCAAAGGGTACCAAATAAATGAACTATTGGCGCTTCTATTTAACATTGTTCTAGATGTCTAGCTAGAGCAACTAGGAAAGAAAAAGGGAAAAGATCCAAACCAGAAAAAAAGAAATAAAATTTTTCCTTGTCTCAGTCCATTTTGTGCTACTATAACAGAATATCTGAGACTGCGTAATTAATAAAAAGCAGAGATTTATTTCTTACAGTTCTAAAGGCTGGGAAGTCCAAGGCTGAGGGGCCCACATCTGGTAAAGGCCTTCTTACCACATTATTCCATGGCAGAAGGTGGAAGGGAGCACAAATGAAAGTGAGAGGAGGCTGGGCATAGTAGCTCACTCCTGTAATCCCAGCACTTTGGGAGGCCAAAGTAGGAGGATCTCTTAAGCCCAGGAGTTCAAGACCAGCCTCAGTAACATGGCGAAATCCCATCTCTACTAAAAATACAAAAAATTAGCCAGGCATGGTGGTATGCACTAGCTACTCAGGAGGCTGAGGTGGGAGAATCACCTGGGCATGGTTAGTTGAGACTGCAGTGAGCCATGGTCATGGCACTGTACTCCAGCCTGGGAGATGAGAGTGAGATCCTGTCTCAAATAAATAAATAAATAAATGGAAAAAAAAAGAAAGAAAGAGGTGAAGGATACTCAGAGGTCAAACTTGCAGTTTCAAGCCCTTTTACAGCAGGCATTAGTCTATTCATGAGCAGGGAGCCCTAATGAACTAAACACTTTCCATTAGGCTCCATTTCCCAACACTGTTGTGTTGGGGATCAAGTTTCCAGCATATAAACTTTGGGGGACATATTCAAAATGTAGCATCCCTGTTTGCAGATGATATGATCTTATGTACAGAAAATGCTAAAGACTCCACAAAACTATTACAACTAATAATTGAATTTAGTAAGTTGCAAGATACAAAATCAACAAACAAAAATTGGTTATACTTCTATACTATAACAAAATATCCCCAAAGATTAAGGAAAAAAATGTCATTTACAACAGTATCACAAAGAATATAATACTTAATTATAAATTTAAATAAGGAAGTGAAAGACTTACATACTGAAAACTACAAATTATTGATAAAAGAAATTAGAGAAGACACAAACAAATGTAAACACATTTTGTGTTCACAGGTTGGAAGACTCGATATTTGTAAGATGTCTATCATACTACCCAAAGCCATCTGTAGATTCAAAGAAATTCCTATCAAAATCAAAATAATACTTCTTACAGAGATAGAAAAACATTATAAAATGTATAGAGACCCACAGAAGATCCTGAGCAATCAAAACAATCTCGAAAAAGAAGAACAAAGCTGGAGGCAACACATACCTTGATTTCATGGATAAAGCTACAATAATTAAAACAGTATGGTACTGGCATAAAGACAGACATACTGGTGAATAGAATAGAACCGAGAGCCTAGAATTAAATCCATGCATATGTGGTCAATTGATTTTCTATAAAGAGAGCCAAAGAACACATGAGGGGGGGAAAATAGTTCCTTCAATAAATAGTGTTGGAAAAACTGGATGTCTACATGCAAAAAAAACAATTAAATCGGACCCTTATCTTACAGTATACACAAAAACCAATTCAAAGTTGATTAAAGACTTAAACATATGATCTGAAACAACAAAATTCCTACAAGAAAACATAGGGGGAAGTTTCATGACATTAGACTTAGAAATGATTTTATGGATATGACACCAAAACCACAGACAACAGAAGCAAAATTAGGTAAGTGGGACCACATCAAACTAAAAGCCTTCTCCACAGAAAAGGAAACAATTAATAGTGAAAAGGGGCCAGGCATGGTGGCTCATGCCTATAATTCCAGCCTTTTGGGAGGCTGAGGCCAGAGGATCACCTGAGCCCAGGAGTTCAAGACCAACCTGGGCAAATCTAATAGTAACATTATTATTTCACCCTGCTAAACTTTTCAGAGTTCTATTGCCTATAAGATAAAGTCCAATTCCTTATTTCACCTTAGTCCTAACCCTGCTAGCCAAGATTACAAAGCTGCCCACCTGACTCACAGCAAACCACAAAGAAAGATGAGGGAGCCCAGCTGAGACCAGGATAACAAACAACTGAACACAATCTACATTGCCAACCCACAGAATAATGAGTTAAATAATTTTTTTAAGCTAGTGAGTTTTGGAGTGTCTTGTAATGGAACAATAGCTAACTACTACAATTTCCTTTCTCAACATCAATTCCTATATCGCAAGTCTCTTTGAAAAGCTATAATGGTAGTGGGTATGGAATTTAACAGTATATTATTGTGATTTGTAAAACTGTCCAGGACCAAGACTACTGTGAGGTGAGTGAGGCATCTGCCTTAAGGGAAAAATTTAAGGGAATACCTAAAAACTCAATAATCAAGATAAATAGCATTTTATTGCAACTTTTTTTAATAACTTTTTTATTTTATTTTAGGCTGGGTGTGATGGCTCAAGCCTATCATCACAGCACCTTGGGAAGTGGAGGCAGGAAGATCACTTGAGGCCAGGAGTTCGAGACCAGCCTGTCCAAGATGGTGAAACCCCATCTCTACTAAAAATACAAAAACTAGCAGGGCGTGGTGCTGCATGACTGTCATCCCAGCTACTCAGGAGGCTGAGGTACAAGAATCGCTTGAACACAGGAGGCAGAGGTTGCAGTGAGCTGAGATCACACCACTGCACTCCAGCCTGGGCAACAGAGGGAGACTTCATCTCAAAAACAATTATTTTAGAATCAGGGGAGTACATGTGCAGGTTTGTTACATAGGTAAATTGTGTGATGCTGAGGTTTGGGCTTCTATTGATCCCATCACCCAAATAGTGAACATGGTACCCAACAGATAATTTTTCAACACTTGCCTCCCTCCTTTCCACCCACCTCTAGTAGCCCCCAGTGTCTATTATTGCCATCTTTATGTCTATGTGTATCCAATGTTTAGCTTCCAGTTATCAGTGAGAATATGCAGTATTTGTTTTTCTTTTTTTATTTTATTTTTTTATTTTATTTTTTTTTTATTATACTTTAAGTTCTAGGGTACTTGTGGATAATGTGCAGGTTTGTTACATATGTATGTCTCTCTGTTAATTTGCTTAGGATAAAGGCCTCCAGCTGCATCAATGTTGTTGCAAAGGACATGATTCTGTTTTTCTATGGCTGCATAGTATTCCATGGTGTATATGTACCACACTTTCTTTATCCAATCCACTATTGATGGGCACCTAGGTTCATTCCATGTCTTTGCTATTGTGAACAGTACTGCAATAAACATAAAAGTGTAGGTGTCTTTTAGGTAGAAATATTTCTTTTCCTTTGGGTGTAATGAACTGATTTACATTCCTACCAATGGTGTACAAGCACTCCCTTTTTTCAGCAACCTCGCTAACATCCATCATTTTTTGACTTTTTAATAACCCATTCTGACTGGTGTGAGATGGTATCTCTTGGTGGTTTTGATTTGCATCTCTCTGATAATTAGTGATGATGAGCATTTTTTCATATGTTTGTTGGCCTCTTGTATGTCTTCTTTTGAGAAGTGCCTGTTCATATCTTTTGCCCACTTTTTAATGGAGTTAGTTTTTTCTTGGTGATTTGTTTAGGTTCATTATAGATTCTGGATATTAGTCCTTTGTCAGATACATAGTTGCAAATATTTTCTCCCATTCTATGGGTTTTCTGTTCACTCTGTTGATAGTTTCTTTTGCTATGCAGAAGCTCTTTAGTTTACTTAGGTCTCAATTGTCAATTTTTGTTTTTGTGGCATTTGCTTTTGAGTACTTAGTCATAAATTCTTTGCCTACGCCAATGTCCAGAAGAGTATTTTCTATGTTTTATTCTAGGATTTTTATAGTTTGGCATCTTATATTTAAGTCTTTAATCCATCTTGAGTTAATTTTTGAATATGGTGACAGTAATGCAAAAATTAATGAGAAAGTTATAATAAACAAGATATCTCAATTTTAAATAAAGACTAGATCAGACAACAATACAAGCCAATTTCTACTTAACATCTCAGAGAAATATGAGGGGATCAAGAAATCTTTAAGTGGGATTAAGGGAACAATGGAAAGAACTCATTTCTTATTCTCAGACTCTTTTAACAGGAAAAATTATAAATTCATGTTCTCTATAACATTAAACTCATGTTTTGCTGCAAAATACAATCAACAATAACACACAGCCCTCCCATTTTCTCCTACCACCTGATTAATCGTCTTATGCCAGTGAAGGAACAGGAAAGGCAGCTGTTGAGACTAGTCACAGATGGAGTTTGCAATGCTAGTAAAAACCAACTTAAATTTAGACATTGCTTTTAGCTTCAAAATTATACAGACAAGACTATATTAAAGAACTTGTTATAAGAGGCTGATAAAATATGTTCATCTTTAAGCTCTATAACCAAATGTTTTCAATGGTCCCACCACACTTTCACTAAAATAAAACTTCAAAAAGCTATCCATGATTATTTTTTCTAAATGGATTTGAAGCAAATTATTGGGGAAAATGTGTTTACTTATTATGTAACACACTTATTCTTAATGAGCCTCTTACGTTTTGGGGCAATTAATAAGGTTTAAATTTTTCTAATGATTAGTCTTAGGCCCTGCCTATGAAATGAAAAGACTTTGCCATCTGTGTCCCTAATACAGACCTTAAAATATAAATAAGAATCACCAGACAACAACTCAGCTGGAGTGAATTATACTGAGATAGTATAAATAAGGAAAGGAATTTTAAATTATTAAATTGGAAAAAACTTTCATAAACATTGTGTTTCTTTGATGGTTGGTATAATTCTAATAATAGTGGGTGCTCTATGATATGAACTTATTACTGTTTCTGAGCCATCCTTCACACACAATATGAATATGGTATATGCCTCAAAATTATCCGTGGCTGTGCCATCCATTTGATAAATGAGAAGTATTTTCTTCTTCCCAGTAAAAGGCAAACACAAAAGAGAAGTTCTACAGCCTGTATACATAAAAGAATAGCCTATCTTTGGCATAAAGTAAACACTTATTGAGCTGGTACTTATTGAGCACTATACCTATTTTAATCATCAAAATAGATCCTCAAAAAGCTGTGGGACAGATAATGTATCAGTGAAGGAATCTGAACCCCGGAACTCATTCTTTTCTTTCACCTCTTTGTCTAAGAACATTAGGAACAACCAACCAACAGCACTATATTCCTTAGTTTTCCAAAAATGTTTGAAAGGATCATATAGAGTCACCTAGCTCCTTGCTTCTTTTAAGTGCTTGGTTAGGAGTATCCAAGAGATATTTTGCACATCTCCATAAATGCCACGGACTATCGGTGCTCCCTTTTCCCTTTATACTGGAAATAGCATCATTAGAATCTTTAAGTCTAATTAGATTAGAAAGCCAATTGAAGAAAACTCAGAACCAAATCAGAAAACTCATCTTTAACATTCTGTTCCTCTAGAATCACTCTTGGTGCCAAAATCTATATTAGTCAGGATTCTCCAGAGAAAGAGACAGCGTACACACACACACACACACACACACACACACACCGAGAGAGAGAAAGAGAGAGAGAGAGAAAGGGATTTATTATGAACTGTTGGCTCGCTGGGTGCAGTGACTCACACCTTTAATCCCAGCACTTTAGGAGGCCGAGATGGATGGATCACTTGAGGCGAAGAGTTCGAGACTAGCCTGGCCAACATGGCGAAACCCCATCTCCACTAAAAACACAAAATTTAGCCAAGTGAGGTGGCACCTGCCTGTAGTCCCAGTTGCTTGGAAGGTTGAGGCAGGAGAACTGCTTGAACCCAGGAGGTGGAGTATGCAGTGAGCTGAGATCATGCCGCTGCACTCCAGCCTGGGCGACAGAGTGAGACTCTGTCTCAAAAAATAAATAAAATAAAAAAGAAAGAAAGAAAGAAAGAAAGAAAGAAAGAAAGAAAGAAAGAAAGAAAGAAAGAAAAGAAAGAAAGAAAGAAAGAAAGAAAGAAAGAAAGAAAGAAAGGAAGGAAGGAAGGAAGGAAGGAAGGAAGGAAGGAAGGAAGGAAGGAAGGAAGGAAGGAAGGAAAAGAAAGAAAAGAAAGAAAAGAAAGAAAAGAAAGAAAAGAAAGAAAAGAAAGAAAAGAAAGAAAAGAAAGAAAAGAAAGAAAAGAAAGAAAAGAAAGAAAAGAAAGAAAGAAAGAAAGAAAGAAAGAAAGATTGGCTCACATAATTATAAAGGCTGACAAGTCCTGTGATTTGCCATCTGCAAGCTGGAGACCCAGGAAAGCTGGTGGTATAATTTCAGTCTGAGTCTGAAAACCTAAGAACCAGGGGACATGATAGTGTAAATTCCAGTCTAAGAGCAGACCAGTGTCCCTGCTCAAGCAAGCAGACAGGAGACAAAAGGGACAAATTCCTCCTTCCTCCGCCTTTTTTTGTTCTTATTCAGGCCCTGAACAGATTGGATGGTGCCCACCCACATTGGGGAGGACAATGTACTTTACTGAGTCCACTGACTCAAATGCTAATCTCATCAGGAAACACCCTCACAGACACACCAGAAATAATGTTTAATCTGGGCACCCTGTGGCACAGTCAAGTTGACACATAAAATTAATCATCGTAAGTGTTATCAACCCTCCTTTACAGAAGGATTTATGGAGGTGAAATAAGTTGATCAAAGTCACAAATATATAGGAAAGTCTGGATTCCACTCCAAGTCTTCTGGTTTCAGTCTCCTGTTCTTCCTACCACATTGCACAGGATTTTGAGAGGATCACAGAAAATGAACCCCATTCCTCCACAATGGAGTCCCACCAAGGTTCTGCCCAATTTTTTTCTTCAGTGTGAGGCATGTGATGGTGACTGACAGGAGTTAAGTGTATTAATTGTACTGATGGCCCCAGTTCATCACCTTCCATGAATCAATGCTACTTTGCCAGCTGACTCTGCATTTCTCAAGGTTCAGCCATGTGACTTGCTTTAGCTAATGGAACGTTAGCAGATAATGATATATGCAGAAGGTTGAAAAAGTACTCTTGCTACTCTGCTTCAGCTACTGCCATGAGAACATGCCTGAGTTAGCCTGCTGGAGCATGAAAACCTGGTGGCCCAGGTCCTTCAGTCAGCTGACGTGGGAGTGAAAACAACTAAGATCAGCAGAACTACCTAGACAAGCAGTCTCTGACCTGCAGACTCGTGGGTAAGTGAATGGTCATTATTTTAAGCCACTGAGTTTTGGGGTAATTTGTTATCATGGCAGCAGATAACTAATACAGACTCTCATAGTGAGAGGGAACAAATGCTAACTCTGAGCATATTCCAGAATTAGTGTCCAGTTAGCCAGTACAGACAGGCTGTCTCCGTTAGCTCAGGCTATTATAACAAAATACATAGATTGAGTGGCTTAAACAAGTGACATTTATTTCTCACTGTTCTGGAGGCTGACAAGTCCAAGATCAGGGAGCCAACACTGTCTTAGAATTGAGAATCTGGAGGGAAGGGTGCTTATTTCCTACTTTAAAGGCTAAAATTCCTCAAATCATGCAATTATAAAAGACATAATTTTGTTTGTTCTTCATTCATTTTTTCCATCCCTTATGGGTGATATAGACCAAAGTGTTAGTTTCTGCTTCCAATAAACAATTTCCTTTTAAGCACACAAAACTTTAAACATTTTTTAAAACAGACTAAATCACAGTATATATGAGGGCCCTCTTCCTGGTTTGCAGACAGCTTCCTTCTTGCTATGTCTTCACGTGGTGGAGAGAAAGAGAGCAAGCTCTCTGGTCACTTCTTATAGGGGTGCTAATCCCATCAGGAGGGATGGGATTGTAACCTCAGGTAAACCCAATTATCTCTCAAAAGCCCCACCTCCAAATGCCATCACATTGGGAGTTAGAGTTTCATGATATGAATTGTTTGAGTGGAGGGCAGAGGGAGACAAATATTTAGTCCACAACAGAGACCCTGAGAACACAAAATGGGTCCCCAACCAAACTTAGGAACAATCAGAAAATGTCAACCTTTAAACTTAAAGTAAATCAAAACAATAAAAATTCCATGAAGACATTTCCTGGATCATCATGGTCCACGGGAGGCAGGACTAGCTTGCAGCTCCAACTTGGATGGACAGAGCAGCATGTGGAGGCTCACATCATGAATTTTAGCCCAGAACGACTGCAGGAATAAACCAGGAATCCCAAAAGGACCCACAGACCCTCTGAAGGAAGCGGACTGCTCCTGCAGGACCCAGGAGACATCCCAAATACTGTGAGTGCTCAAACTACGGAAGTGGGAAAGGGAGATCTTCCACCCCCGAACACACACCCCCACTGGGGAATCTGAAGGTCTAGTCTGCAGAAGTTTCCAACCTTACCTGGAGCTGAGTAAATTTAGAGAGCTGAGCAAAATACATGGGGTAGAGGAAGCTTCAGGAAAGGCCCTGGGAGCTCACTGGGTCCCAAAGCAGGCCATTCCTGCCTGGTATCACAGGGGGGATCCTTTGGGAGGGTGACCAGAGGCAAGGAGAAAATGCCACAAGGAGAAGGAAGTCTCCAGCTGAACTCTGTAACAATTTGAACTGGGCAAGAAGCCTCCAGGCCAGAACTCAAGAGAGAACGCAAATCCAATGTGGAGACTCAACAGG